>NC_089580.1:194382391-194701904 GCF_019320115.1 Miscanthus floridulus
TCTTTGGACCCTGGGGTCGGTGCCAGGACTCATGGCGCTAAGGTAACACGTCTCGGAGCCATAGATCTTGGCGCCGAAGTGCCTGGACGAAATTCTAGGTGGAGTTGACGTGGTCGGTACCTCGGCGCCATAATACATGGCGCCGAGATTGGCGCCATAGATCTTGACACTGACCTCGGCGCCACGAACTCTGGCACCGAGCTGGCCCATGTTGCTTTTGCGCAGGCGACCACTGTGGCTTGTCGCCTCCGCCTCCACGCTGCCGCTGTGATCGGCTACAGAGAAAAGACTGCTGCAGCCTTTTTCTCATCTCTCAAATCACTGGAGTGCATCAGTGTATGGCTACAAAAAAAGGACTGTTGCTGCTTGTGATGGCTGGTCCTCGGTAACCGCGGTGCCCAAAGACACGCGAGAGGCACGCCTGTGGCCTGCCATCTGACTCTGGCACCGCCGCGCTCCGCTTCTCCCGTCCCTGTGCCATCTGATTTATGAAATTTTGAATGGACATAGCTTGTAAACAGTGTATTGTTTCTGTAATTTATTTGCACTAGAATATTCCTTGTAATTAAATCTATAAAACAAGACCCATATTGACTATATTTTCATACTAAAAATAAGTGGCACATGGACCCCACATTTGAAAACTTTGTTAAAACATAGCCTGGTTGGGTCTCGTTCTGTTGGGCACATTATTTCCAATAATAATCTTCAAACGGCTCGTCAAACGGACTTGTGATTTGTGTGATATTGCATTTTGAAAGTATGAGAAAATCCACTCTCAAGTGACATGAGGGGGGAGAGAGGGGAGAGAGTTTGGCTGCACTGCACTCCACTACGCTGCTGCTGTGTGTTGGTTCCGAGATCGGCCAGTTGGCTGCAACTAGAGAGGTCTATTTTCTGTAGAAATTTGATTAAAATAGTAATTATTTGAGCGACAGTACGTGTGCAAACTAGTAGTAGGTGGAAGTCAATCTCTCCTCTCTAGTGATGGCATGGCTACATAAAAAGACTGCGGCTGCTTGTGATGGCTGGTTTGGTGTACGGATGTAGCAGATGGAGTTGGTCAGTGGTCCTTTGAAGGTAAACAATATCTTCTTCACTGCAGCTCTGTGTTCTAATTTTGTGGATGCTGTGAATTGCAGCTAGCAGTCCATCCATATCATGTTAATTTACACTCCATATCTTGTTTCTTAAGTTTTACTGTACTTGCTTTTGAGAAATGCTTCTTTGCTGACATTCATTACCATTCTCAGATGCTTTACAATCACGCAAATATATTCCATGTCCGAGTATGATACATTGATATAGCCTATTTGCATGTTACAACTATAAGACCTTTTTGGAATCGCTCCTAATAGTACACAGACTATTTGCTTGAAAATTAGAATTTAAGATTTGGGAAACTCAAACATCACGCAATAAGTGCAGGATAATGCGCTGCAGTAGATTTGCGTTTGTTGACACCAAACCAGCCATCACGTGCAGAAGCAGTCTTTTTTCTGTAGCCATGCACTGATGCACTCTAGTGATTTGAGAGATGAGAAAAAGGGTGCAGCAACAGTCTTTTCTCTGTAGCCGATCACAGCGGTAGCGCGGAGGCGGAGGCGACAAGCCACAGTGGCCGCCTGCGCAAAAGCAGCATGGGCCAGCTCGGCACCAGAGTTCATCGCGCCGAGGTCGACGCCAAGATCTGTGTCGCCGACCTCGGTGCCATGTATTATGGCGTCGAGGTACCAGCCACGTCAACACCACCTAGGATTTCGGCCAGGCACTTCGGCACCAAAATCTATGATGCCGAGACATGTTACCTCGGCGCCATGAGTCCTGGCGCTGACCCTAGGGTCCAAAGATGAGTTTAAGTCTCCCAGGGAGCCAAACATAAATTTTCTTCGAAAAAAGGTTAAGTTGTAAAAAATTAGGCACGTAGGTGCCGTCCCCATCACCGGAGACCTCGTCGCCTCACTTTTTTGTTCGCCAACATCTTGACGTAGCTTGCAAGAGGAGAGCCGCTCTCTCCGAAATACCTTGTCCGGAGCGCCCCGACAGCGCTCTCGTGCAGGCTGCGCACCGCGGTTTCAGTGTATGAGCGTCTCGACCCCCACCATGACGCACGCGACACCCTTGATGCCCACAGGCGAAACACGCCCTCAGAACAATACGTCGAGGACGTGTCGATCCACCAGGCATAGCAAGGTGGTAGGCCATGCACTGTGGTTCTAGTCAATAAGCGTCTCGGCCTCTACCGAGACGCACGCGACATCCTCGACCCCCACAGGTGAACCTACGGTGATGTGAGGGAGGGGGCTAGCCGTAGCTACCACCCATGTCATGGCGGATGCTACGACAACGGTGAGGACCGAAGCCTGAGCCTTGGCTTGCTGGGACCTCAGGCCTTTGGCCGACGCATCCTCAAGGGCAAGGCAAAGTAGGACGAGGACGTCAGCGAAGGCACCTCTGTCGACACAAAATTTCGTCCCGTGCTGAGGACACACGCAGCAAGCCGGAAGGGTCCGCTCGATGGAGCAGATCCGCCTAGCTTCAGCGCAGGGGTGGTCGATCCTACGCAATCCTCCTGAGGCGTGCCAGTCAATTTGACCCTGCAATTGACAAGGAGAGAAAGTTCATCAGTAGTTAAGGGCAGAACTTGCCGGTGTTGCCAGACAGTCCCGAATATACGACTGTGAGAGCCGATATGAAAGGAAATCGGCTAAATAGCCGATTCTAGTATATTCTCGAGAATAAGTCAGTTAGAGCTCATGGGGTCGTGTGAAGAGAATCGGTTCTTATTTAGGATAAACATCATTTAAACGAATATTAATCAATGGCAATAAGATATCAATGATGATCGGTCCATACTGAGCCAATGATTATGAGTAACCGAACTCCTTTTCATGTAAAGAAACAATTCAACACCACTTAATCATTTAATAAAGATAAATCTAATGAACATGTTAGATCTCACCTATCGCCATGACCAGTGGGGCATGAGGCAGAATCATGCAGGTCGTAGAAACAACAATAGACTCGACAACCCTAACTCATTACTAATATCAGTGGGGCATGAGGCAGAATCATGCAGGCCGTAATATAATAACAAGATCATGGGGCTAACACATCTTTCAACTTATCTCTACTTCAACGGTCTCGTGATGTGAACTGTTCATGAAAGCATCCGATATCGGCTAAACAGCCGATTTAGGCATAGCGCACAGTTAAGGTCATGTCTTCATAGGAACGGGTCTATCAACCAACGATCCCCGCTCCACGGTGCCAATAGTGGGGTGAGAGGCAGAATCCCACAGGCCATGATGACGGGCCATGAAACGGTTCTCGCTAACCGATAGATCTACTCAAGATCAAACATGCCTTAACCGCACGCTATGCACGATTAAGATTGATGCAAAATAGCCGATAAAAACATAACTCATCGCTTAAGATATAGATTAGATCAGTTTTAGATCAGCAAGCGATAAGTTAAACAAGATATAAGGCCGATCCAGATCAATCTCAATTGGGCAGAGTGATATTGCTGTAATTAGATAAGCAATGAAAGCAATAAGCAATATCGGTAACTTAATGAATCTACCAAAGACTGCCATTCTAAGATAGAGCCGATAACTTGACCTTGATCTAATTCAAGCAGTGGGGTGAGAGGCAGAATCACACATGCCATACTTGAATTAGGCAAGAGTCGATAACTAGCTTATACCAGAGTCGCAGTGGGGGTCGACCGGATCGATGCAGCCATACGAATAGAGGTATAAACCATGACGATACTTACAACAAGCAGTGGAGGTCGATCGGATCGATGCAGCCGTACTTGCCGAAGAACTCACCGAGATCTACTCTACTCCTACTCCTAAGGGGTGGCCGGAGCCGAAAAAACTAATTGACTTGTATTTGATTGATTGGTTGTTTTTTACAATAGCCGAGGTTTGGTATTTATACCCAAGGCCTAAAACGAACCTACTCGAGTACGACTTAATATAATCTTTGGCATAATGAAAACATTCCTAATTTAAGATAACTTGGACTCCAAACTTTCCCCTTTTTGTAGAGTCTAGCATGTCTCGTCTCAGCGCCGATCATATCCTCCATCGTTATCTGCTGGCGCTATCTGAAGAAAGCCGATTCTAGCGTTGCATCCGAATCAACTGGTTTCGATCTGCACGCAACTGATCCCCTGCTATCATGATCCTGAGAGCTCCCGAGCTTCTGAGATCCTTCTATCAAATTCTGGTGTAAACACATGCCCCCCAATTTTGGGACAAAAGAAATTTTGTTCCAAAATTACCATATCCGTGTTCCCGATAGGCCCATAGTCATGGGTAAGGAATCTTGATCTGGGGTCTACTATTCGTCGCCGTCCATATCAACCCATGAGCCCATGTTTCAAAACTTTTTCAGGGCATTATTGCTTCATGGGTGTTTTGGATTCATCTTCCAAGCTGGCTATAAAAATGGTTATCCGACCCTGGTGAGAGCAAACTCAACAATTCAGCCATGCTTCGCTTTCATTTGCCTCCTCGGGTGTCCCCAACCCCTCTGGATCCTCCGTGGTCTATCCTTTTGTCATGATAATCTCGAGCGGTTAGAAGAATTCTTGTGCATGGGGTGATTGTGTCACTTACTCTAGCGCTTCATTGAGCAAGAAGACCGGCCATCACGGTCAGAAGAATTCTTGTGATATCACCTAAGTCTTCTCTTCATGCTCACAAAACCGTTTCAGTGTTTTGTGAAGGCTAGAATATGTGGACACCTTCACCTTGTTTGTTCCATCAAATGCCTATTGGGAAAGCCACAAGCTTCTTTCCAGCGGTCTCCCAGTTACTAAGGAATTAGCTAGGTATCTGTTAGGCAGGCGGCTTTTCCCTTTCTCTTGCACAATCCTATCAATGGGCCAACGTGACTTGGTTCACGATGACCCTCGGCCTTATGGGGATCTGGACTCTCTTCAATCCAAAGAAGCCTTGGTGGGTAGATTTCTAGTCGATGCAGATTCTTTGTATCTCACGATGCTTCGTGATTTGGGGAAACGATAAGTTCAAATTTGTTACCCTTCTGTTATCCGTCCCCTAAATTCCTAGAGTGCCGTTCTGCTTCTGTTTCTGATTCAACCTCACACTCCTGGCGAAATCTATCTTCTCGCCTTCCTAGGCTATATAAATGGGCCTCGGCAGTTGATCTAAGGACAACTCACTTTGCCTCAAACCTTCTGCACCCTTAGCATAGTTCCTGCTTTTCCATAGGTCAGAGATCATGGAGAACAGCAAGAGGTTTCCTGAGAAGGTCTTCATCGGGTCTACATCATCACGTCAACGCCTTCATCGTCAGGAGGGTATATCCCGTGATGCCTCTGCTGCCTCGGGGAATAGGGCTGACTCCGTTCGGCCTTCTAGGCCTTCCTCGTCGATGGCTTGCCGCCAACCCCCTTGCCATCACTTGAGGCAGATTGATAATGACGATCTGCTTGCCTCCATTGATCGACATGGCTAGAGTCTCGCTGAGTGTTTATCCCTCGTAGAGTCGGCCCTAGCCATGGTTCGATGCCGATCACCTCCTGCGGTCGATTCGGAGGAGGATAGGTTGGCCAAGGCCGAGGCCAAAATTGTGGGTGAGATACTTGTCGTAACCTTTGCTTCTTTCCAATTTTGTCTTCGAGACTTTGATCACCACCCCTTTGAATCTTTTAGATCTATCTGCCCAACTAGAGAGTCTTTGATCAGCTGCGGATCATGTGGCGGGATTTGTCAATGCTAGGGATGCCGTTTCGGTGGTTCGTTTGCATGACATCCCAAATCGTGTCAGGGAGGTTGCCCTCCATGGCGTTCGTCATGGCACTACCACGGCATTGGCTGCCGCCCAAGCCTGTTTGGGCCAAAATCTTCAGCTTCTTCCCCATGGTTTTCCAGACGTAGCATACCCTCGGGAGCAGGAGTGCTTGGTTGAGGATTTCATGAGTGCCGCCAATTCTGTAGCTTTTAATACCTTGGCCGATGACATAGTAGGCAAGGTTTTCCTCGGCCCGTAGTTTGTAATAGGCGACATTTAGCAGATAATTTTCCTATCTTGGCACCATGCACATTACTCTTGTTTATGCTTGCTTTTCCCCCACGGATGATACGCATTGTACTGGCTTTTACTTTTCTAAGTCTATTTTCGCACCAGCAGCGATATCTTTCTGGTATCGGCCATTAGAGCTGTCAGTCGAGCGGATTGGTCGTTGAGTATTAATCCAAACGTTAGGGTAATATTCCTTCAAATATTCCCTATTGATCTACTGAATCCTTCTCCTCCTCCCAGCATCTCCAAAATGTACCAGGCGCGTAATGCCTGAGCTGATAAGGTTTCCCCTGATTAGGCGACCATGCCGGCTGTCTCACTTTTTGGTCGTCATAAGTGTGTCTTTGAGAGCATTTCTAGATCAGCTAGAGAAGTCAATAGCCTACGGGAGCTGATGTCATTTGACTAGAAATACCGAGAGCGACCCATGGTGCCCCTGGCTCGAGATCAGCATGTCATCGCAGATCTTGTGTAGAACCGATCGTATTCTCCGTTGTTTACTTATGCTTCCCTCTTCGGCTAAAGAGCCGATTTAATATAGCTGATCCAGGCCCTTGGTTTAACCAAGTCTGAAAACATGGCTTTTACTAAGAGACCCCTTCGATTTCCTGCCTTTCAGTTGCTCAGTGCTATATTTTCATTGGCATTAGTGAAGTGGCGCTTCACCTTCCATTAATTGTTGTTGCCTTTTACACGTCCCGAGGTGCCCGTCCCTTCGCTTCGGGTCTTCAAATACCGGTTGGTGGTTTTGGCCTCGAATACATCTTTACTCGCAACTGTTTCTCCGCTCTTCTTCACCTGTCGAAACCTTGTAGCGGTTCTCTTTCTCCCTTTCATAGATCCAATCACTTTTTCATGGCCGGCGAAGACCGCCGAGGCAAACGTGCGGCGGAAGAAATCCCAGAAGAGAATATGCCGATGAATCAGCGCCTCCGGCGCATGAGGTGAGATTGACATTTCTCATTCATGATGATGAACAGTTCTGATCCACCTATAGGTTTGTTGTGAATGATAGTCTCCGTCCTCTTCCTAGGGCCGGCGGGCCCTCTGACACCGCATCTTCTGTGCCGGCCTCATCGTCGGATTCTTCCGATTCCTATAACGGCGACGACGCCCGGCACTATCTTCACGAGTGGAGGATGGCTCAAAACCGTTACTCCGAGGCGACTTGGGAGAACGGCCAACTGGAGGTTCACCTCGGGGTTTCCCAAGTCGCTCTTCATGTAGCTGAGGAGGAGCCAGCGCCATCCGAGCGTGGCTGGCCGAATCCGATGCCATGGTGGCGGGTAAGATGAATCCCATGAAGGTTTTTTACTCTGACTTCCATTATCTTCATGTTGACCGTCTTCTTGTTCTCGTGATTGTCAGCCCTGATAGCACAGTTGGAATCCGGTGAACGTGGCCGTAGATGCTGTCAATGCTTGGGGTTCCTCCATCGACGTTCGTCTCCAAGACGTCCCGGTCCATGTTCAGGAGATCGCCCTCCATCCTATCTCCTATGTTTGTGTCATTGTTCACCTAAACGATCATTTAACTCACGTACTCAACGCTTAAATGCTACATAATGGTACACCATTTTCATTTAATCATCCATTTAACTTGTTTAAATGGTTATTTTTCTTATTTAAGTGACCATTTTGTCTGAATAATGTCTAAACAACAAGTGACCGACTGTATGTCATTAAACATTTAGAATCTAGGGTTAATAATTTTGCCCCTATTTAACTACTTCCGGTTATAAACTGTGATTCTTTTTCTGGCCAAATAATTAGATTCATCGGGAGTAGGTTAGAGACCTGAGGTTAATTAGTTCCATTCCCTTTATTTTTTTTAGTTTTTAGCTATCTTTTGTATCGTAGCACAAATTAGCATGTTGATTTGGTTGTTATGGCTCCGGCCCTGGGTGTGACATGTGAATAATATATGCCAAGGAGCGTGATATACGTCTGAAATTCACTTCTGTTCAGACACCAATTGACCCGGTATTTTACTCCTACTATATAGCCATATCTGAAAGTGGAATTAAGTAGAAAACAAAATGAGTTGCAGCTCAGTTTTGGGCCAGAAAGCGTGAGCCCACCACATGGCCCTGAATGGCCAATCTCCCTTTTTTTGGGTGAGAGGGAGCTTTCTTTATGTTCCTTTTTTGGAATGAATCATTTCCTCTTAGACACAACACTGCGAATGGCATTAAGCAGGTGTACGTTCTTTTCAACCAGTTATTTCTGAAACGAAATTATCCTACGTATCTTTGAGCAGTCAGCATGGGAGCGAGGAACTAAAATAAAGCAGCATCAGGCAATTTGATTATGTCCATCGTGCTTACAATGATACGTACTAGCTAGGTACGTATATATGCAAAACCGGAGTTGACTCCGGACAATTAAAAATGACAAATAGATCCAAGCAACATAATCAGCTTAGTCTGAACAGGGCAGCCACAACTACTCCTTTTACTGCATTTTTCTAAAAGGCTTCCATGAAACACAACCGAAACATGTGGATAAACAAGCAGAGCATACACGCGAAGCGTTAGTTCGGCGAAGATAAAAATCCACTTCCAGCTCATACGGCTCGTGTACAGTGTCCATCCACTGGAACCACTTCGATTAGGCAACGCGAGTTAGGCGGCAGCCGACGGAACGTAACGATAGAAAATGGCGCTGCTAGAAACAAACCCATCATCACGGTCACTTGCATTATTGATCTTGCCCGCTAGCTACAGGACCCTAATCAAACGATTCGGATAATAATCTCTTCCGGTGACGGCATGGGGTGGACTTCTTCTAAGCCCAACTTGGGCACTCCGGAGAAGTGCGTGTGCGCTTCCGAATTAGTCAAATGCTTGTGACGTGGCTACGCCAGATTTCTAAAGCGTGCGTGCTGTGATCTGTTTGGACGCTTCAGACAGCGTACAGGGACAGCCGCTGCCGCCGCCGGCTCCGATAGTCCGTTGCCTGCCTTGCGTTGGATCCGGTGGGGGGCCGCCGGGCCGGGCTGCCGAGAGTCGCAAACAGCTCGCGCGCATGCACACGTTCTGCACCGGCGCAGCCGACTAGGGCGAGGAGTTGACCTGGGCGAGGTCGAGGCAACTAGGGAGGGGGGAAGCCATCCCCACCAGGGACAGGGACCAGCCAGCGCGTCCCCACTGCAGCTGAACCATCGCCGTCGCCCGCTGCGGTTTCCACTTCCATGCCACTCGCACGCACGTATAAAAGCGTTTCAAACTTCGCCGCGCACCGCTGCCTCGGCCTCGGCTTCGCGTGCGTACCGGCAGGCACAGCACTCATCTCTTTCGCTAGTTGGCGTGCCGCAGTTTTTTATTAACCGACGCGGCCGCGCGCAGCAGCGCCCGGCCACCGGCTAGTACGTACAGCCCAGCCCGCACCACTCCTTCACCTACTGCAGGCTGCGGAGCTCTCGCTTGCTTCCTTGGATCACTCGCTAGCTGCGTCGTGTGCCTATTTCTTGCTCGGGCCGGTCGGTTAGCCGCCCGAGGCTGATCTGTCCACGCGCAGGCATTGACTTTGCCCAGGCGAGGCGCGCGCACGTCTGCCAGCGATGGACGCGGCAGGCGCGCCTATACCGCCGCCGGACGCGTCGTCCCCGTCGCCGTACGGCGGGCAGGGCACGGCGGCGTTCCCGATCGCCATCGTCATGGCGATCGGGTTCGTGGTCACCTCGCTCATCCTCATCAGCTACTACTTCCTCGTGGTCCGCTGCTGGCTCCGCGGCGGGGGCCCCGGGTCCGGCCTGCTCCTCCACCGCGCGCGCCGCGACGACCGCCACCTGGTGGAGCGCGTCTCCGCGGTCTTCTTCACCGACCACGAGGCCGCCGAGCTCCCGGGCGGGCTCGACCCGGACGTCGTCGCCGCGCTCCCCGTCGTCAGGTACTACCGCCGCCAGGGCGAGGGACGACTCCGCGTCCGAGTGCGCCGTGTGCCTGGGCGAGTTCGCGCCCGGGGAGCGGCTCAAGCAGCTGCCCACCTGCTCCCACGCCTTCCACATCGACTGCATCGACACCTGGCTCCACCACAACGTCAGCTGCCCGCTCTGCCGCACCGTCGTCACCGGCGGCGCCGTCCTCCCGCTCGCGCGCGACGACCACGACGCCTCCTGCCGCGACTTGCAGCCGCTCGGCGGCGATGCGCGGCGCATCGACGCCGCGGGGAGGGTCGGGTACGGGAGCTCCTGCAGGTTCCCGATCAAGACCGGCGCCGCCGCGCAGGAGCCCATCACGCGTTCCTTCTCCATGGACTGCTTCGCGGGCGGCCTCGGCCGGAAGCCACACACCAAGGAGCTTGCTGCTGCAGGCAGCTCGGGGGAGGCCGGCCCGAGCCTTGCCGCCAGCGGCGGCAGCAGCAGCAGCAATAACGTCACTGACCGCGGCGCTGGCGAGACGAGCGGCCGGTTCCGGCGGCTTCTGTCGTCGTTCGGGCTCGGCCGGAGCTCGCGGAGCACAGTGCTGCCGATCCACCTCGACCCGTGACGGCGGCAGCTCCGGGTTCGTGCCGATGATCGATCGATTAACCTATTCCCGCACTTGCTCGCTTCATTGATGATTGATTGAGTCGTGTCGTGTGCATGCAATGTACAGCCATAGAGGAGAGACTTGGTTTGCTTTTACTGATTAGTTCTTGCATCAATCTCGCGTGTCCCTGTGCGCATTGTCCTCGTGTTCGTATGCTTGGTGGATCCGTGCTTGTTGGTGCACCAGATGTCGTCGGATGACATGTCAACTAGTGCAACATTGCCATTGCCATTTCGTCATCCTTCCGTTCCTGATT
Source organism: Miscanthus floridulus (assembly GCF_019320115.1). Lineage (NCBI taxonomy): Eukaryota > Viridiplantae > Streptophyta > Magnoliopsida > Poales > Poaceae > Miscanthus > Miscanthus floridulus. The sequence goes on from NC_089580.1 coordinate 194,393,242, forward strand.
GCCATCGCCACCTGCCGTGCCGTTCACCTGATCACATCTTCCATATGGCATCGCTTCCTGTACCCTATCCTTCTACAAATTAAGACAGATGCTTGCCCCTACCATCACCACGCACGACTATCCCTTCTTCTCCAACCTTAGTGCCACCCAACCCGGGCCCTAAAGTTCTAACTAAGCACCACAACACCATGGTTCAAGAGAGGGACTAGGAGGAAGATCGAACGCTAGTCTCGGCTGCTAACCATCTTGGCTCTCGGTCAACATGATAGCAGATCTGTTGTCAGCAAGGGAATCAAAGAGACATGGCCAAGAGTATGATGACGGGAAACACAGGTGTGTCTGGCTACAATTTTATCGGAGATCAACATAGAGTGGATGTTTACTGCCCCCTCCGTTCCAAATTATAAGTCACTTTGACTTTTTTTTTTTACGTCCACTTTGCTATGTATTAATATGTCTCGATACATAGTAAAATGGATGAATCAAAAGTCAAAACGACTTATAATTTGGAACGAAGGAAGTACCTAACGGTGCCGTGGGACTATGCTATCCGCAGCCCTAACGCACGCAGCGAAGTAAGCATGCATTCCCCAAAATTGTTTGACATACTACAATAGGTGTGGTTGCTACTTTTATGAAGCAAAAACTTTTTTTTTTTGCTTTTTTTAGGCCAAAAAATGACAGGGCTGACTGACATGTTTCTGTCATGCTGACATAAGCACGATTTATGGAGGAACCTTTATTCTGTTGCTGCTTAATTTGTCGTCCTTGACACAAATGTTTGTGTGTCCATGGCTTTTAAATTACGCGTGGACGGTGACGATGATAAGATCAAGCGGGGCCATGCAGGGACCCTCCACTTGCTTACCACACTGGCTGCATTGCAAGGCCCCAAGTCAACATCATGAGTTAGGTGTATGTAACCCACACATCACCAGATTTGCAGCCATCAAACCAATTAACTTAATTAAGTGTAGTGTACCGTCATGGCAGGCCACCATCTGGCGAGCAACACCGTGTTTGGTTAACCGAAACCCTTTTCTTGACCAGCAGCACAAGTAGTATATTTGGTTTTGACTTTTGAGAACCAGCAGAAGTATTAGTATATGATATGAGCCATAATGATGAGATGAAATACCTGAAGGGAAATAAATAATAAATAATTTTGTGACCCGTGAACGTTCCTCCACACAGAGCGAGAGCGATATAATGAGTCGCAGGGCTGACCAATCGACGGTGGCCAACTTGCGTAGCCGGACGGTGATAGTGTATTGTAAAGAAATGGAGGCTGCGCTCTGCGCAAACAAACAAGCAAGAGGGCGCGGAAACGGCCGGATTACGATTAGTTCTACCTGGCCTAGGTGCATCGTTCCATGTGGATCTCCACTTGGTTAGCAGCGCGTCACGGGGGTTGACTTGCGTCTGGCAGCAAGCAGGCCTTGCTCCGCGGCGACGAATAATACGCTCACATGAACGACTGATGGAATAGAATCTGCCTTGTAATTCTGCATGGGACAATTCGTGAGGAAGCTAGCATGCGCTTCTCTGGAAGTCTGGATCGTTGACTTCCTCAAGGCAGAGTGGGCAGCTGGTCGACAGGAACGAATGCGCCAGAGGGCATTGTCCGCGCTACAGAGTAGCAGCCTGTTCGGTTGGTTGGTTCGTATCGTTGTTGGTTTGTTTATGTGAGAGAGAAGTACCGCTGGTTAGTTTATGTGAATAGTGTCCATGTGAGGGAGCTGGCCAGTCAGCCCAGCCAGCCCCAGCCGATCACGCCGTAGTTCAGTGCTAACGGTTTGGTGCTGTCTATACACTCCAGCAGTCCAGCTCGTGTTCAAACTGAAAGGAACACCGAAGTTCACAGTAGGATAAAATTTTGGATTGATATACCAGATTTAGCGATGTGAGGATCTTTTGTCTCTAATGAGGCAAAAAAAAGCAATGCAATTTTCAGGCTTGCCCTCTTTTTCTTCTTGCCTGTATTTTTCTCCCAAGGTTCAAAGGAAACTAGCTCTGTCGGAATATTGGAAAACATAGGACCAGGCATGTCGTCTACAGTACAATCCTAGTTCTGCCGCCAGAAGTCAGAAGGGGCGCGCGTACGAGTACGACGTCCCTCTCCGGCCCGACTAGCCGTGATTTGCTTGGGAGCTAGCGCGCGGTCCTGCAATTTGCAGCTGCACCATCGTGCTCGCGCCAACCAGTCACCAGTCACCATCGTGCTCGCGCCGCCGGGGTCGGGGACCGGCGCAAGATCGCTCTCTTACGTGTTACGTGGACCGTGGCGGCGACACTGCTCGGACGTTATTGATGGGCCTATAGACCAACAGAACTGGGGGCACATCCGATGCCCGCTCGGCCCATCCCAAATTCTGTTGGGCCTCTAATCTTGCCTGATATGCTTTCGCTGCTGCAAGGAGCGGGGGCCAGGAGGGGGAGAAAACCATCAGAACTGCTCGCGTAGTTGCGTGCCAGTGCCACAGCGGCACAGCTGAAGCGCACGGTTGCAGCTGCGATTTTGTTGGGGCACTGGGCAGGGCGCGCGTCACGTCCCATCCGCCGTCGATGTCATTCGCGACATCCGCTGCTGTTACATGCTCCCGGCACCGCACCGACTGGTGAGTAATCACCAACCGCACCGCAGGGTCAAATCGCCGGCCTTCTCCGGCGCCCGAGCCCGAGCCGAGCAGGCCGCGCTCCTGTTGGGGCACTGTTGGGCTGTCGCGGCGATCCACGGCCGGCGCCGGACACAGCCGCATGGACGGGTGGCCCGCCCGCTGCGCCTTTTTCTTTCCCTTCCTTTTAACCGCCCCCGACCCGACGACGACCAACAAAACTAGGGCGCAACCGCGGCCACAGCCCACAGACCCACAGTGCAAGCGCTGTGCGGAGGACGGGACGTACGGGCGACGACGGGAAAGGGACGGCGAGACACGGTGCCCGAACACGACAGAACAGGCCCCGGGGAGGGGCTACAAGTAGGAACTACTCTAGGAAAGAGCCTTGCTAGTTTTGTTGTCGCTAGTCGCTGCTGCCTGCCTGCTGCTGCTGCCGCGCGCTGAGGGCCGGGGGACAATGATTTTGGCCTCTGTTGTTCACTTCTCCCGTGCCGTCTCCTCGGCCGCATGGCATGGGCTGATGGGCAGTACCAAGTGATGCACTGCTCATGTCCGATCGGTGATCAGGACCGTCTCACGCTGTCACCCGTATCATCAGCAGCAGCGTACTTATATAATACTCCATCCGTCTAAAAAAATACAATTCTCGTTTTTCGACAAATCAAGCAATTTGAACTTTGACTGAGTTTATATAAAAAAAATACTAATATTTTTTATATAAAATAAGTACCATTAGATTAGTTATAGAATATATTTTCATAACAAATTTAATTGGGGCATAAATGTTACTAATATTTTTATTATAAATTTGGTCAAACTTGAGTAAACTTAACCAACACGGATTCCATAATTGTATTTTTTTCGCGGACAGAGGGAGTATCTCGTCCGTCTTTCTCTGCAGATGGAAGTACCGGATATAGACAGGACAGGAGCGCCGCACTCATTTTGGGGGCGGGGCGCACGGCACGTACACACGGTCTCTTTTTTCGTGTAGTAAGCAAGTACTCCCTCCGTCCCATTGAGTTTGTCGCTCGGGAAGCGGGATTGTGAGGGGGGCACGGTTTTCCAACGACAAACTCAATGGGACGGAGGGAGTATGGCCGGTTACATCTTTTTTCAAGTAGAGCTATGGGTCCAGGCTGGTGCGAAGCACCTAGGTTATTTAATTCAGCGAGTAATAGGTTAGAGAAGAAACTGAGCAGGGTGGGTGCGCTCAGTGTTAATCTTGTAAACCACCCGAGATGTAACAAACTATCCTTCTACTTAATACAAAAACGCGCAAATCTTTTGCGTGATTGAGAAAAAAAAAGTATGGCCTACGGGAGAAAAGGAAGCACGAGCACTTGAAGAAACGGAGAGCAAAAGCGAGCAAAAGAAAGAAACTGCACGGACGCCCAACCCTGCCTGTACGTCGAGGTTAGGAGCAGGACTGCACACCGAACCTTCGCCGTTTCGAGGTTAGGAGCAGGACTGCACAACTCCTGCACGGCGTGTATGCTATGGCAATTGGCAGGCGTGCGCTCCACAAGGGGGGCAGAGGCACGTCTTTTCGCCGTCGACAACTGCCCTGCGACTCCGAGGCCGCTGCTGCAGTAGCACACACGTCAATGCCCCCAATGACTCGCCAAGTCAGCGCCTCGTAAAGTACTGTGTATGTCTAATTGTCTATCACTATCAGTCACCTGTTTTCACCTAGATTGTGGTTTGGGATCACATAAGACTTGAGCTCACTCACGTCGTCGGATGGCGAACGGATGGTCAGGATCTCGACCGGTTAGGCAGTGCACAAGTCTGAACTGAAGCCACAAATAGAAGAGAGGGAGAAGAAGTTGGCTGGCCATGGCGTCCCTTTTTATCCTGCGATGATATGAAGCTCGCTCACATTGCCTCTCGGCATCAGCTGCACTGCTCACGCAGTGACGCACAAGCTGGGTCGCCTGGTATAATAGTGGTGGCCGCCATCCGTTGGTTGTCACTGCTACGTCGCCGCTCTACGCCTCTCTCACAAGCTTTGCTTTCTCTCTCCAAGCCGTACGCTTCTCTGCCCTCAACTGTTCCGCGGGCTAGTAGCCTTGATATCTTGGCCGGGACCGGGAGGGTGCTAGCTAGAAATGGATCCTCCGCCACCACCGTTCGCCTCCAGCAGTTCGCCCTCGCCCTCGCCGCCGTCGTCCTCGTCCAGCGCGAGCATCACCATGGTGATCATCACCGTCGTGGGCATCCTCGCGGCGTTCGCGCTCCTCGCCAGCTACTACGCGTTCGTGACCAAGTGCCAGCTGCTGCGCGCGGTGTGGTCGCGCCACCCGCCGTGGCACCGGCGCGCGCGGAGGGCCGGCGTCGGCGGCAGCCGGGACGATCCGTCGTTCGTCGCAAGCCGCGCCTCAGCGACCGAGGACGGCAGGCGGGGCCTGGGCCTGCCGCTCATCCGCATGATCCCCGTCGTCAAGTTCACTGCCGCGGCCTGCGACGCCGACGCCTGCCGCGGCGTGGCGCCGAGGATATCCGTGTCGGAGTGCGCCGTGTGCCTGAGCGAGTTTGTGGAGCGGGAGCGCGTCCGGCTGCTGCCCAACTGCTCCCACGCCTTCCACATCGACTGCATCGACACGTGGCTGCAGGGCAGCGCGCGCTGCCCCTTCTGCCGCAGCGACGTCACGCTGCCGGCGCTCCCGTCGGCACGCCGCGCCCTGGCGGCGGCCCTCCCAAGGCGCCGCGACGACGCGCTCGCTAGCGACAGCATTGTGATCGAGGTACGAGGGGAGCACGAGAGGTGGTTCAGCAGCCACGGGACGACGACGACGGGCGATCGTCCGGTCGCCGCAGCCGCCGCCGGCGGCGGCAGCGGAAGAGGGCCCCGGCACCCGAAGCAGTCGCCGCGGCGCAACAAGAAGGAGAGCGTCGGCGACGAGGCCATCGACACGAGGAAGACGACGGACGCGGAGTTCGCGGCGGTGCAGCCCTTGCGGCGGTCCGTCTCCCTGGACTCCTCCTGCGGCAAGCACCTCTACGTGTCCATCCAGGAGCTCCTCGCCACGCAAAGGCAAGTGCGCGAGCGCGATCCGTCCGTGCATTCATGATCCGCGGATGCCATGGCCGTGCAGTCAGAACACCCTGCTGGCTGCTACCTGATAGTAGCACTGTAGATGGATGTGGACTGTGGTAAATTCTTTTATTATTATTATTTTTTCACTATTACTGTACTGGCGCTTAAAAACGTAATTCTAACTTTGAATCTGGATACGACGTTCTAGATTTGAACCTGGACACGAAGGGCACGACGCATGTCCAGGTTCAAAGCTAGAATTACTTTTTTTTTTTCTAAACGGAGGGACTGCCTAGCTGTGACTGCAAAAAAAAAATATTCTACGACGCGCGCGCGTGGCTTTTTGCGCCCGGTGATGAGTAACGTAACGACATCCTGCTTTGCTGCTCTGTGCGTCCCATGGTTGCGATCGCGGGTCTCTTTCTTGCTTGTTTTCTGGTTCCTGGGGACAGGTTTAAGTCTCTTTACGGATCAATGGATCATGCACGCAGTCTTGGTTGGCTGGCTGAAGGGAGTTTCAGCATATTTTTTTTACCCCTCCACAGGGCCGGGGTTTATTTTTTGAGCAAATTTTGGCAGGGATTCTGCCGTTTCATTATAGTAGAGAGCAGCATTTCAACAATATACAAGGTGGGAATCCGTTACTGGTGGAAATCCGTTTTTCTAACCGTCTTCAACTCTTCATGATGGCATTGTTGGCCGTCCAGGGCGGACGATGGCGACGTCGGTCGGCCGTGAGCCCGGCCGGCCGGCCGCCAGCCAGCTCTCCGCATCATTCCAGGACGGACGCCCACAGGTACATACAAGATGAAGCGGCGATTTGTTTTTCTCACCAGATCAGCCAGCCATCAACAACACTGGCGTTTGGTGACCCAACCCAACCCAATGCACGGCCAAGCCCAGGCAGCAGCTAAGCCGCGGATTGGACATTTCCGGGGCGAAAAAGGTCGCTCGCTGCGTGCCGAGAGCTTACGACGCGCTGGGGCCTGGCCTAGATCGGGGGTCGTAGCCGTAGGCCAGCGCGGCGAGCATGCGGGTGTCGCGCGCGCGGCAGCCCCTGGGCTCGTGTACCGTGTGCGCGCGCGCGCGCGAGTGGCCACGCACGGCACGGCTGACTGCTGGGGGGGCGGGGGCCGGCGCGCGCGCCACCGGGCACCGGCCATGTGCGCGCTTCGCTTTGCGGGTACGTACGCCGATATGGACGTGCCTCGAAGCTAAACCAGCTCGATCCATCCATCGATCGGGCGCCGCCGCCGCGCCCCGGTGCCTCCCGTGTTTTGCACTTTTGCGACGCTTTTCGTGTCCGCATGCGCCAAGGCATGGCAGCTCGGCCGCCGGGACCGTACCGGAACCCTCCAGCATGGTCCCTGCATGCCGGGCCAATGAATTTCGTGCATGGTGTGGGAGACATACCGAGAAGTCGTCTCATGTGATGCGTACGTACTACTACCAGACTACCAGTCTACCACTACTACGTCTCTACATGTCGCATTTCATCCTTCCTCCCATGTGACGCCTACCTTGCGAACGGCACGTTTGAAATGCTGTCGGATTTTTTCTAATTTCGCAGCGCGGATGCTTCGTCAGTAGCCGCGCCGGCCGCATATGTCAGCTCTCCCCTTGTGCGATGGAGCAGTTTCCTTGCCGAGGGTGAAATCTCCTTCGTTTTTGCAGACACTCGAGTTTTTTCTCGGAACTCAAGTGTAATGCACAGGTTGCCTTCTTCCTTGGAATCACCGATACACCACACGCCAAGCACCGATTTTCGAGCTACCTCCAGCTGTCTGTCCCGTCATTTTGCGTTTAAGGGTGTGTTTGGTAGGGATGATCCGCTAGGGACGACCCAGATTCTCTTAGAAATATTTTACAATTAGATTCTCTTAGAAACCATTTGGTCGGCTCGCTCGATTTTTTAAATTAAAACTAGAATCAGGAGAAACCAGATGAGAATCGGTTCCAAGTGACTCAGGAATCGCCAACATTACTCACTGCACTGCAGGTGTCTGATTTATTGACCTGCCGCTAAGAAGTCATAATGTCAGGCTGTCAGCTAATATGTAACCCCAGGAATCGTCAAACATTCTGCACTACGGAGTCTCGGCTAGTCGGCCCGCCACTAAGATGTCCCTCATGTCAGTATATAACGGATAGTAAGTCAACGATAACGTGTCAGAACCTTCTTTTGACCCCAATGATGTCCCAAAAGTAGGCGTGTAGTGCGCTTGAAATCCGTCTATACGACGTTCCTCGCTTTTTTTGTTAAGCAGGGGAGCGAGTCGAGCGGAAAGTTTATTTTTTACACACACAAGCGACGATACGAGGCAGGCAGGCAGGACGCACGGGGTCCTTTTGCTTCGTGGGTAGATTTGGTTAGCTGGCCCAATCATTAAGGGCCGGGCTAATGGAGGGTGGGGTGTCAACGTTGGTGCGTGCTTTCGGGTGCGGCGGCATCGATGGGCACCGGCGATGTTCCGAGCCGGGGACCAGGGTCCAGGGGGGAACTAGCGAACCAACCCCAACCGGAATAATTGCGCGAATCGGCCGGCAGCAGCGCTTCGCGCGACGCTGCACGGCAAAAGACTGATGGGGGCGCTCTGCACGTTTGGGTGCTTCCGCTTGCTGCTTCTTCGTCCGTCCGTCCGCCGGGACCCCTACCTAATCTAATCCGCCGAGCATTGCGTCCCATCGAGCATCGCTGGTGACGGCTTGCATATGCATATGCTGCTACACGCCTGGCCGCCTAGCCATAGGCGTGCGTTCTAGGCATCTAGCTCATCTTACTGCTGCTCCGGTGGAACTCAACGATGGCTCTGGAGCGTGGGTTTCCTTGGTTTGGGAACACTGCACTTTTGGAGTAACAACCGGACAGCACCTCTTTTGTGAAGAAACCTGTCTGGGTGGTGGGACCGGGTGGGGTGAATAAACGTATTAGAAGGGTTTCTTTCGGATGTAGATAGAAGATTTGTGCCAAAATAAATCATTATGATTCTACTCTGTATATTTCTACAGAACGCTCTGATTTTGGATTCAAAATTTCAAATCCCATTTATCCAAATATAACCCTGATATGATAAGTAAAATCAGCAACACGTACACTGGAAAGAAAGCCATGCTCTCCCAGATGCACCAAATACGCCATGCACGAACATGGCGACACCGTCACATGCAGAACAAGGCCATACGGATATACAATTTTGTCCGCGACCACGACGCCCCCTCACAAGTCACAAGGCCACTAGATTTCCTGACACTTGGGCAGCGACGAGAGGATCTTGGAGGTTGCCACTGGGCTGGGACATGTTCATAGCTGTCCTTCCTGTAGCTTATGCATGAGCTTACCAGAGGCTCTCAGCAACAGATTGTCGTTTGCTATCATGAAAACCCTTGCAGGTACACCTCATGAAAAGAGAGTAAGCCAATGGACGTGCATGTTATGGTCTCTTCGACTGTACAATATTGACCACTAGGGACGATTGCGGATTCAGCGTTGGCCGCTGCTGATATAGATCTTGTGTCTAACACCCTCGCTCATGATAGCCCATGAGCAAGGGGAGCTACACTGCTGTACTAATTGGTTGCGACTACAGTTTCACCAGTGACATTTACTAGCAGACAAGCACCTGGATTGTGGGTTGTACTCTACTCCACTTGCTGTTTACAGTAACACGGTAAGTGAAGGAGTTCACTAGTAGGTATCTGAAGGTTGCCAAACGATATTGTCGGTCATAGTTCTGAGATCTTGTAATAGACTTGGAATGTTCCACCCTGTTGAGATGATGATGATGATTGAGCCTTTACCCTGAAAATCAAGTAGAGTAACTAACACTATTGTTGTAGCCCTTTCTTTGCTTGTGCACGACAGTCCTCTCTGTATCCCTACAGCTTTCAGTTTCATTATTACCAAATAAACAAGCCAAGGCCGGAAAATGGGCCTACCAACAGCACTGAAAGATGACGGACTGTACTGACAAGCGATGCAAAGGGGAGCAGAGGGGCTGCTTGATTTCCAAACACCAGCATATAGACGACCAGACAGATACATAACGACCTCACGCTCCACTTAAGGGCCTGGGCCTGACAACGGCTGAACGGCAACTGTGTGACCATGGAAAGAGAACAACCATCAGTCAGTCGGGGCCTCGGGGGCGTCAGAAACAATCAAACAAATCTCTTACCCCAAAGCAGCAAAAGTAGTATACTTGACAAACCTCACAAGACTTGGTCCAAGGTAGCAGAAATAGGGTGGAGTGGTGGAGACATTCCTATAGCAATGAGATAGCCAAGCCCATGCGTTATTAGTAATCCAGTAGCACAGCTGAGGAATGAAGGAAACTGTGTAGCCACTGAACCTGCACAAAAACAGTCAGGGTTGCCTAGTGCGTACCCAGTTTCCTACTTTCCTCCACTGTGTGGTGGTGATATCCAATGCACATGTTAAGGAGGAAAAGTGGGGTAGCCATGTTAAGGAGGAATCACATCACATCCAATCATCCAATCCTCGCTATCCATCACCAAATGTTTGAGTGCATTGCACTCATATCCAAACCGGCAATCAATGTCAACTGAAGACAAACAGATGACAAAAATGTGTAGTTCTGCGTTCTGCCGATCTCTGAGGGCATGCAACTGTTGAGGCAACAAAATGATGGATGCAGTGAAAGAGCTGAGCAGCTTGCACCATAGGGGTACTGGAAGTTTAGAGAACATGACTGACGCAGTGATCTCTGGGGATGTCTGATGTTACTGAACAGTCAACCAGCGCTGCTGCAGCAGGCGCCATTAACTATCAGAGAAGCCATCTCTGATGCATACTCCTATGGAGGAGCTCAGGACAGCCATGCATGACCACAGCCTGCAGACTGATGAGCTCATGAACAGAAACTTACCATTGGGATTCCAGCCGGTAACACACTCTTCTGAATGCCTTTCGCCTGCCAGCCTCCATCACTTGGGCCAGACCTGCCTGCCAACATGTGTGACCATCGCCCAATGCTAACATTAACTTGTATCCAGCAAACCACAATAAGATTAACTGAGATCTATTTGTTAGGATTGATCTCCCACCAGTTAGGCCCTCGCGCCCTGATCGGGGGCGCCCAACCCTACATGGTTGGTGGACCCCCGTCGCACAGCGCTATAAAGGAAAGGTGGGGGCCGGGGCTCGCAGTACGAGGTTCACCGCGCCGCCAGTCACCCCACCGACATCCTATCCCTAGACCCGATCTTGAGAAGGGGCGCTGCCAGCGACGGGAAGCACCACCGACGCCGGCAACGCCACCCGACGCGCACGCCGCCACCGAGGACGCCACAACGCCGACTCCCTCTCCACCGAACATCGCTTGCCGGACGCGCAGATGGCGTCCGTCAACGAAACCCCGGCCGGAGCTTCGACAACTACGGCATTCGATGGTTTGCCACCTATCACCTCTCTCTCTCTCTCTCTCTCTGCCTCTCTGTGATCCCGAACACCTACTCCTACTATGCTAAGTATCCCGATCTGATGAATATACCTAAAACAAAACCTAACAATGGTACCGGAGCCACGGTTCGACAAGAAATCAGATCGGGTAAGTGAAACCGACCGATCTGATGCAGATCGGGAAAGAAAATAGAAAACCGAACCCTAAGACCTCACCCTAATTCCCCAAATCAAATCTGAAGAAGGGATTGAAGAAGGGGAAAAGGGAGGGTCGGATTCGAGAACCCTAGACACAAATCCGAAAGAGAGAAAAGGGGAAGAAGAAAGAAAGAAGGGTCGAACCCTAACCCTAACATGAATGGATGAATGGGGTCTTACCTGGGCCCTAATCTCGCCGGCGGCATCGCCACCGCGCGGGACAAAGAACGAGCCGTCGGCCCTCGCCGACGTGCGGGGCTAGAACCCGGACCGACTAACGAAGACGCCGGTCAGGGCACCGACGCAGGGCAACTCGACGACGGCACGCTCAGCCTTGGGCGAACGCGCGCGCCAGCGAGAAGCTCTGCGGCGGCACCGTCGTTTCCTCTCCTCCGGCCGCCATGGGTGGCCGCCAGCTGCTGCTGTTTTGTGCTTGGCTAACAGAAAAGGGGAGGGAGGAAGAAGAAGTGGCGGGGTGGCCGGATTTGCTCCGACGAGGTACCCTGCTCCGGTGGGTGCTTTTCCTCCTTGCCGGTGGTGGCCGGTCGCCATGCATACCACCACTGCTGTGCCACTGAGAGAGGCGGGGGAAGAAGAAAGGAAATGAACTCTAGGGTTTTCGGGGGCGGAGGTCAGCTGCTGTTTTGATCTGGCGAAATCACCGGACAGCCGTCGGATATGACGAACGGTCGAGATGCGGCTGCGCTGGGGTGAAACCCTAGAGCGCGTGCTCTGGGCGAGCTGGGCCGCGCTGGGGCTGCTGGCCAGGCCGCGCGCTGCTGGCGAGCTGGGCCCGTGCTGGGGCTGCTGGCCAGGCCGTGCGCTGCTGGCGAGCTGGGCCGCGCTGGGGCTGCGAGCCGGGCCACGCGCTTGGGAGAGCTGGGCCGCGCTGGGCTGAAGTAAAAGAAAATTTTTATTATTTTCCAGGAGCAATTTTAATGCATATTTTGATGAATTTGAATGATTTTGATATAATTTTTTCTGTGCAAATTTTATCCAACGATATTTTGCTCAGAAAACAGTGAATTTTTTAGTGCTTCTGAAAAATAATAATATGAAAAGATTATTAATGTTTCCGCTGTGCATGATAATTATTGTTCTCTTTGATTAAATTTGAACCAACGGGATAATTTAATTTTAAGAGAAATGAATTTCTGATAATTTTGATGCAAATATGATATTGTTATTTTCTGACCAACATTGTTAATAACAATATTATAATTTTGATCTATGAGAAATTGTGCATTAATTTTACTTCTGCCCAACGGTGATGTAAAATATTTGCATGGATGAATTATAAGTTTTAATTTGACCAACGTTGAGTTAAAGCATGGAATTTTATGTATAAATGTTTTTTACTTACCCTGGTGTGATTTCAGGAGGCAAATGCATTGTGAACATTGCCAACATCCCGACACTCAACGGAACCAATCACCGTGTGTGGCGGAAGAAGTATGAATTGGAACTTGCGTTGGGAGAGGTCGATTTTGCCATCACCTCACCGTGTCCTACTGAGCCAGAGGACCCGGTGAGAGGTGACAATGAATCTGACGCTGATTTCGCTTCTCGAAAGCGTAATCATGCTGAAATAAGAATGAAATATGACCTTGAACATAGGCAATTGACTCTCTCCAACCGCAAGTGTCTGTTGGTAGCCAAAGCCACCATAGAAGAACAGATAAAGGGCTCAATCCCTGAATGTGCTACTGCCAAAGAATATCTTGAGAAAATCAAGAGTTAGTTTACTGGGTCTACCAAGGCCACAGTAAGTTTACTGATTAAGAAGCTTGTGAATGAGAAATTCACAGGTGGTAGCATAAGAGAGCACATTTTGAAGATGAACACTACGGCATCTAAGCTAAAAGAAATGAATTTGAAGGAGGAGGATTTCCTGATTCATTTGATTTTTGCTTCTTTGCCGAAAGAATATGACACCTTTATTGTGAATTACAATATGCAGCCTGAAAAATGGGGCATAGAAGAGGAGAGGATAAAATCCTCACAAGGTGAATCTGCTCATTTTGTGAAGGACAACAAAAGAAATAACTTTAATGGCAAGAATTCTAAACCACAAGGGAAACCTAAGTAGGATAAGACCTCTTCCTCCAGTTCACAGGGAAAGAAACCCCAGGATTCTGAGAATCAGCAGTATGGTGGAGCTGAAAAAGATCAGTGCAAGCACTACTTTAAGAAGGGACACTACAAGAGGGATTGTCCAGACTTCCTGAAATCTCTGCTAAAGAAAGGTGATGAATTTATTATATTTGTAGATGAATCCCTGTATTTATGTTATGATAAATCCACTTGGTGGGTTGATTCAAGAGCAACTACTCATGTTGCAAATTCTTTACAGGGGTTAAGTGGGACGAGAACCTTGCAAAGAGGAGAAAGAACGATTAAAGTTGCAAATGGAGTGCAAGCCAATGTTGAAGCCATTGGAGTTTTTCTTTAGAATTGAATAATGGTTTTGTACTTAGACTTAAAGAAGTACTTTATGTTCCCTCTTTGCGTAGAAATTTGATAAGTGTTTCGAAACTTGATGATGATGGAATTGATTGCTATTTTGGTGATGGCAAGTATAAGATACTGGTTAATAATAAATGTGTTGGTCTTGTCTTCCGACAAGACAAGCTTTATTTATTATCTCTTGCTGAGAATGCGAACAATGTATGTGATGAGAATGTGAATGATTCCCCATCTGCGGATGTAACTAAGAAGCGGAAGAGAATTGATACTATCTCTTCGAAATTATGGCATTGTCGCTTGGGCCATATTTCGAGGGAGAGAATGGAACGATTGGTTAAAGAATCAATTCTCCCGCACTTAGAATTTTTAGATTTAGAGCAATGTATTGATTGCATCAAAGGAAAGTATGTCAAGAAAATTAAGAAAGATGCCAAATGAAGCACAGGAATTTTAGAAATAATCCACACAGATATATGTGGTCCTTTTCCTGTGAAAAGTGTGGATGGTTATGACTCGTTTATAACATTCACAGACGACTACTCTCGTTATGGCAATATTTATCCAATTAAAGAAAGATCGGAAGCATCGGATAAATTCAAAATATTTAAAGCTAAAGTTGAAAATCAGCACAATAAGAAAATCATGATAGTACGATCAGACCGAGGTGGAGAGTACTATAGGCGACATACCCCATATGGCCAAATTCCTAGACCATTCGCAAGGTTCCTATAGGAAAATAGCATAGTTGCTCAGTACTCCACACCAGAGGAAGCCTCAGCAGAATAGGAGTGGCTTGAAAGACGTAACCGTACCTTAATAGGATATGGTAAGAAGCATGATGAGTTACTCCACATTACCGATTAGTTTATGGATGGAGGCACTGAAAACCGCCATTCACATACTTAATCGAGTACCAAGTAAATCGGTGCCTAAAACACCGTATGAATTATGGACAGGAAGGGAACCCTCACTCAACCATTTGCGTGTGTGGGGCTGTCCAGCTAAGACAAAAGTGTTTAACCCAAACATAGGAAAGTTAGACTCAAAGACAGTCAGCTGCCATTTTATTGGCTATCCAGAAAGATCGAAAGGATATCGCTTCTATTGTCCTGACAGACATACGAAGATTGTAGAAACAAGACACGCTGTGTTCTTAGAGGATAACATGATCAGGGGGGAGTATGGTAGCACGAGAAATCAGCCTACAGGAGAAGCGGGTACATGTACCCACTCCGATGGTTGAAGAACCATTCTTCACGCTACCTGCTGCTGTTGCACCGACAGTGCAGGACACTGTAGTGCCAACACCTGTTGCAAGTTCTCATGTGGCGACAATGAATGAACATGAGGAACCTGTCCTTGAGGAACCTATCCTTGAGGAACCTATAGAACCAAATGTTGCACATGAGGAAGAACAACAACAGCCAAATATGGAACAAGTGCCGGAGGCACCTAGAAGGTCTCAAAGAATAAGAAGATCAGCTATTACTGATGACTATGAAGTTTATGAAACAGAAGAATGTCAGATGGGGGATGATCCCACCTCATTTGAAGAAGCCATGAGAAGCGACCACTCATTAAAGTGGCTTAAGGCCATGGAAGATGAATTAAAATCAATGAGTACCAATAAAGTTTGGGACTTAGAAAATATTCCTAAAGGAGCCAAAACAGTAGGCTGTAAATGGGTCTACAAAATGAAATATGACTCCCAAAGGAATATAGAAAGATTTAAAGCGCGACTTGTGGCGAAAGGCTTCACGCAAAGAGAATGGATTGATTACAATGAGACGTTTTCTCCAGTCTCATGTAAAGATTCCTTCAGAATTATAATGGCACTTGTAGCCCACTATGATTTGGAGTTACATCAAATGGATGTAAAGACGACTTTCCTAAACGGAGATTTGGAAGAAAATGTTTATATGGCACAACCGAAAGGTTTTGTCGTAAAAGGAAAGGAAAATATGGGATGTCGCCTGAAGAAACCAATCTACGGATTGAAGCAAGCTTCAAGACAGTGGTATTTGAAGTTTGATAGAACGATAAAAGGTTTTTGGTTTGAAGAAAATGTTGAGGACAATTGCGTTTATGCAAAGTTCAGGAATGGAAAGTACATATTCCTAATTTTGTATGTGGATGATATCTTGCTTGCTAGTAGTGATATCAATCTACTAATGGAAACGAAGAAATTCTTGTCCTCAAACTTTGATATGAAAGATCTTGGTGAGGCCTCGTTCGTTTTGGGAATAGAGATTCACCGAGACAGGAGAAAAGGGGTTCTAGGATTATCGCAAAAGGCATACATAGAAAAGGTCCTGAAGAAATTTAGTATGCATGCGTGCAGTCCTTCACCTGCTCCTATAGTCAAGGACGATAGATTTGGGGAACATCAGTGTCCCAAGAACCAATATAAAATTGACCGAATGAAAGCAGTACCGTATGCTTCAGCTGTTGGAAGTTTACAATATGCTCAAGTGTGTACACGTCCTGACTTAGCTTTTGTGACCGGGTTACTTGGTAGATATCAAAAGAATGCAGGAATTGAACATTGGAAATTAGTGAAGAAAGTCCTGCGTTATTTGCAGGGTACGAAAGGCCTCATGCTTACGTATAGAAGATCTGATTCCCTACAGATAGAGGGGTATTCAGATTCTGATTATGCGAGAGATGAAAGAAAATCCACGTCAGGATATGTATTTACTCTCGCAGGAGGGGCTATATCGTGGAAAAGCTCCAAACAAACCGTGACTACATCCTCGACAATGTATGCCGAGTTTGTAGCATGCTATGAGGCAATGGGGCAGGTGAATTGGCTGAAGAAATTTATACCCGGATTGAAAGTGATTGATGATATAAATGAACCACTGAGGTTGTATTGTGATAACAACCCAGCAGTACAGTATGCTCACAACAATAGGTCAAGTGGTGCTGCCAAACACATTGACATAAAGTACTATGTTGTGAAAGATAAAGTTCGGGATCATATAATAAATCTTGAGCATATAAGTACAGAGAAAATGATCGCGGATCCGCTCACAAAGGGCTTACCACCCAACGTGTTCAGAGAACACGTAGCCGGCATGGGTTTAAGGGAAAGCCTATGATTCCCGAACATACAAAGGGTCCAAAGAAAGTTTACATTTCAAAACGGAGAAGTGTATTGTGGCTGTTAGTCTAACGGCACTAATTGCTGTGACGATGGGACAGTTCTATGCACTAATCTGTGATGAAATAGGATGGAAGCAAGAAAAATATGAATTGAAAATTTTGAGTATGAAATTAAAGAACGAAGGATAGATGAGAGATCAAGGGGGAGAATGTTAGGATTGATCTCCCACGGCCTAACTGGGCCTTGTCCTCGTGCCCTGATCGGGGGCGTCCAACCCTACATGGTTGGTGGGCCCC
Organism: Miscanthus floridulus; assembly: GCF_019320115.1. Classification (NCBI taxonomy): domain Eukaryota; kingdom Viridiplantae; phylum Streptophyta; class Magnoliopsida; order Poales; family Poaceae; genus Miscanthus; species Miscanthus floridulus. The sequence goes on from NC_089580.1 coordinate 194,410,385, forward strand.
CGTCGCACAGCGCTATAAAGGAAAGGTGGGGGCCGGGGCTCGCAGTACGAGGTTCACCACGCCGCCAATCACCCCACCGACATCCTATCCCTAGACCCGATCTTGAGAAGGGGCGCTGCCAGCGACGGGAAGCACCACCGACGCCGGCAACGCCACCCGACACGCACGCCGCCACCGAGGATGCCACAGCGCCAACTCCCTCTCCACCGAACGTCGCCGCCGGCGCGCAGATGGCGTCCGTCAATGAAACCCCGGCCGGAGCTTCGACAACTACGGCATTCGATGGTTTGCCACCTATCACCTCTCTCTCTCTGCCTCTCTGTGATCCCTGAACACCTACTCCTACTATGCTAAGTATCCCGATCTGATGAATATACCTAAAACGAAACCTAACACTATTAACGCATGGGAGGAAATGTAGCAGTCGGCATTTTGGATACTCCCTTCAGAGTAAGGTTTATGAGCTCTTTTCTCAATGTGATGCAGCACATCAGAGTGTTGCCGCCAAGATAACTAAATTGATGACAAACATAATCATGAAATGTAGCAGTGCAGAATGCATTATCAACTGTCCACGGTCCCACTTCAGTGAAGTTACTGAATTGATGTTTCTCATGCTTCCAACTTGCCAAACATATACATCCAGTTGCCATCAAACGAATAAACTGAAGGTATCATTGATTGCATGACTAAACAACACTGCAGAGTAACTTCCTGTCTTTATTCACATTATGTACCTACCTGACAAAAATACATCAAGATCGACACATTCCAAAACAGCTAAAGATTGAATTTATTGTGTAGTTCTGCGTTCCTGCCGATCTCTGAGGGCATGCAACTGTTGAGGCAACAAAATGATGGATGCAGTGAAAGAGCTGAGCAGATTGCACCAGAGGGGTACTGGAAGTTTAGAGAACATGACTGATGCAGTGATCTCTGGGGATGTCTGATGTTACTGAACAGTCAACCAGCGCTGCTGCAGCAGGCGCCATTAACTATCAGAGCAGCCATCTCTGATGCATACTCCTATGGAGGAGCTCAGGATAGCCATTGTCGACAGAATATCGTCGACAGTTCTCCGAGGGGTATCCCACGAAATAGATCGATTGGCAAAGAAACAGTGTGATAAAAAACAAGATGGCAATAGAGACACACGAGTTAGGCAGGTTCAGACCGTCAGTATGACGTTAGACAGGTTCAGGCCGTCAGTATGACGTAATACCCTACTCTTGTGGTTGTTGGTTTATATTAGCTATCGTATGATATTGCAGTGAGTTTAGAGGAGGTCCCTGCCCGCCTTATATAGTTCAGAGGGGCAGGGTTACAAGTCGGTTAGATCAAGAGATAACCAGAAAGTAATAACATATTACAAGAATCTTTGATTATACGTATCCTAACAGATCTCGTAGTATCTTCAGGATATCTTTCCGGTGTCTTGCGAGAGGCGCCGAGCAGAGTCGTGCCCCGCAAGGCTTCGTCTTGTGGGCTGGACCGCCCCTGAAGGCGCAGCCCATGTGGTCTGTCGTGGGTATCCGGAGTCGTACCCCCACAGCCATGCATGACCACAGCCTGCAGACTGATGAGCTCATGAACAGAAACTTACCATGTATTTAATGTCAGTGCAGGATCTTCTCATAAATGTGCAGATTTGCTGTTTTGGTTACAATCCGTGATGTGCAATATAGGTCCATTAACTTCGCCACTTTAAGGCTTATCTTTAATGAAAGATAGAGGATCAATATCATAATGGAAGAAATACAAAAATGTTTGCATGTTACTCAAACGTAAAAGTAGTCTAACTGTCCAGGTGAAAACATCGTCACCAAGCTGTCACTAGAACTGCATCTCTGAAATAAAAACCGTGGCATGCTTAGTGATTAGTGATCGAGGGACCATCAGCTACTGGAATAGGATGGACTCATGAGCTTCCTGAATCAGTTCAACTGGAATGCTAAAACTTCAGGTCATACTTTTCGCAAGCTGAGCAACATTCAGTTTGCAGTTGAGTATGTAATAATGTGCTCTTGTAGATACGCAGAAAATGCAAGCACAGGCAAACAATCTCTGAATACCACACGAAGAGAATAATGAAATCGAAAAAGTAAGGACAAAGACAAGCATGCATTTACTGACCGAACTATTTGGCTATACAAACAGCGTCAGATACTCAGAATAGTAAGAGCGGGGACCTTTATAGGACAATGGTTAGTCATTTAACCCCTGTAGAATTAATCTCAAAAGAAGATGAGAAATCCTGGCTGAAGAGCAGCTGCCCACATAATCTGGAACTCAGAAAACCAAAATGTAATTTCCAGATGCCTAAACTAGAAGCTATGTAGATGTATTTAGGGTCCATTTGGAATGCAGGGAATTCACAGAAATCAGTTTAATTTCACATAAAAACACAGAAACAGGTAAAACATCACACATTCCGAACAGGGCCTGAATTCTTCAGAAGGATTATCATCCTTGTGCATGATTGAAAGGGAATTATGAGATCTAAAACTATCAAACGTGTTATGTGATAGGCTACGGACCTGATTACCAGGCTTGGGAACCTAGCATCTAAACATTTTTTTTATAATGAGAAACCCAAATTTCATTACCATTCACCAACAAAATTATAACATTTTTTTTATAATGATAAACCCAAATTTCATTACCATTCAGCAACAAAATTACAGATATCTTAACACGTCAATTCTGACCACGCAGATGACACTACCACAACTAAGTAACGGAATATATATAAGAATGAAAAGGGCACTAAATAAAAAACTTGAGGGGTCACTTGTAAAGTAACAGTTTACCAGTAATAACTCATTTAAATTGGATGGATGACTAATCATTATTTTCAGGTAGAACCGGCAATGAATATGCAGGAAATACTGCATGAGGCAATCCTTGGGCCTTCTTCTTGAGCTGCTCTAAAAGCCTATTAGCTTCCCTGAGGTCCTCAAAGGCACCACTGCCACACCTACTGTAGGCATCTATGACTTGTTCTTGAAAGTCTATAGCAAGTTTGTAGCTGCAACCAAAGTAGCATTAAATGTATAAATGGCCATAACAGTATCTGTGGTGTAAAAACAGTTACTCTACAAGGCATCATGCTACACATTCCTACAAAACAAATGTAGCATTCAGTTGTATATATTGACATCATCAAGCGTAAAGCCACTGAGAGTCACTATGCTAAAATGTGTTTACAGCAAAAGAAAAGTGATTATAATTACAAAAATATAGGCAAAGAAGTTAGGATCACAGGTGCACCATCCAGGTTCTATTATATTCATGCACTAAAACAGGGGAATTCATTGAGACAGAACATCACTAGTATCAGAAAATTTAAAAACAACAGGTATTATTTACAGCATTGCAATGACATTAGTTTCTAAGGTCAGTGGATCATTTCTTGGAACATTAGATTTTTAATTGGGTTAAAATGCATCCTCACATGTACCTAAATAACAAAGGATTGTATCTAATCAGTTAATCAACATCCTATTACAGTATTACCTATACCAATTTTAAACTCTATTCAATCATTCTATTCTAACAGATAAGCAGGCAAGCAGCGGTCGAGTTTTTTTAACAGATAAGCAGCAAATATAAGGTCACATAGGCCATAAAATATTGGGTAATGACTCAATGGACACTTGGATAGCACAAGAGCACTAAGGCCCTGTTTGGAACCAGCTAACTATTAGCTGCTAAAAATTAGCTGGGGTGGATCCAAACGGACTCAGCTAATTGTTAGCTGGGCACTCAGTTAACAACTACTACCTCCGTCCCAGAAAGGATGCAATTCTAGAATAGTGTTTAGTCAAACCCTCTTATGTTTGACTAAATTTGTACAAGAAGATACTAATATTTATCATACCAAATATATATCGTTAAATTCACCATGGAATATATTTTCATAGTATACCTATTTGAAGTCATAAATGTCGATAATATTTTCTACAAACTTAGTCAAAGTTAAGATAGTTTGACTCGGACAAAACCTAGAATTGCATCCTTTTTGGGATGGAGGGGGTATGTCAGTAGCTATCCTAGCACAGCTAATAGCAGCTCATATATTGCAAAAAGACACTTTGGCACTTTGCCCTCCAACCTACCTTTATCCATGTGCCCTACCAATAGCAAATAAAAAGAAAGGGCGTTATAGACAAAACCACCAATGCGTCCACCTTTAGCAGTGGATCCAAACAGCACCCAACTAATAATTAGCTAGCTAATATTAGCTGTGAACTAGAAGCCAGCTAACTATTAGCTGTTAGTCAATCCAAATAGGGCCTTACTTACAGGCAATAGTTGAGTGTTAAGATTGCATGTCTATATCATTACAAAAAGGTACAATAAAAATGCAAGTCATCAAAGCATAAGCATGCAGAATGAATTACCTTCCCATCAGTCCGTATGCATTTGCAAGGGACTGTTTTGTGTCAATAGAATCCTCATGTGTCGGTCCAAATTTAGCTTCAATAATATCAATTGCAAGTCTGTAGAACTTCACAGCTGACTGATGTTGGTCCATCTCAAGATAGGCCTGCCCCAGATTCCTATAAGCAAAACCTAACCCAAAGTGTCGGGGTCCAAAGCAATTCTTCAACTTATCAACCGCTCTCTCCAGATAAGGAACAGACTCATCAGCTTTTTGAGTATGCAGGAGGAGCCACCCCATCCTTGCTGAGATGCTGCCTTCAATGTGATGCAACTCCTTGGCGCTCTCAAGAATTGCAAGCGTTTTCTTCATCAAGCTCAAAGACATGTTAAGCGCGCTCAAAGGCATTTCAAACTGTGCCATCGACTCATACAACATTGATATCTCAGCATATGCCTCAGCAAACCGGCCAGGGTCAATGGAATCCTTTGCGTCGATGATCCCCAGGGCAATCTCCAAGCACCGCTTCGAGTCTGAAACCCTCTCCTCGGAGATCAATATCTTTGCCATTGTGACATATGCCAGTGCACGCTCCTCGCTCTCCTTGTCTGCCCGCTGCATCACCCTCTTAATGTCATTCATTGCCTCCTCTGATCTCCCCAACAAGATACGGATATTAGCCCCGTCAATTTCGGCCTGGGAAAGCTCAACATTCAGTCCCAATCGCTCATATACCATCCTTGCAAGCTCAATTTGCTCCAGAGCCTCTGTATGGCGACCCAACCCAGTATAGATAGCCATGAGAAGTCGCCGGAGCTTAGCCACTTCTGCCGAGTCCTCACCGAACTGCCCCTCCGCAATGCCCAACGCTTTGGAACACAATGGCAGCGCCTTGTCAAAGTCGAGCACGCCCGCATAGGCCTCAGCGACGTCCCTGTAGGCGTCCCTAAGCTCCACGCTCCCTGCCTCCAGACACCGGAGCTTCAGGTCCAGCGCGCGCTGGAGATCACCCACCGCGTCCCACCGGTGCCCCATGGCCGTCTTGGCGCGCGCCAGCTGCTCGTACACGGCGGCGCCGACCGCCACCACCTCCTTAGGCACCCCCTCGCGCCGCGCGGGGGCCAGGTAGTCGACGATCTCCGCGGCGGCGCCGAGGGACTCGAGCGCGTCGCTGAGGCTGCCGGCGCGGGCGGCCGCGGCGCCGGCGAGGCGGAGCGCACGCGTGACGGGGAACGACCACCCGCCGTGGGACGCCTGCAGCGGCGCGAGCGCCTTGAGGGCGAGGCCGAGGGCCTCCTGGTGGTCGCCCTCGGATTCGCGCAGCTCCGCGGCCGCCAGAAGCGCGAGGCCCGCGGGCTCGGCCGTCGACGCCGCATCGGGCGCAGGGGGAGGAGGAGGAGCCGGGGCTAGGGTTTGAGTGGAGAAGGGAAGGAGGCGGGGCCCCGGGCGTGGGGGCAGGGGAGGCGAAGAGTGGAGCAGCGGGAGCGGGGGGCGGTGGCGGAGGGGCCTAGAGAGGCGGGCGAGGAGGAGGGATTTCGGCAGCCGCCGCATCGCTCGCCGGGGGATTACAGGTTGGGGCCGCGGTGACAGGAGGAGAAAGAGGGTTTTAGCGGGTGTTCACTGTTCACGAATCGCGGATCGCAGACTGGCGCCTGTAATCAGCTGTTAGCTTGATAGTTTTCGTGGCTGGCTGATGCTGTTTTGTTCTGAGAGAAAAACATTATATCATATCTAATAAGTATCACTGATGTATCTTCACAACGCTAATCCTAGCGCACGAACGTATGGCGCCGGACGCGTTCGAACGCCACGCCCTTCCCAAAACCCGTCCGGCCCGCGCCTCCCTCCCCTTTCCCCGTGAATACAACGGGGAAATAGGACGGAACGTCACTCCCTTCCCAAACCCACCCGCCCCCGCGGGAATAGAATGCAACCCGCTCGCCCCCTTTGTCACCCTGCTTCCCCACCGTGCCCCCTGTCCCAAGAGTACGAAAACACTTCAAGTGCAACATCGCAAGCATATGAAAATACTATGGAGTGCACCATCGAATATGAATACTGCAACATCGTAAAAATATGTAGTGCAACATCGAAAAACATGTACTGCAACATAAAAATTTATGTGCTGCAACATCGTAAAACATGTACTCTGTAACATCGAAAAATTATGTGCTGCAACATCGAAAAATTTGTACTACAACATCGAAAATAGTAGTACTCCAACATCGCAAAATCAACCATAAAACATGGTAATGGAAACATTCGAAAATCATCTGTTGCAACAATCCAAAAATCTCATTGCAACATTCGAAAATCATATGTTGCAACATCAAAAAAAAACCATTGTAACTGCAAAAAGGATGTAAAAACAGCAAGGGGATAGGTTCAAGGTGCAGGCTGCTCCAACCCTGGCCCATCACCTTCGAGCTCGCTCGAAGGGAGAAAGAAATAGGACCCTAGAACTCGCCGGAACCTTAGCCACCGCCGCATTCCTCAGATCCAGAGGAGGACGAGGGCTCAAATATAGAAGAGGAGAAGGGCTCACATTCAGAGAAGGACCGACCTACCTCGTCGGAGCCGCCGTCGTCATCCTCGTCTCCGGTGGGGGAGCGGGTGCCGGGTCACTAGGGAGCGCAGGGTCGCACGAAGGTCGGGGAGGGGGAGGGAGGGAGGGAGCGTCGGCGGGCTGGCGGGGCGACAACGAGGTGGCGCGCGGCGTCCGCCCTGATGAGCGGCGTGGGGTGACAGTAGAACCGGAGGGGCCCAAGCGCTGCGGGAGTGTCATATCTCGACACCTGATTTTTTCATGAAAAAGCTATAATAGATGTGCTTTGCACTATATATATATATGGAGAGTATATTCCGTAGCCAGCTACAAAATAAGTTATTCTATAGCCACCTCCATTTACGATAATTTTATATACTAATTTACGATAATGTCAATACATATTTACGATAGTTGGGTTACTATAACACATGGAGATATTTACCATAATGTTATAATAAACTAGTTAGTAAGGAGTTACTGTAATCTCGTAAATTAACATAGTAATTATCGTAACTCAAAGTGACTATGAAATAAGTTATTTTATAGCCAGCTACATGGTATTAGTTCTATATATATATATATATATATATATTTCTCAGCTCAAAACCGGCATCACCTAAACCATGACAAATATAGGTAAGTAAATAGACGTAATAGAACAGTAGAAAAAATGAATCACCTGTATACGAGGAATATAGTATGTAAAAGAAAAAGAATCACCCATATATGAGGAATGACTAACGAGGGTAGACTCCTTTGCAATTCACGAATATAAATACATAATTACAAAAGATAGTGAAAAAATTTCGGGTGAAAAAACCATAAATCAGAAAGGCTGGAGGTGGAACGCGTGGTGGGGTGGGTAAGAAATAAAGCGAAAAAAATGGATTGAGAACAAGCAATTTTTTTTGGCAAACACCGGTGTTTACCCATGTAACGGTCTAATCCAACCGTCAGATAAATAGTAATCAACCAGATGTGTTAGATGTAAAATTTAAGGGTGAAAAACATAGGTGGATAGAAGGATTCAAGATAAGGCACATTTTTCAATTTATTTGCTCTTTTATAGTTTAGAATTAGTTAGGATTTAGATTAGATTAGATAGATAGATTATCTTAGCATAGTTATTTGGGGAATTGTTTTAATATATCCATATTATTAATTTGCTTGATGATTAGGTCACTATTGGTCTGAGAACGCTACTAATGTCTGGCCGCACAAGAGAAGACAAAATAGCCATGAGCTTATTGCACGAGAGAAACTAATAAAGGCCAAGCCCAAGTCACGTGAGTCTCACCGTGTCGGTTACGACGGATAGGAGAGAGAACATTGCATCGCTAAGAGCATCTCCACTATATATTTTATCTAATTTTATATACCTAGAAGTAGCATTTTAGGAGATAGAGGTGTTGCAACGAATCTTCTATCTCATCTTCTATACCTATATTTTTTAAAAACAAATAAACTCTTAAAAGAAGCATCATTTCTCCTAAATAAAGAAGATAACCCCTCTCCACTAACCCTAGAGAAATATAGAAGACAAGTTTTAGATAATCTGCTAGAGCAGTGGTCTCCTATATCCTAAACTAATTTTAAGGCACTATTCTAATACACCATATAGAAGATGTATTAAAAGAGATCTGATGGAAATGCTCTGAGACGCTAACCAGTCTTGTGCGATGAGTACGAAGAAGGGCAGGGAGACCGACCCCACACTCAGGTATGTACACCACGCCCGTACTCCTATTGCTTCTCCTTTGTCATATCATCTACCACCACGTCGTCAATCATTCGTGGGCTCATAGTCGGAGCATTTCTTTCGAAGTATAGAAGGGGAGATAGCGTCAGAGGCGGTTGTGGACGAAATGTCTGTGTTAATGATCTATCGATGATGTGTTATTATTATGCGAACTTAATCGGAGGCTAGAGGTGGGGTGTATCATGGGGGTGGGTAAGAAAACTTGGATTTTTTTTGGCTTGAATCGTTTGGTTATTTTACAAACACCATTGTTTCTTCACTTGAACTAGATATGTTAGATGTAAAATCTAAGGGTAGAAAAAAGAACTTAGATGGGTAGAAGGATTCAAGGTAAGAGAAAATTTTAAATTTCTTTGCTCTTTTACAGCGTAATGTCCATAAAGGCTTTGGTTCATCCTTTAGATGAACAGTAATTAACCAGATATATTAGATGTAAAATCTAAGGGAAGGGTCAAAACTTAGGCGGGTGGAAGGATTTAAGGTAAGAGATATTTTTTTAATTTCTTTGCTCTTTTATAGTGTAGATATAGATAGATAGATGATGGATGGATATTTGGACACGGCTGCCTAAGTTTTGCTAGCGTGGATAACAAGAACCTTGCTAGGCCATGAGAACCAATTTCACAATTTAGCTCTCTTGCAACAGCAAGAAAAACTTGCTATCACAGGAATAGATAAGTAGACTAGACATCTAAACAAGCTTTTAATTCTAATTCCTAGCCTAGGGTAGGTGACACATGGCGTGTTTGGTTCTCTCCTAGATAGAGCCGTCTCAGACGACATTGGGTGTGTTTGATCGGGTGGCCAAACCTTGGCCTGGTTCTCTAGGGCAACTTTAGGCTGTTTGGTTGGCTATACATGGGCTGGGCCTAGCCTAGGGGGACATCCGTACACTCGAGGGCCTGGCTAGGAAACAACGAAGGCGGAGGTCGTTTTATTGGGGCCAGGCTTGAGCCAAGGCTCGCCTAACCTCCCATGCGGTTCGCAACTCCTTCACCGTGTCTCGCCATCGTACGACACCGCTCCTTCTTCACCTTGTTAGTGTTGATCTCTCCAACTCAGCCCAACGCCCAAGTTGGGCCTTGACCTCATGCCCTGATTAGGGGCGCCCAACCCTACATGGTTGGTGGGCCCCTCGTCGCACTGTGCTATAAAGAGAGGTGGAGGCCGGCTCATACGAGGTTCACTGTGAGCCACCACACCCTCCGACAAACCCAATCCGATCTAGTGAGGAGCGTAGCCAGCGATGGGAAGCTCCACTGATGTCTTCACCGTCGCCTCTGTGCCACCACTTCACTACGACTGACCTCAACACCATTACTGCGACACCGCTGACCTGGATCGGATCACTTTTGCCATGGCTATAGCGAGCTCTTCCTCTAAGCCCACAGATGGTCGGTGACATCTCCCCCCCCCCTTCCTCTCTCTCTCTCTAGATCATGTTCTAAGAAGTTTTATCCCGTATGTAAGGTTGTACCCGCTAGATCTATGTCTAGGTAATCCACTATGTCTATCATTGGTATTAGATGAGCCTTACCTAATGTGTAAATCTAGATCGGGGTAGAAAATAGAAGGAGAGGATTCGAGTCAACATGGATTGAAACCCTAACCTAAAGTGAGTTAAGAACAGAGGCCCAGAGGGACCTACCTTTCTCACCTACTGGCCGCCACCGTCAGTCGCCGGATGGCGCCACGTGGGAAACAAAAGCCGAGCCACCGCATGACGCTGTTTTGCCAACACATGGGCCAGGGTTTAGGGCACCGTCCCACGACCGCTCGACGGCGGCACGCTCACCCTCGGGCGAGCGTGCGCACCGGCAAGAGGCCTCACGGTGGTGTCGTCGCCTTCCTCCGGCTGCCACGCGCGGTAGCCGCTCTGTCGCCTTCGAGCGCCGCCAGCGAAAGAGAGGAGAAGGTGAAAATGAGCAATGAAGCTAGGGTTTTGGGGTCTGGCGGTCGGTGGGGGTTTGTTATTCTGAAATCTCCTCCCAGTCGTCCGATAAGATTGAATGGCTCAGATTGCACGGGCCAGATTTGGCCCAGGCGGGGAAGAAGTTTCTCGGCTCGGGGCCAGGTTGCGGCCTGGGACGCAGTGCGAGCAGGCCACTAGGCCATGAAGGCGGCGCAGCTGCGTGGGCATTTTGCTGGGCCGCGTGCTGCCGCTGCACGCTAGGCCGCGCGCTGAGTTTGAGTCAGTTTTGTTTAATTATTTTTAGAAGCATTTTTTATGAATTTTATTAAGTTTAGATGTCTCGATCTTTTCTCAAATTTGAACCAACAGAAAAATTTGTTCGGAGAGTAGATAAGTACTAATGAAATGCTTCTGATAATATCATTTTAAGTTTTTTTTATGTTTCCGTTGCAAAGTTGATGTTTATTATCTTCTAATTAAATTCGAACCAACGGGAGGATTTAATTTTGAAGAGTAGTTATAGTATTCAGTAAATTATGATATTGTTATTTTTTTTACCAACGTTGATAATAGCAATATTATAATTTTTTTTATTCATGAGTTTTTTCATGCATTAGTTCTATTTCTGCCCAACGGTGATGTAGAATTAATGTAGAAACATATTGTATGTTTTAATTTTGACCAATGTTAAATTACGGCATGCAATTGTTATGTCATGTTTTCTCACTTTCTCTTATGATGTTTTCAGGACTAAACCCTATGGCATCCATCTCACACATTCCACCTCTTGAACAGGGCAACTATCGTGTATGGCGAGAGAAGTATGAGTTGGCACTTGCGCTGTTCGAGAATGACCTAGCACTTACCTCTTCGTTTCCTACTGAGCCAGTGGGCCCGGTTATAGGGTCGAGATGGCGGACTAGAGGGGGGGTGAATAGTCTTTTCTAAAATTAATCGCGTCGGTTAACCGAAACAAGTGCGAAATTAAAACGATCGGTCTAGCCAAGACTACACCCCTCTATCTATATTCTCTAGCACCTTCCAAAGATACTAATCAAGCAACAAAGGTGTCGGGCTAGCTAGAGCTCACCTAACCAATTCTAGGAGCAAGGTCACACAAACCTATGCCACTAGTACTTTAAGCAGCAATGGAGCTCCTATACATGCTAGTAAGCAAAAGCACAAAGCCACCTAATGCATACTAGCAATGCTTAATAACAAGGCAACCAATGCCAAATTAGAGAGCATAAATACTTAGCTACATAAACTAAGCAAAGTGACTAACAAGATTACACATACCAAATTAGCCACACAAGGGAGCTACTTCTATGCTACACAAGCAAGAAGGTAACTAGTAAGCTACACAAGCTAACTAATTACAAGAGCAACTACACAAGCACAATATATATGAAAGTAATTATAAGCTTATGTAACGAGGATGCAAACCAACGGGAAGAACAAGGTTGACACAGTGATTTTTCTCTCAAGGTTCACGTGCTTGCCAACACGCTAGTCTCCATTGTGTCGACCGCTCACTTGGTGGTTCGGCGACTAATTGGCAACACCCGATAAGCCCACACGTCGGGCACCGCAAGAACCTACCCCAAAAGTGAGGGTAGCTCAATGATACGCTCAACTAGAGTTGCTCTTCGCGACTCCTGCAAGGCGAGCACAATGCCCCTCACAAAGCTCTTCTCTAGAGCACCGCACAAGCTTCTTGCGGGCTTCGACGGAGACCACCACCAAGCCATCTAGGAGGTGGCAACCTCTAAGAGTAACAAGCACCACTGGCTTGTAACTCGATCACCTAGCGCCACTCGATGCAATCACACTAGAATCGCTCTCTCACACAATCAAATGATCACTATCAAGTATATGTGAGATGGAGGACTTCTAAGCACTACTACACAAGCCACCAAGGCTCTAGTGTGCTCAACTCACGGCCCAAGGCCGACCATGGCTTCTATTTATAACTCCACAAACAAATAGAGCCGTTACCCCTTCACTGGGCAAAAGTCAGGATGACCGAACGCTCCGGTCTGATCGATCGGATGCTAGACCTTAGTGTCCAGTCATGCGATGCATGCCACATGTCCCCTTCTTCAAATGTTGTTCATCCGATCTCAACGATCATCTGACGACCGGACGCCCCAGCTTGAACTGACTGGACGTAGCAACCCCAGCGTTCGGTCATTTCCAGTAAGGTACTGGACATGACCGGACGTGTCTGGTCGGTCGTGATCGGACACAGCACCAGCGTTCGGTCACCTCCAGCAACATTGCTCTACCAGTGTCATCACACGTCACCTTGACCGGACGCATACGGCTAGCGTCCGGTCACTTCCAGCGCTAGTGTTCGGTCGATGACCGACGCCTGCATGTTGTCTGTCACCATTGACCGAACGTAGGGCCCCAGCATCCGGTCACTATGTGACCAGCGTCCAGTGCACTTTATGAGACTCTATCTTTTCTGTCTAGTGCGCCAGTGGCACCATCGAACTATCCGCACTCTATAGGCGGACACTCCACCGGTGGAGTTTCAAACCCTTCTCACCTCTGTTCCATCACCGAGTTGATCCACATCAACTCTAACTTCATCTTCTTTGTAAATGTGCCAACACCACTAAGTGTACACCATCATGTGTATGTGTGTTAGCATTTTCACAATCATTTTTCAAAGGATTAGCCACTCAACTTGCCACGCCACTCAATCCTAGCGACGATGCAAAGTTAGATCACTCAAGTGGCACTAGATGACCGATATGCAAACAAGTTTGCCCCTCTTGATAGTACGGTCATCTATCCTAAACCTGGTCATCAACTTCTCTACACACCTATGATCGGTGAAATGAAATGCCCTAGGTTATACCTTTGCCTTGCGCATTCCATTCCATCTCCTCCAATGTTGATGCAGCACATGCACCAACAGGATCAACAATGATATGATCCACTTCATATCATCACGTGATTATATTGGTTCATCGATCTTGACATCACTTGCTTTTCACCGTTGCCTTCGTCCATCGGCACCAAGTCTTGCTTAAAATTCACTGCCACGTGGTCCATCACTCCAAAGCCTCCGACTTGTCCTTCACGCTTGCAACCGGTCCATTAAGCCAAGTCTACTCCGATGGTTCAAGAGCCATCCTTCACGCTACCTGTTGTTGCTGCACCAACAGTACAAGACACTGTAGTAACAGCACCTATTGTTAGTTCTCCCGTGGCGACAATGAATGAACATGAGGAACCTATCCTTTAGGATCCTATAGAACCCATTGTCACACATAAAGAAGAGCAACAACAGCCTCATATAGAACAAGCGTCAACTAACGAGGCTCCTAGAAGGTCTCAAAGAGTCAGGAAACTAGCCATTTCTGATGACTACAAAGTCTATGAATGTGAAGAATCTCAAATGAAGGGTGATCCCACCTCATTTGAAGAAGCCATGAGAAGCGCTCACTCATCAAAGTGGCTTGAAGCCATGCAAGATAAAATAAGATCAATGAATACCAACGGTGTTTGGGACTTAGAAGCAATTCCTAAAGGAGCCAAGACAGTAAGCTGTAAATAGGTCTATAAAACTAAATATGACTCCAAAGGGACAGTAGGCTTCACGCAAAGAGAAGCCATAAATTACAATAAGATATTTTCTCCAGTCTCTTGTAAGAATTCTTTTAGAATTGTAATGGCGTTCGTAACACATTGCGATTTTGAATTACATCAGATGGATCTAAAGATGACATTTCTAAACGGGGATTTAGAGAGAAATGTTTACATGGCACAATCAAAAGGTTTTATTGTGGAAGGAAAAGAATGTATATGATGCCGCCTGAAGAAATCCATTTACGGATTAAAACAAGCATCAAGACAGTGGTATTTAAAGTTTGATAGTAAAATAAGGAAGTTTATGTTCTAAGAAAATGTAGAGGAGAATTATGTTTATGCAAAGTTCAAGAATGGAAAATACATTTTCCTAATCTTGTATGTGGATGACATCTTACTCGCTAGAAGTGATGTTAATCTACTACTAGAAATGAAGAAGTTCTTGTCCTCGAATTTTGATATGAGGGATCTCGGTGAAGCTTTGTTCATTCTGGGAATAGAGATTCACCGAGATAGAAGAAAGGGGGTTTTAGGATTATCACAAAAGGCATACTTATAAAAGGTTCTAAAGAAATACAGTATACAAAATTGTAAGCCTTCACCTGCTCCAACAGGCCTCATGCTAACGTACAAAAGATCTGATTCCCTACACGTAGAGGGGTATTCAGATTCAGATTATGCGGAAGATGATAGAAAGTCCACGTCAGATATATATTAACTCTCGTAGGAGAAGCTATATCATGGAAAAGCTCCAAGCAAACTATCACTCACATCGTCTACGATGTATGCTAAGTTTGTAGCATGTTATGAGACCACAAGACAGATGAATTGGCTGAAGAAGTTCATGTCCGGGTTGAAAGTGGTAGACGACATACATAAGCCACTCAAGTTATACTGCGATAATAATCCAACAGTATGTTATGCTCACAACAATAAGTCAACTGGTGCTGTTAAACACATTGACATAAAATATTATGTTGTGAAAGACAAAGTCCGAGATCATATAATTAGTCTTGAGCACATAAGTACAAAAAAAGATGCTTATGGATCCACTTACAAAAGGTTTACCACCCAACGTGTTTAGATAACACTTAGCCGACATGAGTTTAAGGAAAAGCCTATGATTCCTGGACAATAAGGGCCTAGTTGAGAATCTGTTTCAAAACAGAGAGGTGCATTATAGCTGTTGATCTAATGGCACTGACTGTGACGATGAAGCATGCTTTATGCACTGATCTGAGATAAAATAAAAAAAGATAAAGTAAGTTAAGTTTAAATAATGAGATGAGATTAAAAAGAAGATTGTTAGTGTTGATCTCTGCTTCTCGGCCCAACGGCCGGGTTAGGCATTGACCTCGTGCATTGATCGGGCGCGTCCGTGCGGCGACCGTCCCATCTCCACCTCGTCCGCGCGATGACGCTGCAGGCTGCTGCTCCGGTGCTTGCGCGCTATGATGGCACAGCGCCAGCGCCGCAACTGCCGCCTCCGGAACAGTAGGAAGCGTCTTCCCTCACCGAGTTCACCCCCCCCCCCCCCCGCGCCAGCACCGTCACCACCCCGCAGATTCGGCACCGCCACTCCCCTGAGCGGACAGAGGAGTGGAAGTGGTCATTAATGGCGACGAAAGACGAAAGAGGACACGCCGTCCTCGAGCTTCGACGAACTCCGCTGGCCAGATCTCCTATGGGCTCGTGCGGCCCAAGGCCGAACGGCGGTGCGTGCGGTGGTGGCGGCGCCGCCGGAGGAGGAGGCCGCAATGCGGTGCGTGTGGTGGTGGCGATGCGTGCAGTGGTGGTGTGCGGTGGTGGCGTGCTAGGCGGCGATGCGTGCTGTTGTGGTGAGCGGTGGTGCTGGTGTGCGGTGGTGGCGGCGCCGAGGTGCTCTCCTGGAGGCCGCGACGGCCTCTCCGTGCTCGTCAGGTGTTGCTCTCTAGGAAGTTGTGTCCGTGTCCATGTGGTGCTCGTCGTGAGGTGCTCGTCAGGTGCTCTGCAGGAAGCAGTGGAGTCGTAGATGGGCAAGTGCAGTGGAGGAGATGATGGGCTGCTTCAGGTGCTATCTTCCATGGCTTTTGTGTTCTTGCTG
Organism: Miscanthus floridulus; assembly: GCF_019320115.1. NCBI lineage: Eukaryota > Viridiplantae > Streptophyta > Magnoliopsida > Poales > Poaceae > Miscanthus > Miscanthus floridulus. The sequence continues at coordinate 194,426,674 of NC_089580.1, forward strand.
AGCTGCTGCAGGCCCTCTGATGGCGTTCGTGAGAAGTGGCGCGCACCACGTGTTCGACAAATGGTGTCAAATGTGGTGAACTTACCTGAGAAAAAAGAGGTGACTCTATCCAAGCTAAATCAACCAACCAAACATACTAAACGCTATCTAAGTTTAGATAATGTATGCAACCAAACAAGTATATCATGACTTACTAGAGACAGGCTTAGATTAGCCTGGCTTATTCCCTAGCCAGGCCAGAAGAAAGTAAGTTAGGATACCAAACACCCATTGCTTCCAGCATCTGATTTCGGTTGACTGAGCCAGGTCGCGAGCCTGATCCGTTAGTGGGACACGCGTCGATCATCGGAGCCATATATGCACGGCACTGGCTGGATACGGTTTCCATGCAACTTTTTTCCGATGAGGAAACCCACAGCGCTTGGCAAAAGATCGAAGCACGACCATAGAAGGAACCTATTCATGCCTCCAGAGTTCTGGCCCATGACCTCACACACTCTCATTACTCAGGCCCACACGGCCCATACCAACACATACAGCCGAGCCAACAGGCCCAGTTACACGACGCACAGTAGCCACAAGTCTGGGCTCTGTTTGTTTCAGTGCTCCTGTCTCCTGGCCACGGTCACGAGAGATGGCTAGACGTTCGCTCGATCGCCCAACCAACCGTATCCTGGCGGCCCAAAAAAAAACGAAAAAAAAAAACGTGGACGCTGGACCCCGGTGTGCCTGCAGCGGACGTTGAGCACCAATCCTCGATCGCGTTTTCCTGCGAGGGAAGAACAAGGTGCTGAATGCCTCATGCCTGCCATCCATCGCAACTTGCCGCAGCAGAGTATTTTCCGGATTCAGATTCTGACTGAAATGTTGCCGGGAGCATGGCAAATAGCCGAATCCACCGCCGCCACCGGATCTGTCTCCGGGTGCCCCTGCCCACTGACCAACTGTACCATGAAGCATCGTCGCGCGCCATGAGATGAGATCGTTTTCGCCCTCGCATTTATATTGTTCCAACTCCAAAGGGCAAACTTGCAGCCGCTTTTTGGTTGTCCAGGAAATAAAGACCTCTCAGGTTTCATCTGAACCTGAGCCCAATGCACACCATCTGACTGGCCGGGAACAAATGGGGCGCAACCAAAATTCTCTCTGCCGGCAGGGAACAGATTCAGTTATTCGCCCGGACGGCGACGGATTCCATTCTACGCAGTCGCAGAGATCGACAACACGGCCGGCGGTGACGCAACCACAGCAGCAGAACAGGGAGGAGAACAGAAGAGACAGTCAGAATTGCCAATTGTTCGATGACACACACACACTACGCCAACCTGGAGGCCACCCACATTCTTCTCTCCGCGACTCCGCCAACTAGAGATGTTCGCCACTCACTCATCGTCATCGTACCTGACCTGACTAGCTTTTGCACAAAAGCTGTGGCTACATCCGGCGTCCTATCGGGGGATTCTTGCTCGGTTGCTCTTGCAGCGCAGTAACGCACCGTTGTATTGCACGCGAAAGGCAATCCGGCGATCCGGTTTGGTGGGATGCGTGCGCACGTCGCGGCCTTGTGAGCGGCCAGCATCTCGCTGTTGAAGTGTTGAGTGCACTCATGCAGATGAAACAAGCTTCCGTCTGCATGCTGAAATTTACCGACCCGCAAGCGCTTAATGACCACAAGTTAATCTGTGATAGTTTATTGGAAGAGGTAATACCGTAATAGAAAAGGCATGGATTAAGTTAAGTGGATGCTCCATAGAAACCTAAGCTAGCTAGGCGTTGCAGATTAATAATAACACGGAAGGATAGGTAGCTTAAGTGCTTAATGTACGGGGCTCAGGCTTTAAGCAAATCGAGCAGCGGTGAGCGAGCAGTCTCGAGCGGAAAGCACTTGCCGTGCTAGTGTTTTGGCTTTCCCGTTTTGCTTTCCTCTTAAAAAATTCGGAGTCAGCTTTTACAAAAATCATATAAGCACACACAGGCCCGCAGGATACCTGTGTCCGCTTCTTTTGAATTTTTTTTTTACCACTTGTTTCCAGCACTGCAGCATGGGTTTCCCCTTCTAATTTTCAGTCCCTATCGTATCAGATATTTGGACACTAATTTAAAGTATTAATATAGACTAATTACGAAACTAAATACATAGATTGATATTAATTTACGAGACAAATCTATTAAGCTTAACTATTCTATGATTTGACAATGTTGCGCTACAGTAAACATGTGCTAATAGTGGATTAATTAGGCTTAATAAATTCATCTAGTGAATTACTGACAACTTCTGTAATTTATTTTATTATTACTATCCGAACACTCGATGTGACACCCGATGTGACACCTCTTAAACCTTAGTTCCTGATCCAAACACCCCTGCATTAGGGAAGAGACGAGAGGAGATGATCCCCACTCTATCAGCGAATATGTTTAGTCCGTATCACATCGGACGTTTGGATGTTAATTAAGAGAATTAAACTTGAATTAATTATAAAACTAATTGCACAGGAGTAGACTAATTAGCGAGACGAATCTATTAAGCCTAATTAATCCATAATTAGTACATGTTTGCTGTAGCGTCACATTGTCAAATTATGGACTAATTAAGCTTAATAGATTCGTCTTACAAATTAGTCTCAACATGTGCAATTAGTTTTATAATCAGTCTGTGTTTAATGCTGCAAACTATTGTGAAACATCCGATATGACTTAAAAGTAACGAAACACCCCAGCGTTCCATCAATCTCCTGGCTCTGAACCGAGCTGGCAACTGGAAAGCAGACACGTCAAGGCATAGCATACCTGCAACAGACTGCACTGTCATCGTGCAGCGAAACTGTACGCATAGCTACCCCAGACTGGAGCTCAACACGGCAGCAGAGCACCTCTCTATCTGAAGGGGGCCAGGCCACGCACGCACATGCATGATATCCGCACATCTTTCCCGCTACAAACACTGGGCCAAAACCGAAAGCGTCAGCACTGCTGCTAGTGCAAGTCTACCAGGAGTCCAGGAGCACTTGGATTTCAGCTTTCGCACGACTCCAGATCATCTTAATTACGAACACTACACACGCACGCACACACCATCAGTTTTCTTCCATCTTTTTTTTTTGACACAAGTAAACCCAGCTTTTGTAGAAAGCCAACATAGACAACATAGCTATCGTCTGTATTATTCTGTAATCATATTCATATCCTCCCACCCATTGTACGTCCTTCCCAGGATTAGCATTTTGCTCGGCACATCCAAGCCGATGCCGATGCCGACACCGGCGACAAGTTCCTGCTGCTTCTTCAGGAAGCCGAGAGAGAAGAAGAGGACATTGCGAAATGCCTTGTGGCGCTTCCAGCTTGCCGTTTTGGCTGTTGCACGTTCAGGTCGTAGCTATCACCTATCAGGCTACATCCACGGTGACAGCACCATGCATCGGTTATTCAGGCAGTAGTGGCCTGGGTGGGAGCGGATTGAGCAGAGGGATGATGAGGACTTCTCTTCACCAGCCCACGGCACGGCACGGCACCACAAGGCACACGAGCTACCTCTACCTGCCTATATAAACCAGCCTGCTCCGCTCTTACCACAACCGATCCAGCTTTGCTCAATTGCCTGTAGTGCTTGAGCTGAGCTGAGGTGCACTACTACTAGTTGTGCTGCAGGAAGGAATGGATCTGCTGGAGGTCGCAGGAGGGTTGTGGGTGCGGTACGCGCCGCAAGTGCTGATGGTGCTGGCGCAGCTGTGCTACACGCTCACGTACTTCATCACCGAGGCCGCCTTCAACCAGGGGCTCAACCCCTACGTCTACATCACCTACCGCCATCTGCTCGTCGCCGTCCTCATCTGGCCCTTCGCCTACTACCAGGAGAAGTAAGCTCAGCTCAGCTCAGCCCTCTTCGGCCGGTTGGCAACAAGGACTAGTTGCGATGAAGAGTGGGCGATGTGCTCTGAGTTTTTGGAACCCTATTCGATCAAGTGCTCATGAGTTATGCATGATCTTGCCTCTTTTCTTGCAGGGGGTTGAGGCCTAAAATGACGCTAATGCTGTTCATGGAGATATTTGTGCTCTCGCTTTCGGGTAAGAGCATGATCATTGAGAACAACACATAACTGATTCTATCTCTTCTTCTTCTTTGGGAGAAAGAAAGAAAACGGAAAGAAAGTAACTTGCACGGAAATGCCAGCCTACGTCGGAGGGAAAGTTGAAGAAATTTATTAACATATCAGCATACGAAAATGCAGGGTGAGCTTAATGTTGGGAACGCCGGTGAACTATCACGCCGGCGAACCTTGGAAGACGCACTCAGAAACACTCGATGGAACACACGATGTTTGGTGCTGTCAAACTGACTGCATTTTCTTGTATACATGCACTGAATAAATAGCGATTACATGCATAAGTGGGAGGTGATCTCCCCTAAACACGCGGCACACATCGCACTACAGTCCGTGCCATCCCACGACCCGCCATTGCCGCGCGCAGCTCCTAGATGCTGGCTAAACATAGCTACAAGCAAAAAAAACTGAATGCATGGACTAGTTACAGACTCCGACTCAGACGGCTAAGGATTGGTGTTGGCTGGACTATACAACATTTCTCCCCCTTAGTTCATGCCCTCTCCACCGATCGTCACGACGCCGATTAGTTCACGCAGTTCCAAGAACCGCACCCGCCCTAGCGCTTTGGTTAGGATGTCCGCCAGTTGTTCTTCTGTTGAAACATGCCCCAGGACAATCCTGTTCTCGTCGATGCATTCACGGATGTAATGGAATCTTGTGTCAATGTGCTTACTCCGATCATGATGCACGGGATTCTTGCTGAGAGCTATAGCAGACTGATTGTCCACTTTAAGCTCCGGTGCTCCAGGCTCGACGCCGGTCATGTCCTTGACAAGCCGGGCAAGCCAAACACCCTGACAAGCCGCCGTCGCCGCAGCAATGTACTCAGCCTCGCATGAGGATAGAGCCACTACCTTTTGTTTCGACGATTGCCAGGTGATGATGTTCCCGCCGAGGAAGAAGATGATGCCGGTGGTGCTCTTCCGGGTGTCGATGTCCCCGGCCATGTCAGCGTCGCTGAAGCCTCTCAACCGTGCTCGTCCTTCTTCCCTACGTGTGTAGTAGAGACCTTGATGGCGTGTCCCCGCCACATAGCGGAGGACTCGCTTCACCGCCACCAGGTGTTCTTCATGCGGCGTCTCCATGAACCGGCTCAGATAGCCCACAGCATAGGCCAGATCAGGCCGTGTGTGAACAAGGTATCTCAGCCCACCTATGATGCGCCGGTACGCCGTGGCATCCACTATGGGAGTGGTGCTCGTTCTGATACCAAAATGTTGTATAGTCCAGCCAACACCGATCCTTAGCCGTCTGAGTCAGAGTCTGTAACTAGTCCATGCATTCAGTTTTTTTTGCTTGTAGCTATGTTTAGCCAGCATCTAGGAGCTGCGCGCGGCAATGGCGGGTCGTGGGATGGCACGAACTGTAGTGCGCTGTGTGTCGCGCGTTTAGGGGAGATCACCTCCCACTTATGCATGTAATCGCTATTTATTCAGTGCATGTATACAAGAAAATGCAGTCAGTTTGACAGCACCAAACATCGTGTGCTCCATCGAGTGTTTCTGAGTGCGTCTTCCAAGGTTCGCCGGCGTGATAGTTCACCGGCGTTCCCAACATTTGGTACCAGAGCAAGGTTAGTGTCCGGGAAGGATGTCCGCCCCCGCTTCCGGCGGCTGGTCGCCATCGCCCCCTCCGCGCCGTCGAGTTTCTCAGTCGCCAGACCTGCGCCGTGGGCGTCGCGGTCGCGGCGAGGTCATCATCGAGCGCGTCGTCAAGGAGGCCAACGGCGCCGTGCAGTACCCCATGCTCACGCGCTCTAACTACCAGGAGTGGGCGCTCCTCATGAAGGTCAATCTGCAGGCGGCGGGCTTGTGGCACGCCGTCGAGCCGGAGGAAGGGGAGGAGGTGCTCATCGAGTACCACGAGGATCGCCTCGCCATGGCCGCCATCCTGCGATCTGTGCCCTCTGAAATGCTGGGTTCCCTAGCCCGCAAGAGGACGGCGCGATCGGCGTGGGCGGCGGTGAAGACTGTCCGTGTCGGTGTGCTTCGAGTGCGGGAGGCCAACACCCATCACCTGCTCCGATAGTTTGGCGAAATCAGCTTCAACGAGGGTGAGTCCGTGGACGAATTCTCGCTCCGTATCATGTCTCTCGCCAACAACATTCGCACCTTGGGCCACGACATCACCAACGCCCAGATCATGAAGAAGATGCTCTAGGTGGTTCGTGATCACCTTGAGCAGATTGCTTACTCCATCGAGACGCTCCTCGACGTCAATGAGCTCTCGGTGGAGGAAGTAGTCGGTCGACTGCGCGCCATCGAGCAGCGCAAGAAGAAGCCGGCCTCCACGGGCGCGTCGTCCAACGTCGACAAGCAAGGTCGTCTGCTCCTCACTGAGGAGGAGTGGATGGCGCGGCTCAAGCTGCGTAAATCCGGCGATGGCTCCGGCAGCGACAAGCGCGGCAAGATGCGCCGTGGCCGCGGTGGCGGTTCCGGCGGTGGACGTGACGGCAAGGGGCAGGACGGTTCAGGGAAGCCTCAGGAGAGGAACCCTGACAAGTGCGCCAATTGCGGCATCAAGGGCCACTACGCCAAGGACTGCCGCAAACCTAAGCGGGAGCAGAAGGCACACGTAGCGGAAGGTGAGGAGCAGCAGGCGCTGATGATGGCCACGGCAACCGCTACCTCGACCATCGCCGCACCGTCGACTTTCTCGGCTCAGTCGTTTACTCGCGTCGAGATCCACGAAGCGGAGGTCTTCGCCGAGCTTGGGCCCCGCATCGACAAGGACGCCCGGCGGTGGGTGCTCGACACCGGGGCGACCAACCATATGACTGGCTCGCGCTCGGCGTTCGCGCATCTCGACACCAACGTGACCGGAACGGTTCGTTTCGGCGACGATTCAGTGGTGGAGATCGAGGGACGCGGCACCATCATCTTCGTCCTCAGGAATGGTGAGCACCGTACTCTTGCCGGAGTGTACTATATTCCCCGTCTCGTGGCGAACATTGTGAGCCTCGGACAGATGGAGGAGGCCAGGTACCGCATCGAGCTCTACGACGGCGCGCTGAGGATCTACGACGAGGCACGACAGCTGCTCACCAAGGTGCCGCGCGGCAGCACCCGCCTGTACATCCTCGAGCTGGTGATTGGGCAACCTGTGTGCCTCGCGGCGCGCAGCTCGGAGGCAGCCTGGCGGTGGCATGAGCAGTTCGGCCACATCAGCTTCAAGTCGCTTCGCTCCCTCGCTAGCAAGCAGATGGTCCGTGGACTGCCGCACCTAGATCACATTGATCAGGTGTGTGACAGTTGTCTCGCCGGCAAGCAGCGGAGGAGCCCTTTCCCCAGTGAGGCGAAGCGGCGCGCGGGCCATGCTCTGGACCTCGTCCATGGCGACCTGTGCGGACCAGTATCTCCACCAACTCCAAGCGGTAACAGATATTTCCTCTTGCTCGTTGATGACATGAGTCGCTATATGTGGCTCCATCTCCTGTCAAGCAAGGATCAGGCGGCAACGGCTGTCAAGAACTTCCAAGCCGCCGTGGAAGTGGAGTCAGGGAGAAAGCTCAAGGTGTTCCGGACCGATCGCGGGGGGGGGGGGAGTTCACCTCCGTCGAGTTTAGTGAACACTGCGCGCGCCGTGGCGTTCAACGGCAACTCACTGCCCCGTACTCACCTCAACAAAACGGGGTGGTGGAGCGCCGGAACCAGACGATCGTCGGCATGGCGCGCTCCATCCTGAAGGCAAAGGGGCTCCCAAGCTTCTTCTGGGGCGAGGCCGTGCACACCGCAGTGCACATCCTCAACCGGGCTCCTACGTGGGCGCTCGATGGCAAGACCCCGTTCGAGGCCTGGTTTGGGGAGCGTCCGGCAGTTCAGTACCTGTGGACCTTTGGCTGCGTTGCGCATGTCAAGGCGACAAGGCCGGGGCTGCAGAAGCTGGATGACTGGAGCACACCCACGATCTTCGTCGGCTACGAGCGCGGATCCAAGGCGTACAGATGCTATGACCCTGCGACCAAGCGCGTGGTGATCTCGCGCGACGTCGTCTTCGATGAGGCGGCGCGTTGGGACTGGACGACAAGCCCAGATGTGCACCTTGGCGATGACGAGCCTTTCACCGTCGAGTACATCACCGAGACGGTGCCTGGTGCAGCTCCATCGACATCACCGATTCCAGCTGCGTCACCGTCGCCTGGACCAGCAGCAGCCACGCCTCAGGGCTCACCTATGTTAGCTCATTCAGTTAGTTCAGTCTAGGTTCAGAGTCTTGTTTTTTCAGAGTTTCAGAGTCCAATAACTGAACCTGCTAGAGGTGCGTCATGTAAGGCCCTTGACTTGCGCATTGTCCGCAAGGAGGTGGCCACGTTTTCGTCTTTCTGTTGAGTCGTAGCTGAAGCTTCGCACTCCACTAGTTCGGTCGTGGGATGGCGCGGCTCTGTAGGAAGTAGTGGCGTGCATGGCGTTGAGTTTGAGTGGCCAGGAGCTGCTCACTGCATGTATATATATGAATAGAGTCTGAAAATGCCGGTGTGGGTTCTCGGCACCAAAACATTTGTGTGTGCTCTGAGTTTCATAGTGTTCGCGTGTGTGCGTGAGTTCACCGAGTTTTCTGGGTCATCCTCTTCGACTCCGGTGACGGGCGCCGGCGTTCAGGAGACGTCATTTGGTATCAGAGCCGGAGTAGCCATGGATCGGCGCAGGTTCCGCTCGTCCTCACCGGCAAGGCGGTTCCCGTCGGGTGCGTCGGGCAGCGGTGGCGGTGGTGACCGCGCACCGCGCGTCGTGCGCGAGGAGAAGGCGAAGTTCCCGATCCTCACCAAGTCCAATTACTACTCTTGGGCGGCGCTGATGAAGTTGAAGCTGCAGGCGAGAGGCCTGTGGCAGACGGTGAGCCTCGGCCCCTTCGACTACATAGAAGACCGGAGTGCCCTTGAGATCATCACTCTGGGTCTTCCGGAGGAGCTGCACGGCGCCATCGCTCGGAAGATCACGGCAAAGGAGGCGTGGGAGTCCTTGAAGAAGTCGAACCTCGGCGTCGATCGCGTGCGTCAGGCCAAGGCCAACACGCTGCGCCGGGAATTCGAGGCACTGCGGTTCAAGGACTCAGGAGACGGTGGACGAGTTCGCAATCCGCATCACCGATCTAGCAAGCCAACTGGAGGTGCTGGACTCCGGGTACACTGAGCCGGAGGTCGTGCGCAAGTTTCTGCAGGCCACGCCGGCCAGGTATGCCCAAATCGTTATGGCTATTGAGACTATGCTCGACCTCGATGATCTGTCAGTGGACGAGCTGGTGGGGCGACTCAAAGCGGCCGAGGAACGGTACAACCTTGGTGGCGACAATGGCGGGTCCTCGGCGCGGCTCAACCTCACGGAGGAGGAACTTGTGTCGCGAGTGGTGTCGCGGCTGCAAGTCTCAGGCGGCGGAGGAGGCCCCTCTAGCAACGGACGTGGTCCGTCGTCGAACCAGAGGCGCGCACGCGGCGGCGACGCTTCCCAAGGTGGGGGGAGTGCTGGCGGCTCCAGGCCACCCGGTGGCGCAGGTGGCAGGAAGAAGGAGACCGGCAAGAAGAAACTCGCCAGTGACGAGTGCGCTTACTGCGGCAAAACTGGGCACTGGGCCCGGGAATGTCGCAAGAAGAAGCGTGATGAGCAGGCGCATGCGGCTGAGGTCCAGGAGGAAGCCGCGCTGATGGTGGGGATCACCACGGTCACCGCCGTATCGGTGATGCCCGAGAAGCAGAAGGATGCGGTGGGCGTCCAGATTGGCGACGGCGGCATCCGGACGCGCTGGGTGTTCGACGACGAGGCGCCTGAACCGGTGGACGCCACGGCTCACGTGGTGTTCGCCACCCCGACAGCACCTGCGGCGAGCGAGACGGTGCACATCCGGGAGGACAAACTCTTCGTTCAGCTCGAGGAGAACGCCGAGGAGGGCAGTACCCGGTGGATCCTCGATACGGGCGCCACAAATCACATGACCGCCGTGCGCTCGGCCTTCTCCGAGCTCGACACGGGCGTGCGCGGCACCGTTCGGTTTGGCGATGGCTCGGTGGTGGACATAGCCGGGCGCGGCACGATCCTGTTCAGCTGCAAGACCGGCGAGCACCAGACCCTTGGCGGCGTGTACTACATCCCCAAGCTCACCGCCAACATCATCAGCCTCGGGCAGCTGGACGAGGGCAAGTACAAGGTGCTGATAGAGAATGGAGTTCTGCGCATCTGGGACCAGCGACGTCGCCTGCTGGCCAAGGTACCTCGTGCTGACAACCGCCTCTACATCCTCGATGTCAAGCTGAGCACTCCGGTGTGCCTCGCGGCGCGCGCGGACGACACAGCGTGGAAGTGGCACACCAGGTACGGGCACCTGGGCTTCCATGGTCTGAAGCTGTTGGCGCAGAAGGAGATGGTACGGGGCCTCCCACGCATCGACCATGTCGAGCAGGTGTGTGAGAGCTGCCTCGTCGGGAAGCAACGTCGACGCCCGTTCCCGGCGGTGAGCAGGTTCCGGGCGTCCAAGTCACTGGAGCTGGTTCACGCCGACCTGTGTGGGCCGATCACCCCACCCACGCCGGGCGGCAAACGCCTCTTCCTGCTTGTTGTTGATGACAGGAGCAGGTTTATGTGGCTCACTCTTCTGGCATCTAAGGATAAGGCCGCGTTAGCCATCATCCAGCTGCAGGCAAGGCTGGAGAACGAAGCCGGGCGCAAGGTGGGCACGCTGCGTACAGACCGTGGAGGCGAGTTCACGGTGCATGCCTTCGCGGAGCACTGCGCTGACACGGGAGTCCAGCGCCATCTCACCGCGCCGTACACTCCACAACAGAACGGCGTGGTTGAGAGGCGCAACCAGACCGTGCTCGGGATGGCGAGGAGCATGATGAAAGGCATGAAGGTACCCGGCTGGCTTTGGGGGGAGGCGGTCTGCACTGCGGTGTTCATCTTGAACCGGTCGCCGACCCGGAGCGTGGACGGGAAAACACCAGTATGAGGTCTGGTATGGCGCCAAGCCCGCTGTTCACTTCTTCCGCACTTTTGGTTGTACTGCCCATGTCAAGGTCGCCGGCGGACACCAGCATAAGCTGGACGACCGGAGTACTCCTATGGCGTTCATCGGCTACGAGCCGGGATCCAAGGCCTACCGCTTCTACAACCCGCGCACCAGGAGGGTGTGCATATCGCGCGATGCGGTATTTGATGAAGGGAGGTCCTGGAAGTGGGAAGATACGGCGGATGACTCACTGGACGTGGATTCGGAGGAGCCGTTCACGGTGGAGTACGTGACACTGCTCGCACCAGGAGGTGAACATGTGCCGCAGTCACCAGCGCACACGCCACCAGGCTCGCCGGGACCCTCGACATCACCCATGGGCCCGGCGGCTTCTCCATCGACACTGGTGCAGGAGGCTGCACCAACTGACTCGCCTGCACCAGGAACGCCAGCTGGAGTGGAGTTCGTGTCCCCTCCGCCAGGGGATCCGGATCTGGACATTGACGCCGACGACGCGCCATTGCGATTCCGGGCACTGGACAACGTGCTCGGTGACGCACCAGTGCCAGAGGAGGCTGAACGCGCGCTGGCAGAACTCTTGATGGGCGTTGAGGGGGAGCCAACCACGTTCGATGAGGCGCGTCACGATGAGGCGTGGAGGAAGGCCATGCTCGAGGAGCTGTCTTCGATCGAGCAGAACGACACATGGGCGCTCGTCAAGCTCCCACAAGGGCACCGTGCTATCGGGCTCAAGTGGGTGTTCAAATTCAAGCGCAACGAGCAGGGAGCCATCGTGAAGCACAAAGCACGCTTGGTGGCGAAGGGATATGTCCAGAAGAGCGGCATCGACTTTGATGAGGTGTTCGCGCCGGTGGCGAGGATGGAGTCGGTGCGGATGCTGTTGGCTGTCGCTGCTCAGGAGGGCTGGCTTGTCCATCATATGGACGTCAAGTCGGCTTTCTTGAACGGGGAGCTTGCCGAGGAAGTTTATGTCCAGCAGCCGCCGGGTTTCTCTGCGGCAGGCCACGGTGAGAAGGTGCTGCGTCTGAAGAAAGCATTATACGGTCTGCGTCAGGCTCCCAGGGCGTGGAACCAAAAGCTGGATGTCAGCCTGCGTGAACTCGGCTTCGCGCGGTGCACCAGTGAGCATGGCATGTACACCCGAGGCAAGGGGTCTTCACGGGTGATCGTTGGCGTCTACGTAGATGATTTGATCATCACTGGAGCCAAGGAGGGAGGAGTTGAAGCTTTCAAGCTGGAGATGCAGCGCCTGTTCAGGATGAGTGACCTCGGGTTGCTGTCCCACTACCTGGGAATTGAGGTGCGGCAGTCCAAGGCGGCCATTACACTCGGTCAAGCTGCCTATGCCCGCAGATTGCTCCAGAAGGCAAACATGGCAGGGTGTAATTCTTGTCACACACCAATGGAGACACGACTGAAACTGTCCAAGGAAGGAACTTCAGCAGAGGTAAATGTGTCTGAATATCGCAGTCTGGTGGGAAGCTTGCGGTACTTGATACACACTCGTCCTGATATTTCTTTCGCGGTGGGGATGGTGAGTCGGTTTATGGAGAAGCCCAGGCAGGAACACATGGCGGCGGTTAAGCATTTGCTCCGTTACATCGCCGGCACTGCAGATTTTGGATTGGTTTACCCCAAGCTGTCTGGTATTGACAATAGCCTTACGGGCTACAGTGACAGCGACCTGGGAGGTGATGTGAATGACAGGAAGAGTACTACGGGGATTATCTTCTTCCTGGGAACCAAGGCGGTGGCCTGGCAATCCCAGAAACAGAAGGTGGTGGCGCTCTCTTCTTGCGAGGCAGAGTACATCGCTGGCGCTGCAGCAGCGTGTCAGGCGGTGTGGCTCACGAGGTTGCTGAAGGAAGTCACAGGCGACGATTCTCCAGCACCTCAACTGAAGATGGATAACATGTCAGCCATTGCTCTCAGCAAGAATCCGGTACTGCACGATCGAAGTAAGCATATTGATACAAAGTTCCATTTCATTCGTGAGTGCGTTGGCAATGGTACGATTCTGCTGGAGTATGCGAGCTCGCAAGATCAGCTCGCCGATCTGATGACCAAGGCGTTGGGACGTTCAAGGTTCTGTGAGCTAAGGGAGAAGATCGGCGTGGTCAACCTAGTCTGAACTCACCTCATTTGGGGGGAGATTGTTAGCTCATTCAGTTAGTTCAGTCTAGGTTCAGAGTCTTGTTTTTCAGAGTTTCAGAGTCCAATAACTGAACCTGCTAGAGGTGCGTCATGTAAGGCCCTTGACTTGCGCATTGTCCGCAAGGAGGTGGCCACGTTTTCGTCTTTCTGTTGAGTCGTAGCTGAAGCTTCGCACTCCACTAGTTCGGTCGTGGGATGGCGCGGCTCTGTAGGAAGTAGTGGCGTGCATGGCGTTGAGTTTGAGTGGCCAGGAGCTGCTCACTGCATGTATATATATGAATAGAGTCTGAAAATGCCGGTGTGGGTTCTCGGCACCAAAACATTTGTGTGTGCTCTGAGTTTCATAGTGTTCGCGTGTGTGCGTGAGTTCACCGAGTTTTCTGGGTCATCCTCTTCGACTCCGGTGACGGGCGCCGGCGTTCAGGAGACGTCAACCTGCTCCTGCGTCACCAACACTTAACTCTGAACATGTACTTCGCGAGCTTGAAGTACACGTCCCCGACGTTCGTCACCTCCGTGGTGAACACCATTGCCTCAATGACGTTCGTCATCGCCATCATCCTCAGGTGACAAATATACAGCTTAATTTTTGACATCTGGCGCGAGAGATGACGGTTAGGTTCAGTCTGTCAGTTAGTTCCACCCCCTGACGGCCAGCTTACTTCACTCCAGGATGGAGATCGTGGACGTGAAGAGCCTACGCGGGCTCGCCAAGATCGCAGGGACCGTGGTGTCTTTCGCCGGGGTGACCACCATGACTCTGTACAAAGGAGCAGCCATCACGAGCCTCTGGAAGTCGCATGTTCATATCCCCGGCAGTGACAGCGGCGGCGTTGTCCATGGGAGCTGGGTGGAAGGGTCAGTCCTCGCAGTGGCCAGCTGCATATGCTGGTCCATCTGGTACATCATGCAGGTGTTTAACTTTAACCTCTGTCAGACTGTCATCATGTCACACACAGAAACAAATAGACAATCAGTACTACGCATAATTAAGCGTCTTATATTGGAGATAAACATAACTCTAGTTCTGAAAATAAAATTAACTGACGGCTTGCTTGTCTATGCATCTCATTCCATTCTGGTCCATCCATGACGGCATGCATGGCAGGCGTCGTCTCTGAATGTTAAGTAATCTGCTCCTCCTCAGGTGTGAACGCACGGCTGGGACATGTGGCGCCGTAAAGGGCTCCCTGCTGTTCACTATAGCAGCTGTAGGGGTAGAGGCTGAATGGCTCTCCTGCCACATTATAGCCATAGCAGGGGCAGGCGTCAAAGTCAGCCCTGCTGTCACATCTAGTCACTATAACAGCATGGCAGCCTGACATGTCTGTGTACTAGTATGATGGGTAGAGTTGTATATATAGTTTGCCACTACAACTCAGTAAAGAGAGCGAGTTCAGTTTTATCATCTCCTCTGCAGAGCTCCGGCCAACGTTGGTGCTTGTGCTGTGTGTGAGCTCTGTTCTCCCTCTCTTCTTCTATCTCTAACCATAGTGTGTGGTCGCCAACGACAGTGCGTGGTCGGCAATGGGAGGTGAGTGGTCGACTCACTCGTGCCGGATATCTAGGGGCTAACAAGTGGTATCGGAGTTGTACAAGCGCCGTCGCCGGACTAACCGCTAGTGATGACGGACGGTTTGGAGATTAGCGACAGCGGCGGCGCTACTGTGGCTGCCCAGTTACGATAGGAGGTCGTTGTGCGTGTAACACCATCGGTGTTACATTGTACTATTTTTGCTAAAACACTGCATGAGCATCATACTTGTCTGTGGATGTGTGTAATATAGGGTATAAAGTAATGTACGTAATTTAACGTTCGTCGGAAACACGAAACAAATGCTACATTTCATGTCACTTTATATCGTTTAGGGTTCTAAGTAAATTTTTATCGAACAAAAGTGCAATAGAACGCTTATGCGAGATTTTGATATAGTTCGTAGTGCGAACTTTGGAGGTGACGGTGAATACCCGTGGTCGGGTACGAGAGTCACTAGCTAGCTTAGTGGGTAGCTTGGAAACCGAAAGTGACGCGAATCCGAACGAATGACGTAGTCGTTTCTTAAGTCGGAGGGTGTGTGACGAGGCATAGTTCGGACATTTTTAGGGGAGGATCGGCTTAAGAAGTGTCGAGGTGTTTTAGATTAGTTTGATAGCCCTATATACCCTCTGGAGCATAGAATAACTGGTTTAGCGTTTGGAGCATCGAGTTCGAGTTTTTTAGCCACTTTAAAAAGCGTGCACGTCACATAGTTTAACCAAAGCCAGTGCTGATCATGGTCACCGCCTCTGCCTGGCATCGCTGCTGCCGCTGCTGGCCGCCAGCGAGCACTGCCGAGTCGGCCGCGTCGCCACTGCTACGCTTGTGTGGGCACGCCGCGCGAGGGCCACTGCACTGGCCGTCCCGGCCACTGCCCTTGCCCTGGCACGCCGCGTATGCTCCCGCACAGGCCGCTGTCGCGCCTGCATACGTACAACGTGTTTTGGCCCTACGCTGTCGGCTTGGGGCACCAGCTATCGAGCGCTGGCACACGGCACGCGCGCACGCTGGGCCCGGCCATGCCTGGTCGCTCTGCTCATCCTTCAGCGCGTCCGCCCGTGGCTGCTGCATCGCGTTGCGTCGCGTCGCTCGCACTACGTGTTGTCCGGTGCTGCCGTCCTGGTAACACGCGTGGGCTCGTCTGGCTTGTCACGTTGTCACGTTTGCGCTCGAGGCCATGCCAAAGGCGCCAGTCACGTCGCCTGCAAGGTCGCCGGCTGGCCAAGCCACGCCAAAGCCAAAGCGATGCGCTGGCCCTTTTCTGTGTATCGCGCATGTGTGGTGGTCGAGTGGAAGGACGGTGTCGTGCCAAGCCGGTCACTGTGGCGGTGGTACAAGGGAGGGGTGCCAATTTAAAATTTTGCCATCGCCGATCGCCATAAGTCCTTAGGAGTCGCCACTGCAATTGGCCTCAGCCCACACTACGAGCCCGAATAGTTAGTGTGTGAGTGAAGCCGTCCCAGCTTTCGTTTGGCCTTCAGCGAGGTGAGGCGGGGCGTTTCCCTCGCAACGGTCCGCCATGGCTGCCAGAGCGGGCGCACGGCCAGAGCGTCGTGGGGTGCTTCGCCGTTTCATTTAGGCTGTGCCTTGAGTAATAGTTGACTTGATTATCGCGATTGTGCAGTGGTTTCATTGCCGGAGCAGCAGGTCACCGGAGACACCGTCGTTGTGCTCGCCGGGAACCAGAGTCACCCCGTGTTCATGGCCGTCCATCTTGCCGTGCCTCGTGCCTTCGCCTAGTCCATCCATCACACCGCTGGCGCGGTCCTCTTACTCCTAGAGTAACTGGTTGACTCGATTAGGGTAGAAGTTCGCCAGAACGCTTGGCCGTCCCCGGCGAATGTAGGTAGATGTTGTTTCCATGGCCGACGCGTTGGAAGGTAGTAGCGAACCAATTAGAACTTCTACGTTGTTCAACGTAGCCTGCAGATGGTCACTGAGTAGTATTAGAGGCGTTCGAATAGGTGGTTTCGCCGGCGTCGGGTTACCGCGGCCAGACACCGCTGCGGCACATGGCCTCGCCTGCGTGGTGTGCCCTTCTAGGTGGGTGTTACCTCAATCCATTTCGCGTGGCATGAGGAAGCTTGTGGGGATGCTGGTGTGTGCTGGAGTGGTCGATGCTCGCCGGTGTTTGGTCGGTGAGGTCGCGGCTCTGTTATGTCTGGCCAGGGGCGTCGCGACGTGAATTTGAAATAAACTAAGGGGCTAAGTGCTAGAGTCAATGAGAAGAGGGAATAGTGGAATGGACTGTGTTGCTATTTGATGGGAATCCAAGGGCTCTGTTGATGCAAAAGTGGATCTGCAAACACAAAGGGCTAATACCCGAATCGATATCCAAAGCGTGCCAGTCGATTTGACCTGTTAATCGACAAGGATGAAGATACGAGCACTTTGGTCCTAACAACAGCGATACGCCCGGAAGTCACGGCCAAGAGGTACTCACACGGAACTCGAGAATCGCCGAAGGTCGCACTGAAGCTATGCAACTCGCCGAATCAATGAGAACTCGTAAAAAAGGAAAAATATGCAAATTGACGAAGTCGCCGAAAAGTAAGTAGATGCAAATAGTAGTAAAAATTGGTTTCGATATTGATTGATATATCTATATTACATTGCCCCTCAATCTATATTTATACCCTGATCTAAAGAGACATAACCAAACACAACTAGGACACCAAGTCCATATCTAAGGAAACACGCGACTCTCACATGAATCATACTCTAACAAATATAGAAAAGGAAATCAACTCCTATCTATTTCTCTGTCCGCCTCGATTACGATGGAAATCTCACCGACCTCCTTTCCATCGGCATACTTCCTGTTTCATCGGTAGTAGTCTTCAAGCCTTCCTTCATCGGCATCGACAATAACATTTCCAACCTTATCGGCAACGCCCGAGTCTAAATCAACCCCTCCATCGATCATCACCATTCATCGGCAACCATCTTTACAAGCTGATTTTCATCGGCTGTTAGTGTATGCAGTAACTTTCCTCCCGCCGATTAGCCCACTCTGATCATTTTGACACGTGCAAAAAACGGTGTCAACACATGCCCCCCAATTTCGGAGTATAAAACCATTAATGCTCCGAAATTTACTCCAGATAACGTTTGCCTTCACCCAATTACCGTAACTCATCCTTCAAGCCAAAACTTGATCTGTTATCAAATCTAATCAAATCTAATCCTGATTCACGCACCTCAGTAAATATCGCACAATTGCCAACCACTCTTGCCTTGATTATGGTTAAGATACCGAAACAATAATCCATCAGCAAGATCCTAACATAATAATGCACAAACATTTGCAATGGGACTTCTTTGCCCAACAATTCCCATGAGAAATTGCTGAAGACCATGTACTTGGTGATGAGGAATCGGCAACACGCTCACCCCTCAATTTTAGTGAAGCCATAATTGTCCTCCCTGGAACAGAGGCCAATGAAGACCAGATCGACAGATTCTTCCAAAGCTTCTACAATGGTCTTTCTTATGATCATAGGGCCTGGGTACCTTATATTGACGAAGAAAACAGGTTCCCCCTTCTTTTCAACTTTGCCGATGACACTCTGAATCAGGATAATGAACTCATGATGGCCATCATTACTCCCAGGGCAATCCCAGTAAACACATTCGGTAGCGGGAAAAACACCAATACCACATATGAGTTTTACAATCCATCGGCAGTATCCTGTCAATTGGCTTTTGGGCAACTGCCAATCAAACTTTGTTTTGCCGATGTGATCAAACCCAGAGAAACAATCACCTGCAGAACAGATTGGAGCAGGGTAGTGCGACTCTCCCCCGATGCCGATACTACAGATGTCGATCTATCCATCTAGACACCAGTATCTTTCATCACCGAATCATATAAGCAATAGTGGCGAGAGTGGAGGGAACAACTGTTTGCAACATCTGCTCACACATATCGGCACATGATCAACCCTAAATACGCCATCCCTGATGACGCAGTAAGTTTCTTTTAACTCCCTTCTGCTTTTCCTTTCATATATCGGTAACTAATTTTCTCGTGACAGGTTAACAACCCAGCACCATCTATGAGCAAAAGTGGAAAACCCTTCGATCTTTGGCATGTCTCCCCGATATCACCGATCGGCTACAACGCCCCCACCTTAGCTGCTTTGACTCACTAGAAGACCCGTGCCAAGACCATCACCTCCAAGTCCAAATTGGCTACAGCTAGGGTCACTCCATTGACTGCTGCTACAACCCTGGTCAAGGCATTCAAGGTAACAACCCTGTTTATTTCTACTCATGCCGATCACAAACTGTATTAACATTAATCACCAGGGTGTAAGAGCCGCTGCTGGATCATCATCGGCAATTCCTCCGATATCAAACACCACTTCTTCTGACAAACCTTCAGAGGTATCCCTTTGATTTCACATTTTATCTGTTAAATATCATACCTTACACTTGTTTTGCAGCAACAAATGGGTACATCGGCAAGCGTACCAGATGTCCAAGCTTCACAACCAACAAGTGCTGATGCCCCCCTAGCCAACCGTTGCTGATGCCCAAGCAAAGCGCAAAGCCTTAATAGATGCCAAGGCACAGCCAAAATGACAGAAGTCCATGCCGATCCCCACATCTGCCCCAATGTCTGCAATTCGCCTAGAATCAGTCGACGCAACTGAGCAAGCAGTTAATCCTCCTGTACAGGACACACCATCGGTCATCATACCCCAAGAGCCAACCACCGATGAGGTCACAGAGGATATCCCATCGGCAAGCTCAGCCGATCCTCCACACGGCATACTCCAGGCTGCTTCCTCCAGCCAAGTACAGGAAATTGCCTTGAAACGGGTAAGCCGATTGATCTAGTCGATTTATAATATTCATACTTATCCTTAACTGACCTCTTTTTCTTTTCCTCAGGAACAAGACTCCCCAAACAGCCTATTTTCCTTTGCCATTGACGTTTCTGACGATGATGGAGAGGAAACAAGTTCTTCCCTTGCACTGGGAACAATATCGGCAGAAACTAAGTCCAAGTTGGAAGCTCTCCTGAACTTGTTACAGCAGGATACCGCCCAACTGGTAGCTGACTCGGACCCCACAAAGGCAATTTTCAAAACAATCTGTGGCCAGATCCCTGCCGATGTTGAAGAAGTACTCTTCCTAGCAGCCCATTTAGAAAGCCGCCAACTGCAATATCAATGGGCTACTCAACGCATTGCCGATAGAGCAGCTCAGGCTCAACTCAAAGAAGAGATGCTACAACTGAAACAAATTGCCGATGAGAAGCACAAGGGCATCGGCAACTTGCAGACTTCAGGCGCTAAACTTAAGCAGAAAATCTTAGATTTATTGGCAAAGAAGATGGCTCTATTGGCTGAATTGAAAGAAGTCGAGGCAGCCTTAACTCATGCTCAACAAGAAGAAAGCCAGCTACCTAATGCCATCAAGGCCCTTCAGCAAGAAAAGACACCCAGGCTCGCAAAGCCTTGGCCATGAAGAAAAAAACTCAAGCCTGTGGAGGGTGCTGCCGATGAAGACATCAAAGAAATGAAGGAAGCCGGCCAGATTCGCCTGCGTGCGATATTAGCTATCCAATCCTTGTTAAACTTGTAAATCTTGTCTATTGCATCGACACTTATGCGAGGCATTGACATCCTTGTATAATTCTAGCCGATAGGACTGTTATCGGCACTTATACTTTTATGCATCCATCCAGATACTAGGGTAATATTTCTTTAAATATTTTCCATTTAATGCTCTGGGAAACACGACCCCTTCGAGGGTTTCTAGAATATATGCGTTACCAGGAACAGACTGATTTATCCGATATGGACCTTCCCAATTAGGAGACCACTTTCTAAACTTTGAACTTTTAGTCCCAATCGATAAAATCAATTTCCAGACCAGATCTCCATCGACAAACTCCTTTACCTTCACCTTCTTGTCATACCATCTGGCTACTCTTTTCTTATTTTCTTCGATGCTAACTAAAGCCCTTAACCGATGACTCCGCCACATCTTCCAACTCATCCTTCATAAGAGTATCATAATCATCGACTGTCAGCTGATTTTGAGAACGTATTCGTCCTAGAGCCAATTTTAATTTCCCAAGGTAATACTACGTCGTGTCCATATACTAACTGATAAGGCGTTACTTTGGTTGCACCATGACATGACATCCGATATGACCACAAGGCTTCATTTAATACTATATGCCACCTCTTAGGATTTTCTTTAATTTTGCGCTTAATGAGTTTGATGATCTCTTTGTTAGAAGCCTCAGCCTGACCATTAGCTCGAGCATAATATGGAGAAGAATTTACAACTTTAATTCCCATAACTACATCAAACTCATCAAATTCTCCCGATGTAAACATAGTACCCTGATCGGTAGTGATAGTTTGAGGAATACCAAATCGGTAAACAATATGCTCCTTCACAAAATCGATCATATTAGCCGACTGTCACCTTTTTTAAAGGAATTGCCTCAACCCATTTTATGAAATAATTGGTAGCAACCAGAATAAATTTATGTCCTTTGCTCGATGGCGGATAAATCTGACCGATGAGATCGATAGCCCATCCCCGGAACGGCCAAGGTTTAATTATAGGGTTCATAGCCGATGCAGGCGCTCTTTGAATATTACCAAACTTTTGACACCCCTGACATCCTTTAAAATACTTAAAACAATCTTCAAGAATAGTCGGCCAATAATATCCATTCCTTCTGATCATCCACTTCATCTTGAAAGCCGATTGATGCGCTCCACACACTCCTTCACTGAATTTCACCCATCAAGGCTTTTCGATTCATCACTGCTAACATATCTGAGTAAAACTCCATCTATAGTTCGATAATATAATTCATCATCGAGGAGCACATACTTGATAGCTTGAAACCTTATACGTCTTTCAATCCTTTTTATATGGATCCTTTAAATAATCGACAATCTCCTTTCTCCAGTCATCGGCTATCGACCGCCGATGTTAGCACTTCCTGAATAGGCTGATACTCCTGAAGCATGCTGAGCTAGTCGATTAGCCTCTTCATTATGCAGTCGAGAAATATGTTCAAGACGAAAATCTCTAAACCCTTTCAACAACTTGCAAACATCTTTCATAATACGAAATTAAAACTTCACTTCGGCATTCATAGATCCCAGCCAATTGATTTATAACTAGCATAGAATCACCAAAGATTTCAACTAGCATCGGCACGTATCTCCTTCAGCAATTCTAACCCTTTTATCAAGGCTTGGTATTCAGCCTGATTGTTTGTCGACGTAGCAACAATCGGCAATGAAAACTCATACTTCCTTCCTTGAGGTGAAATCAACACAATGCCGATACCTGCTCCTTCACCACATGTGGATCCCATCGAAGAAAAGTGTCCAAGGAGCAACCTCTAGAGAGTCCACTGTATTACAATGCTGAGTGACAAAATCAGCCATAATCTGCCCCTTAACTGCCTTAGTCGATTCGTAACGTAGTTCAAATTCTGATAATGCTAAAATCCACTTGCCGATTCTACCACTTAATATCGGCATCGACAGCATATACTTGACTACGTCGTCTTTGCATATGACCGTACATTCGGCAGATAACAAATAATGTCTTAATTTGACACAAGAAAAGTATAAACACAGATATAATTTTTCGATGGCCGAATACCTTGTCTCAGCATCCACTAATCTTCTGCTCAAATAATAAATAACACGTTCTTTCCCTTCAAATTCTTGAATAAGAGCTGAACCGATAACGGTATCATCAGTTGACAAATATAACCTGAAAGGTTTCCCGTGTTGAGGTGGAACTAGCACTGGAGGATTTGTTAAATATTTCTTAATTTCATCTAGGGCTAACTGCTGCTCAGCTCCCCATACAAATTCCTGATCGGCCTTTCAATTTAAGTAATGGACTGAAAGCCTTGATCCTTCCCCGACAGATTAGATATGAATCTTCTAATGAAATTAATCTTACCGATCAAAGATTGCAATTCAGTTTTATTGGCAGGAGCAACCACCTTGTTAATTGCATCAATAGACTTCCTACTGATTTCGATGCCCCGCTGATGCACCATAAAACCCAAAAATTGACCTGCCGATACACCAAATGCACATTTATTAGGATTCATCTTCAATCCATGCTTCCTTGTGCACTCCAGTATCTTTCGTAAATCGGCTAGATGTTTTGTGATATCTCCAGACTTAATCACTATGTCATCAATGTAGATCTCCACTAATGTGCCGATGTATTCATGAAAAATAAAGTTCATAGCTCTTTGATAAGTAGCGCCGGCATTTTTCAAACCAAACGTCATGACTACCCACTCAAACAACCCTATATGACCTGAACATCTGAAAGCAGTCTTAGGAATATCTTCTTCAGCCATGAATATTTGATTGTAACCTGTATTACCATCCATGAAGCTAATAATTTGATGTCCAGCTGCAGCATCAATCAACAAATCAGTAATCGGCATTGGATAGCCATCCATCGGTGTGGCTTTGTTAAGATTCCTGAAATTAATACAAACACGAAGTTTTCAGTTTTTCTTATAAACAGGAACCACATTAGAGATCCACTTTGCATATCGACACTGCCGAATAAACTTTGCCTCAATTAATTTAGTTATTTCAGCCTTAATGTCAGGAAGTATATTAGGGTTGCATCGGCGCGCTGGCTGCTGATGTGGCCTAAAATCCAGATTTGATAGGTAACCGATGTTCAACTATCGATCGGTCTAATCCAGGCATCTCAGTATAATCCCAAGCAAAACAATCTTTATACTCTTTTAACAAATCAGTCATTTGCTGCTTACACTTGGAATCTAACTTAGCACTAATAAAAGTAGGTCTTGGCCTATCGCCATCACCAATATCTACTTCTACTAAATCATCTGCCGATGTGAACCCTTGACCTAATTTTCCATCATCGGCAAACCTATCCATTAAAACTCTTCTTCAGAACCGACTGCTTGGATCGGTGGAATTTCATAATCAGCAACTCTAAGGAACTCTTTTTCCCAAACTTCTCCTGATATGCATTTAGTTCGCTCATAAGTATCTGATTCTGTCCGATGCGATGATATAAGAAGAATCACCAGGAACAACCTCAATCTTATCCCCAATCCACTGTACGAGGCATTGATGCATTGTAGAAGGAACACAACAATTAGCATGAATCCAATCCCTCCCTAGAAGCAGATTATATGCACCCTTGCCATTAATAACAAAGAACATCGTCGGCAAGGTTTTGCTGCCGATGGTCAATTCAACGCATACTGCCCCTTTAGCCGGTGACACATTGCCTTCAAAATCCTTCAGCATCATATCGGTTTTGGTCAAGTCTTGATCTCCCTTACCAAGTTTCCGATACATCACATAAGGCATAATATTAATCGCAGCCCCTCCATCGATAAGTATCTTAGATACAGGCTGCCCATCAACTCTGCCTTTCACAAACAAAGCCTTAAGATGCTGTCTCTCGTCATCAGTAGGTTTCTCAAAAACAGCCATCATTGGATCTAGTGTCAACTG
This sequence comes from Miscanthus floridulus, assembly GCF_019320115.1. NCBI lineage: Eukaryota > Viridiplantae > Streptophyta > Magnoliopsida > Poales > Poaceae > Miscanthus > Miscanthus floridulus. The sequence continues at coordinate 194,450,949 of NC_089580.1, forward strand.
AGCTACTTGATCAGAGAGAACAACTTCTTCCTCATTATCAGATAGTGCCAAAAACTCCATCGGCAACATGAATACCATATTAACATCTGCCGATGGACCCTTATTTTTGTGTTTTACCTAGCCACTGCTGATGACCAGACCTCTCATTGGAGGAATTTTCCTCTCGGTATAAATCCTCCTGATGCTCACGTTGCATCCTTCTTCTCTGTGTCTTTGTCAGACCCTCCGGGCACCATCGAGGAAACTTGGTTTTCCAAACCGGCTGATAACAGGTCCTAGTTGATTCTACACGGCGTATATTAGGGTCCCTGTAGAATATTTCTTCATCGGGAACTCTTGCGTTTGCCATTTCCTCAAGCTCCTCTTGATTCCTTGGAAAATATCCAGCGCGTTTACCAAGCCTTTCATGTACACTAAGTCTGCCCCCAGCCGATCATGCACTGACTGCTCTGCCTCTGATCGGCTCATTGATAAATAAACCCTGATTGCCAGGTTGAAACCTCCTTTCTGACCGATTGACCCCATAATAACCATTGCACTCAGGGCAATTTTCAACAGTTGGCAATTTAATACCTTCTTCCCAACAATGGATGAAAAACTGGGCACCTCCAATGATTTTTATGCCGATACCATTCTTCCCGACGTCTCTCTTCTTGCTGTTGTCGATATCGGTCCTTACGCTGACGCCAATCCTCCTGCTGCCTTCGATGGGTAATCACAATGCCAGGTCGAGGAGGGTTTTTGGAACTACTGCTTTCTCCCAGCAAACCCTTACTTTTTGCATCATCGGTAGTTATCCGATGTTGGGGATCCACTGATGCGTTTTTCTCAGCAGCTTCTGACGTCAATACCTTGGTCTTCCCTTTGGCCTCCAACATATTTGCTGGAAAAGGGTGTTGATCAATTTTCATCGGCTTCTGGGCCTTGGAAGTACCAAACTTAATTCTCCCAGATTCAATAGCCGATTGTAACTGTTGCCTGAACACCTTGCACTCATTTGTACTATGTGAAGTTGCATTGTGCCATTTGCAGTACAAGATCTTCTTCAACTCTTCTGCCGATGGGATCACATGATTAGGTGACAGCTTAATTTGGCCCTCTTGAAGCAGAAGATCGAATATCTTGTCGGCCTTGGTGATATCAAAGGTAAACTTTTCTGGTTCTTTCTGACCAAAGGGACAAGATATCAGGCTTTTTATTCTTAACCCACTCAGCTAAGCCGATAACTGGTTCTTCATCAGAATCAGAATCTCCTACTTCTTCAACAAATGATACTTTTTTACTCCAATTCTTTTTAGGCTTCAAAAACCCTAGTATCTTGATCAGAGATCCTTTGCACAAGATGACTGAGGCTTTCAAACTCCTGAGAAGCATATCTGTCTTTAAGATGTGGCAATAACCCTTGGAAAGCCTAGATCGGCAAGCTGCCGATCATCCAGCACCAGACTGTAGCACTTATTTTTTACATCTCGTAGCCTTTGCACAAAGCTTTCTACCGATTCATCATTACGCTGTCTCAACTTTACTAAATCGGTAAGCTTCTTTTCATGGATTCCAGCAAAGAAATACTTATGAAATTGTTTTTCTAGATCAACCCAAGTAATAATAGAATTTGGTGGTAATGAAATGAACCATGTAAATGCCGATCCAGACAAAGATGATGAAAATAATCGAACTCTTAATTCATCTCTGCTAGCTGCCTCTCCACATTGAATAATGAAGCGATTGACGTGTTCCATTGTTGATGTATCATCTTGCCCTAGAGAATTTAGTGAAATCTGGTACCTTGTACCGATTTGGGAGAGGAATTAAATCATATGCAGGAGGGTATGGAGTCCGATAAGAATAAGTATTGACCTTGGGCTTTATCCCAAACTGATCCTTCATAATTTCTGCTATCTTATTCGGCCCAAAAAGCATCAGCCTCCTACTGATGAACTGGCTGAATTTCTACAGGAGGTGCCTGCTGATATCCCTCCACATATCTTTGTGGCCCACGATCTCCAGCAATCGGCATATTTGCCGTTACTTGTGGTCCATTAACCTGTTGGAAAGGATTCATCGGCTGAGCTGCCGATGCTTGATTCTAGAAACCAGCTTGCATATGACCTTGTTGAATCCCTACAACCTGCTGATTTTGCTGAACTGTATGTTGAACAGGTAACTGTCCTGACCAACCATTATTAGAACTTATCGGTACAAAACTTATCGATGGCTGGTAATTTGCTGACATTGTTGGATAATTATAACCAGCTTGAGGCATGAACTGAACCCTAGTTTGACTCATAATAGGGGCTTTCTGCTGCATCGGCAGTAAGCTTGCCGATGGACTTGAATTGGGTGTTTGAACCAAAGGCATCTGGAAACCTCCTGGAGTTGGTTGCACAGTAGTTGCTGTGGCATATTGAGGCACTTGAGCCATCGGTGAAACTAGCCGATGGTATAGGAGCTTTTCCTACTGCATCAAACACTTGAGGTAACCCAGGATTGAAAGCAGATGACTCTGGAGGCATACCATATCCCCACCAATTAGCAGGAATCTGGCTATTCTGAGACATAAGGGCCTGACATAGCTGATGCCGCTAGATCTGTATTAAGCTGAACTCGTCCTCCTGGTAGTACCGGATCTGATCGTATCGGTGTAGATTGAATATTAGGTAAGCCTACCGATACTGGAGGAGAAGTAACTTCTGTACCCACAACGGCCGAGGGAGCCGATGGAGTATTGACAGATGCCTGGCTCTGGTTGGTGATAGGCAGGCCCAACGTAATGCTGGTGACGCTTGTCCTTCTTTGAGAGTTCGAACCACAGCATTATGAACAGTATTGGACAGCACATTGGAATGATTAATCAAAGCATGATTTACTGCAGAATTAACCATCTCTTGAAGTTTACCAGGATTGGAGTCAAAGGTAACCTGCCGAGGCAACGGCAAATCTTGCTTCTGGATGACTTGTCCACTCTTGTTCAGGCTAAACGATTTCAGACAAAGCTGCCTGTATTCTTCTACTAGCCTTTTCCATAGCCTGCCTCTGCTCTTCCTTAAGATCTTCTTCTGATACCGCGATAATGTTCCCTGAATCGATCTCGGAATTGAACATATTGATCGGATTGATTGGTCCCACCGGGCGTGCCAAAAGATGTGTTGATGCAAAAGTGGATCTGCAAACACAAAGGGCTAATACCCGAATCGATATCCAAAGCGTGCCAGTCGATTTGACCTGTTAATCGACAAGGATGAAGATACGAGCACTTTGGTCCTGACAACAGCGATACGCCCGGAAGTCACGGCCAAGAGGTACTCACATGGAACTCGAGAATCGCCGAAGGTCGCACTGAAGCTATGCAACTCGCCGAATCAATGAGAACTCGTAAAAAAGGAAAAATATGCAAATTGACGAAGTCGCCGAAAAGTAAGTAGATGCAAATAGGAGTAAAAATTGGTTTTGATATTGATTGATTATCTTATTACATTGCCCCTCAATCTATATTTATACCCTGATCTAAAGAGACATAACCAAACACAACTAGGACACCAAGTCCATATCTAAGGAAACACGTGACTCTTACATGAATCATACTCTAACAAATATAGAAAAGGAAATCAACTCCTATCTATTTCCCTGTCCGCCTCGATTACGATGGAAATCTCACTGACCTCCTTTCCATTGGCATACTTCCTAGTTTCATCGGCAGTAGTCTTCAAGCCTTCCTTCATCGGCATCGATAATAACATTTCCAACCTTATCGGCAACGCCTGAGTCTAAATCAACCCTTCCATCGATCACTACCATTCATCGGCAACCATCTTTACAAGGCTGATTTTCATCGGCTGTCAGTGTATGCAGTAACTTTCCTCCTGCCGATTAGCCCACTCTGATCATTTTGACACATGCAAAAAACGGTGTCAACAGGCTCTTTTGCATAATGTGGCGCCCGCGTGAGTCTTCTTCCTCGTGGGCCACTAGCGCACGTGGGCTGTGCCAAGTTAGGCTGTGCCGGTGGCTGCGTGCGCGCGTAGGCGGGACACCAGGTTGAGCCGAGCTGACGCTAGCGTGGGCCGCGAAATCAAAAGCAGTTTCATTTTTCTAGTGAATTTGTTAATGTTTATTCAATTTAGTTTTCAAGCTAAACTTTGATAATTTATAGTAAATTATGTAGTGGTCCAAAAATAGTAAAACCAATTTTGTTAGGTTTGCAAAATTACCATCTACTTGTTAGTACAATTAGATTACAGTTAGCTGTGATGATGGTAGTTTCATAAATTCAAGCTAAAGAGCTTAGTATTATGTAGATTAATATTGTTGGAATATTTGTGGAAAATTGGTGGTAGCTATAGCTATAAAAATTTTATAGTAGGCTCACTAGATTATTATGTATTTGCTGTAAATTTTGTTGCCCTAGAGTAAGTCGATAAATAGAGTAGCTATTATCATTGATTTATCCCATATAACATAAATCAGCATTAGGAGTAAGAATACATGTAGTTGCTATAATAATGAATGGCATACTTCATACTTGTTATGGGTAACAATAGATAACTTAGTACCGTGGTTAGTAGCGCTAGCTTAGTAGTTAGACAGATGTACTTTTAGTTTAAGAGTTGTTGTTGCTATATTACTAAGCATTGCATCATCATTTCATGCATGTAGATCACGAGCTGGTAGAATTCATGCCCGTCGACGAATAGGAGTATGACAAGGTGATCGAGGAGTACGAGGAGGAGATCCTCATGCAGTAGGGAGCCCTAAAGCCTATTGGTGCTGACATTACTGACCAGTCACCTGCCCAAGGCAAGCCCCAGTGTATAACTCCTATTTTTAATGATCACTGGATATATATGATGTGCATTTACATTATAGGCATTTTATGGAAACTACGTGCCTAAATATATCTACCTATGAGTCTTACTAGTACAGATCAAGTAGCTGCTATGATCAGGATATTGGTAGCATGAGTAACCTGTCGTTACTCATAAGTAGGTGATAAACATGATCACTCATGATAAAATGGTAAAGGTAAATGATGACCGGGTAGGGATATGGTTTGGATATTAGTGGGTGTAAGGGGTTGTGTCCTACGACCAACAGGGCATAGCTTGGTTATATTTTTTCCCTGTCTAAGTTGATTAAGGACCGATCATTGCATGAAGCATCATGGGCAAGTCACAGGTCTATTGTTCCGAGCACATACTTGGGTATGGGCGCAGGGAAGACTTGTTGCTCTCTTGTCGTGGATCTGGCTCTTTCTAGACCGACTAATTAGATGCGAAGATGGTGGAGGTCCTTACACCGCACTGAGTCCAGGACTCTAGAGTGGGGCCTTGGAGTCCAAGTTTGGACGGGGACCTAGACACCCAGGACAGGAGGGTGATGGGTTGGTCCTGCTTGTGCCTGAGGTACAAGTGGGATGTGTGTTTTTGGGGCACCCAGCTGGGCACATTGGTTCATGAATCGCCGCCGAGTCGGTATGACTTGCTTCCTGTGTTAGCACTGTAGTAAGAACTGAAAGTTGAAAGGAGAAGAAATGAAACTGCTTGCTCAACTCTTGCTTGAAAGTAGAACAGGTGCTTATATACACTGTTTAGATGATAACTTAATACGGCTTATAATAATAACATAAATAAGGACTCACTATTAGTATTGCTTTCTGCCAAAAGAAACCAGCAAACCATAAAGCTTATCATATTCCTTGGAGTCAGGAAATTATTCCCACTAGTCGGATAAGTCTTGCGAGTATATTGTGTACTCAGGGTTTATTTACCCCTATTGTAGGTAATGCATGAGAAGTACCCTTGTGTGGAGGATTCTTCTGGTGGGCTCAGCCGGATCCTCGTTCCTATCGCTAGATGTTTATTTTAAATTGTGTTGTTTATCATTCTGCTATCTAACATTTGGTATTGTAATAATGTAATTCTAAGAAACTCTGATGTATGAAATGGACAAGTATTGTAACTTGTTCTCATTATTGGATCCTTAGGAAAAATGTGGATCTTTCGGGTTCTCCCTTAGGGTGTGCCCGACGAATACCGCCCGCTGTAGCTTGCTTTTGGGGTGCTTAGTGTCTGGTGAAAGATGAGCACCTCCGTAAGCGTGTGAAAGGTCCTTGTTTGGTTTTAGTAATTGAGTGACAACCTAGGTGGACTAATTATGTTTATGTGAGATACATAGGTGATTAGTCCATAGGTACATGTGTGTGAGCAACAAATGCCATGAAGGTGAAAATAGCTTAGAGATGTTGCAAAGCTCACAACATGTGATGATGAAGGAGCTTAAAAGTACATAAGACATGACATTGAGTCATGTGATCAAGGTGGAGAAGATCAAGACAATACTTGGCTTGATGGACCGGTTACAAGCGTGAAGGGCAAGTCAAAGGCCTTGGAGTGATGGACCGCATGGTGGTGAAGCTTGAGCAAGACTTGGCGCCGATGGACGATGGCAACGGTGAAGAGCAAGTGAAGTCAAGATCGATGAACCAATATGATCACGTGATGATATGAAGTGGATCATATCATTGTTGATCGTGTTGGTGCATGTGTTGCATCGACATTGGAGGAGATGGAATGGAATGTGTAAGGCAAAGGTATAACCTAGGGCATTTCATTTCACCGGTCATTGGTGTGTAGAGAAGTTTATGACCGAGTTTAGGATAGATGGCCATACTATCAAGAGGAGCAAACTTGTTTGCATATTGGTCATCTAGTGCCACTCGAGTGATCTAACTTTGCATCGTCGCTAGGATCGAGTGGCGTGGCAAGTTGAGTGGCTAACATCCTTTGGGAAATGATTGTGAAAAGCTAACACACATACACATGGTGGTGTACACTTGGTAGTGTTGGCACATTTATAAAGGAGATGGAGTTGGAGTTGATGTGGATCAACTTGGTGAAGAAACTCCACTGGCGCCCTACACAAAAAGATAGGGTCTCACAGAGTGCATCGGACGCTAGCACTGGAAGTGACCGGACGCTGGCAGGGTGTGTCCGGTTAGGCTGATGCATGGTGACGCAGAAGCTGGAGTGTGACCGGATGCCGGGCTACGTTCGATCACGTGCGACCGAATGCGTCCGGTCAAGGTCGGTACCTTACTGTAAACGACTAGACACTAAGGTCCATCGTCTGGTTAGTTGAAGCTACTACATCTGGTCAGCAGATGACCATTGAGATCAGAAGAATGCCGTTGAACACAGGTGACACGTGGCTATCATTGGGTGACCGGACGCTGAGGTCCAGCGTTCGGTCAACATGACCGGAGCGTCCGGTCGACCCGACAGTTGCCCAGTGAAGGGGTAATGGCTAGTTTAGCCCTTGGGGCTATAAATAGAAGTGGCCTTCGGCCATGGCTTAAGATGAGCACCTCGAGGGACTTTGTGTCCATGCTTGTGAGTGCTTGGGAGCCCTCCATCTCACACATACTTAATAGCGATTATCCGATTGTGTGAGTGAGCGATTCTAGTGCGATTGCATCGTGAGGTTGCATCGAGTGGCACTAAGTGATTGAGTTGCAAGCCGGTGGTGCTTGTTACTCTTGGAGGTTGCCACCTCCTAGACAGCTTGGTGGTGGTCTCCGTCGAAGCCCGCAAAAAGCTTGTGCGGCGCTCCTGAGAAGAGCTTGTGAGGGGCATTATGCTCGCCCCGTGGGAGTCGCAAAGAGCAACTTTAGTAAAGCGTGTCATTGAGCTACCCTCACTCAAGGGGTAGGTTCTTGCGGCGCCCGATGTGCGGGCTTAGCGGGTGATGCTAATTAGCTATCGAACCACCAAGTGAGCGGTCGACACAACAGGGACTAGCGTGTTGGTAAACAAGTGAACCTCAGGAGAAAAATCATCGTGTCAACATTGTTCTTCCTGTTGGTTTGCATCCCCGTAACACAAGCTTGCAATTACTTTCATATATATTGAGTTTGTGTTGTTGCTTGTGTAATTAGTTAGCTTGTGTAGCTTTCTAGTTACCTTCTTGCTTGTGTAGCTTAGAAGTAGCTCCCTTGCATGGCTAATTTGGTTTGTGTAACCTTGTTAGTCATATTGCTTAGTTTGTGTAGCTAAGTAATTGCGCTCTCTAATTTGGCATTGGTTGCCTTATTATTGAGCATTGCTAGTGAGCTTAGTTGGCTTTGTGCTTTTGCTTACTAGCATGTGTAGGAGCTCCCTTGTTGCTTAAAGTACTAGTGGCATAGGTTTGTATGACCTTGCTCCTAGAATTGGTTAGGTGAGCTCTAGCTAGCTCGACACCTTTGTTGCTTAATTAGTATCTTTGGAAGGTGCTAGTGAACATAGATAGAGGGGTGTAGTCTTGGCTAGACCGATCGCCTTAATTCCGCACTTGTTTGGTTAACCGACACGATTAATTTTAGAAAAGACTATTCATCCCCCGTCTAGTCGCCATCTCGACCCTTACAAGTGGTATCAGAGCTCGGTCTCTCATTTGTGGTCTTCACTGACCCGAGAGGATGGCGTCTAATGGGCTAGATGTTTGTGAGGCACACATTTTTTATGGCACAAACTTTGCAATTTGGAAAAATCACATGCTTGATCATTTTCGTGCATAGGGACCTAAATTTTGGTGGGTTGTCACTAGTGGTCTCACCCATGTCTTGGACTATAGAAATCTCACCAAAGCTCAAAGGGTTTTCTATGAATTTGATGCACATGCTTGTTGTTTTCTAATGGATGCTTTAAGCTTTGATTTGATGAAACAAGTAAACATCAAAGGAACCACTCGTGAGATATGGGAGTCCATCAAGGAAATCTTCGGTGATTCCTCCACATGGGATGATGGCAAATTCAAGGAGGATGAGCCCAAGAAGGAGGTGCATGAGTGTGTTGAGCATAATCACAACTTGGTGGTTGTGGAAGATTGCTCCACCTCAAGGTCAAGTGATGATGATGATCGATCCACTACAAGTTCACTTGACAAGATTGATGATGACGTCACAAGTGTTGCAAATGATGATGCTACCCCTATGCACACTTGTTGGCAATGATGGTTCATGCTTAAGCCATGATGAAGATGCTACTACAAGCCCATCCACTACACCACATTGTCTCATGTCATAAGGTGACACCAAGGTATCAAATGATGATGTGGTTGATCATGTTGATTCATATGATGAGCTTGTTAGTAGACTTGCTAGCATGACCATGTCTTTAGAAAATGAGAAAGCTAAAACATTGAAATTAGAAAATGAAAACTCATTTCTAAAGAACTCTTGTGAAGAACATAAGAAATTACTTGATGCATATAAATCTTCACTTGATGAGCTTAAATTGAATCATGAGACACTACTTGCATCTCATGATGAATTATTAGAACAACATGCTTCTCTCATTAAAGTATTTACAAAGAAACTTAAAAATAATGAGAGTTCATCACATGGGTCAATTGATCAATCACATATTATTGCTAACCCTTGTGATGTAGGTAAGAAGCATGCATCCACCTCTTATGATGATTTACTAGATATGCCATGCTCTTCATAAATAGATGCTTGTTCTACTTCTATGTCTTGTGAGACTAACCTTTTCAAGGAGAACAATAAGCTCAAAAATAAAGTGAAGAAATTGAGCAATAAGTTAGAGAGGTGCTATAACTCTCAAGTCACCTTTGAGCATATATTGAAGACTCAAAGAAACTTTGGTGACAAGAGTGGAGTCGGCTTCAAGACTAGCAAAGTCAATCATCAAGAAAGCCGCAATAACACAAGTGGCATTGGCTTCAACAAGAGCAAGATCAAGGGCAAAAGATGGGGCAAGAGAAGATATGAAAGAGAAATGAAGAAGCAAAAACAAGAGAAGCTCTCTCATTTCATGTGCTTCAAGTGCCATGAAGTGGGACATCTTGCAAATGGTTGCCCCAATGAAGAAAAGCTCAAGTTGGAGAAAGAAAAAGAGAGGCTAAGGAATGTGAAGTGCTTCAAGTGCCGTACTTGGGGTCATCTTACCTCAATGTGCCCAACCAAGCAATTGGTGAAGCAACAAGTGAAGCCTCAACCAAAGCCACAAGTTAAGCAAGAGAAGACACCCCAAGTTCAAATCAAGATCAACCATAAAGATGGTGGTGATTTGATGATAAAGAATAAGAAAACAAGAAGGGGTGGAAAGGCAAGGCATCCAATGCAAACTCAAGATGCCAAGATGATGAGCAAGAATAAAGATGAGAAGAAAGATTTTGCTCACATCAAGTGCTTCAAGTGTGGAAATATAGGACACTTTGCCTCTAAGTGTCCTACCAAGCTTGAGAAGAAGTCTCAAGCAATCCATGAGAGGCAAGGCAATGAGAAGCACCACATGAGCAAAGAAGAGAAGACTCAAGCAAAAAGAAAGTGCTACTCATGCCGGGAAAGGGGACACGTGGCACATTCATGCCCCTAGGTGATATTTCAAAGCCTACTTCAATTGTTGATAATAATGTGCTTAGAAGGGATGGCAATGGTACCTCATTGGTTGCAATTGCAAAACATCCCGTTATTCATACTAAGGCTATGCCTAAGTATGTTGCTCCTAACTTGAGAGAACCCAAACATGTTTGGGTACTATCAAAAAGTGAATAATTGATTGTAGGTATCATCGGCATTGGAGACTTGATTCAATTGTGTTCATATTAATCATCATATGTTGAATCAAGCATTGAAGCTTAGTGCATATCTAACCCAATGCTAAATGAAAATTGAATGAAGTCCAAGTGCTACAACATACAAGTGTCATATTCAAGTTGTGGTGATTTATTGAAATATTTGATGACTTGCAAATAATTGAGTTAAAGCTTGCTAGTTGGATGATCATGAGCTAACCAAGGTATATCTCTTGTTGATCATTTCATTTGGGTGCATATGAGTTGATTGAATTGGATAAATATGCAATGTTGCTTGCTATAAGATATTTGAATGGATAATTGCTTAGTAATCAAGTTTGGATTGATTTGTGTTGGATAAATTCATGAGATGACTTTTAGTAAGTGGTTTGAATGGATATATGTCTTATGGAAGTATTCAAATAAGTTAGTATCAAGTTTGATTCATATTTGATGAAGTATAGCTCAATTGTTGAAATCTATCCTATATTGCAAAATCTGAGCTAGATGTGAACTTAGCCATGTTTGAGAAATCAAAACTTATTGGATTGGCATGAAAATTGGTGTACATGCTCTAGACTTATGGTATAAGATGCTGTAAAATTTTCATGAGAATTGGATAAGAAATGCTTCAGTTTTGGAGTGGATCTTGTCAACTATAGTGCAACAGTTTTCAGCATGTAGCAGTGGTGGAAGAATTAAAATATGGCAGCAATCTAGAAGTCAAATGGAGCTCAAATTTTTACAGATGCTAAGATAACTTAGTATTGCACACCTTCATCAAATTTCGTGGTATTTGGATTTGTACTTTGGGAGATATGCTTATTTCTTTGAAGGGTACAAAATCTATCAGAAAAGTGACAAATGTTGGATTGATCAAGAGTCACCTTGATGGAAAGGTCCTCAAGTTGGAAACATGTTTACAAGTGTTTGAGGTACCTAAGTTTGGTTTTGAGATGATCTAGAAGCATGACAAGATATGAGTACAAAACCATTTGATTGTGAAGTGTACTTTGCACACATTCGGTATTCAAATTGAAAGATCAAGATCAAACTCAAGATGAAGTTGAAAGGTTAAGTTCTAGTGACTATTGGAAATCATTTAGTAGAAATAAAAGAACTTAAACAAGAAGAAAGAAAAGGACTTAAAGAAGGAATCAAGTTCACTTATCAAGTTAAGTCCATCACTTGGATCAATCAATTAAGTTATTTCAAGTGAGTATCAACAATGGTTCTTGGAAAGAGGTCACTTCTCCCTAGTGTAGGGGCTTACCGCCTATGTGTAGGTAAACCAAGTGTGGTACTTGGAAGGCTAACATGGAAGTGGTGATCCGAGGAACATTTAAGATGCTTAGTTGAAGCAATCAAAAGGGTTGATCAAGAAAAGCAAGCAACACCCAAAAGAGAGCTAATCATGATATTTCAAGTGGTATTCTCAAATTGATACTCTCATGCAAGCAAAGATCAAAAGATAAAGCAAGTCAACCACAACAAGAAAGTGCACTTGATCATAAGTGGTATTCATTTCATATGGGTGAAAAAATAAAATTCAACATGGTATCAATTGGTCTTCACCAAGCTTATAATTGGACTTCATATTGCTATTGGAGTAATAAATTGGAATCTATGTGACTATCCTCTACTCTAACATAGCAAAGGTATTATTGTAATGTGCATGATCATTTCATCCCTTACTAGTATGTGGTTAGTGCATATAGTACATGCTTCATAGGATCATGCATAACAAATGAAATATTTAAATTCATAGCCTACCACTATTGTTTGAATGATTACTTGATCTAGTGGTTAGTACATGAATTTGTTCATGAGCTAGTGAACCCAAGTACTTGACTTAATTTGGATTGCTAACAAGTGACAAGTACAACATTGGCAAGATAACCCCTTGCAAGAGGTGTGAAGAAGCTTGTTATTGGTTCAAACCGAACTTAGAAGCTTAGGCAAATCATTTTAGTTCAAGTCAATCATAGAAGCTCATGATAGTGATAAGAGTACAAGCACAAGACAACACTGCAAATGGATATCTAGTTTGTTTCAAATGGTATCTAGACTCAAGTATTTTATCAAGAATCTATAAATAATGTCTAGATCAACTCACAAGTGATATCCTATAAGTGATACTCATAAAGATAGCAAATGTTCAAGAAATGGTCTTTATTGATAAATCAAACAAGTGGTTCCATACTAGAAGATTCTTTCAAATAGTATTCACTTCCTACAAGTGGTATCTATATATAGTATCAACCATGAAAGACGATGGTTCCACAAGTGATCCTCAACTTTAAGTGATCATCAAATGAAGAATGCATCCCTCATCTACAAGAGCTCAAGTGTATCAAATGGATGACCCATGCTATCACATAGGGGGAGGTGTCCCACAAATTGATCACAAGATCAAAAATTTTATGTGTGGTATCTCAAGAAGCCCTACACAAGATACAAGTGGTACAAGCTACAAGTGGTATTTACAAATGGTGTCATTCCAATAATCAAGTGATGTCCATAAAAAATGCAAGATTCAAGCCTCAACCATCTACCCCAAAATGCATACCCTTGCATCAATGAGAAGCTCACCTTTTATGGAAATTGATGACAAATGGGGAGAGATTGTACAAAGATATGAAAGCCTTTATAAGAGGGAGAGATAAATTGTGTAACGGGAGAGATAAGATATGAAAGCTTAAGAGGTTGGACATAAACATGGACAAAGAGGGAGCAACATTGGAGAAAAGAGATGGATCAAAATTCTTGGACAAGAGAAGCACACAAGTAGGGGGGAGCAAGCTCATGAACTTTGATTGATTGCATTTGATATGTGCATATTCATGTGCTTGCTTGCATTGCATAAACTTTCAAATTCAATATGCATGCTTATGTGGTGTATGCTAGTTGTAGAACTTGAATGGTGATTTGATAACTAGCATGCATAGGATGATAGCTAGACACTTGGTATGCTTTTCAAGTAATGCTAGTACCTTGCTTTTAATGTTAATCTCATGAGGTATCTAGTGCTTTTATTGCCAAGTGATGTCTAGCTAACCATGGTGTTAAGGATGAACTTAAAGGTGCAACTCCGATTGGTACACGCTTCAAAGGTTTATTCTATACACCTTAGCATCATTTTGTAGTAATTACTCTCCAACAATTTTAATCTATGCATATGTGTGACCTTCAAATCAAACACTCTAGCACATATATAGGGGGAGCTAATACTACCATTTCAGGTTTATGGTACTTGTCCAAAATCATTTTCACATAGTAAAATTGCTTGGGCAAGCAACATGAATCCAAAAGAGCTTAAATTCCATATCTTTGTAGAGTTGTCATCAATTACCAAAAAGGAGGAGATTAAAAGGTCCTTGTTTGATTTTGGTAATTGAGTGACAATCTAGATGGACTAATTGTGTTTATGTGAGCAACATATGCTATGAAGGTGAAAATAGCTTGGAGATGTTGCAAAGCTCACAACATGTGATGATGAAGGAGCTTAAATATACATGAGACATGACATTGAGTCATGTGATCAAGGTGGATAAGATTAAGACAATACTTGGCTTGATGGACCGGTTGCAAGCGTGAAGGGCAAGTCAAAGGCCTTGGAGTGATGGACCGCGTGGTGGTGAAGCTTGAGCAAGACTTGGCACCGATGGACGATGGCAACGGTGAAGAGCAAGTGAAGTCAAGATCGATGAACCAATATGATCATGTGATGATATGAAGTGGATCATATCATTGTTGATCGTGTTGGTGCATGTGTTGCATCGACGTTGGAGGAGATGGAATGGAATGTGCAAGGCAAAGGTATAACCTAGGGCATTTCATTTCACAGGTCATAGGTGTGTAGAGAAGTTTATGACCGAGTTTAGGATAGATGGCCATACTATCAAGAGGAGCAAACTTGTTTGTATATCGGTCATCTAGTGCCACTTGAGTGATCTAACTTTGCATCGTCGCTAGGATCGAGTGGCATGGCAAGTTGAGTGGCTAACATCCTTTGGAAAATGATTGTGAAAAGCTAACACACATATACATGGTGGTGTACACTTGGTAGTGTTGGCACATTTACAAAGGAGATGGAGTTGGAGTTGATGTGGATCAACTTGGTGAAGAAACTCCACCTGCGGAGTGTCCGCCCGTAGAGTGCGGACCAGTCCGACGGTGCCACCGGCGCCCTACACATAAAAGATAGGGTCTCACAGAGTGCATTGGACGCTGGCACTAGGAAGTGACTGGACGCTGGGCTATGTCCGATCATGTGCGACCGGACGCATCTGGTCAAGGTCGGTACCTTACTGTAAATGACCGGACGCTGAGGTCCAGCGTCTGGTCAGTTGAAGCTGCTACGTCTAGTCAGCAGATGACCGTTGAGATCAGAAGAATGCCATTGAACGCAGGTGACATGTGGCTATCATCGAGTGACCAGACGCTGAGGTCCAGCGTTCGGTCAACACGACCGGAGCGTCCGGTCGACCCGACAGTTGCCCAGTGAAGGGGTAACAGCTAGTTTAGCCCTTGAGGCTATAAATAGAAGTGGCTTTCGGCCATGGCTTAAGCTGAGCACCTCGGGGGACTTTGTGTCCATGCTTGAGAGTGCTTGGGAGCCCTCCATCTCACACATACTTGATAGCGATCATCCGATTGTGTGAGTGAGCAATTCTAGTGCGATTGCATTGTGAGGTTGCATCGAGTGGCACTAGGTGATCGAGTTGCAAGCCGATGGTGCTTGTTACACTTGGAGGTTGCCACCTCTTAGATGGCTTGGTGGTGGTCTCTGTCGAAGCCCGCAAGAAGCTTGTGCGGCACTCCTAAGAAGAGCTTGTAAGGGGCATTGTGCTCGCTCCGCGAGAGTCGTGAAGAGCAACTTTAGTAAAGCGTGTCATTGAGCTACCCTCACTCAAGGGGTAGGTTCTTGCGGCGCCCGATGTGCAGGCTTAGCGGGTGATGCTAATTAGCCGCCGAACCACCAAGTGAGCGGTCAACACAACGGAGACTAGCGTGTTGGCAAACACGTGAACCTCGGGAGAAAAATCATTGTGTCAACATTGTTCTTCCCGTTGGTTTGCATCCCCATAACACAAGCTTGCAATTACTTTCATATATATTGAGCTTGTGTTGTTGCTTGTGTAATTAGTTAGCTTGTGTAGCTTTCTAGTTACCTTCTTGCTTGTGTAGCTTAGAAGTAGCTCCCTTACGTGGCTAATTTGGTTTGTGTTACCTTGTTAGTCACATTGCTTAGTTTGTGTAGCTAAGTAATTGCGCTCTCTAATTTGGCATTGGTTGCCTTGTTATTAAGCATTGCTAGTGAGCTTAGTTGGCTTTGTGCTTTTGCTTACTAGCATGTGTAGGAGCTCCCTTATTGTTTAAAGTACTAGTGGCATAGGTTTGTGTGACCTTACTCCTAGAATTGGTTAGGTGAGCTCTAGCTAGCCCGGTACCTTTGTTGCTTAATTAGTATCTTTGGAAGGTGCTAGTGAATATAGATAGAGGGGTGTAGTCTTGGCTAGACCGATCGCCTTAATTCCGCACTTGTTTCGGTTAGCCGACGTGATTAATTTTAGAAAAGACTATTCACCCCCTCTCTAGTCGCCATCTTGACCCTTATAGTGTGTTATTTTGGGTGGTTTTGCCACAGTGCGCATGGTGCGGGAGGTCAGTGGCACTAGTTAGCCGACGCTGACTCGCACCAACTATGGCGAGTGGTTGATGAACATGAAGGTCAAGCTCAGAGCCCGACTCTAGAATGCTATTGACAAGGGCACCAACAACAAAGAAGATGACATATCAGCGCTAGAGGCTACCCTCACTGCTATGCCATCGAAGTACAGGGAGCCATTGGTGGCAAAGAGCTCTGCTAAGGAAGCATGGGAGGCCATTGTAGCGATGTGTGTCGGTTCTAATCACGCAAAGAAGGCGATTGCTCAGCTGCTAAAGTAGGAGTACGCCAACCTCAGGTTCAAGGATGGTGAATCGATGGAGGACTTCTCCCTCCACTTGTAGACGCTCATCAGCAAGCTGAGGAGCCACAACGTCACCATCAACAAAAGAAGAGGCGGTCTCCAAGTACCTCCACTTCATGCCGGCGAAGTACATCTAGATCGCTCTCTCCATAGAGACGCTGTTGGATCTATCCACCCTCACCATTGATGATGTGACTGGTCGGTTGCGGGTGGTGGACGAGTGCCTAGAATAGGCGATAGCAACAAAGGACAAGCGGCAAGCTGCTGCTGATAGAGGGGGAGTGGGCTGCATGGAGGAACTCTGAGGAAGCCTGCTCCAGCCGTGGTGGCGATGACAAGCGTCGTGATAAGTCTTCTTCGGAGAAGAAGAAGAAGGTCGACCCCAACGCCTGCCGGCACTGTGGGAAGATAGGCCATTGGGCAAAGGAGTGCCCAAATCGCTAGCAGGAGAAAAAGGCTGAGGCTCATCTGGCACAGGGTGATGATGATGATGAGGCCACTATCCTGATGGCGACGTTTTGTGCACTGCACGACGTTGAGGCCAAGGAGAAGGGAGAGATGATGACGGTGGAAGGGCCTAGGAAGGCTCTAAAAGTTGTCTACCTTGACAAACCGCGCGCCCAAGTCCACTTCGGATGCGTGGGTGGCGGACAGGAGCAGCAGTGGTACATGGACTCTGGCGCCAGCAACCACATGATGGGCTCCAAGGCAGCCTTCTCTGAGCTCGACGTCGACGTGACCGTCATGGTAAAGTTCGGTGATGGCTCAAGGGTGGCGATCCGAGGGTGCAGCACCATCATCTTCAGGAGCCAGAACGATGAGCACCATGCACTAACTGATGTATATTAGATCCTGCAGCTATGTTCAAGTATCATCAGCATTGGCTAGCTGGATGAGCGCAGGCAGCGAGGTACTGATCAAGGATGGCGTCCTCAGGATCAAGGACCGGGAGCAGCTCCTTCTTGCCAAGGTGAAGAGGTCCTGGAACTGGCTGTACCTACTCAACTTGAAGGTGGAGCTACCGGTGTGCTTGGCAGCACGGCACACCGAAGAGTCGTGGCTGTGGCATGCCCGGTTTGGCCATCTTAGCTTCGACGTGCTCGGTTGGCTGGACAAAATAGTCTAAGGGCTGCCCTACATCAAACACGGAGGCGAGCTGTGTGACAGCTGCCTGGCCAGGAAGCATAGGAGGCTAACGTTCCCAAAGGTGGCCAAGTATCACGCGGCGGACGCTCTCGAGCTTGTCCACAGCGATCTCTATGGGCCAATCATGCCAGCCACAAATGGTGGTCGGTGGTACTTCCTCCTGCTCATGGATAATTGTAGTCATTATATGTGGCTGCAACTCCTAACGAGCAAGGACGAGGCGGCGGAGGCGATCAAGAAGTTCAAGGCGCGCGTAGAGGCGGAGAGCGATAAGAAGTTGCGCGTGCTAAGGACTGATGACGGCGGTGAATTCACTTCGGTGGAGTTCACTACGTACTGCGTGGATCCAGGTGTGGTGCGACACCACATCGTACCATACTCACCATAGAAGAATGGCGTGGTGGAGCGGTAGAACCAGACGGTGGTCGGCATGGCTCAATCCGTAATGAAGGCCAAGAGCATACCAGCAAGGTTCCGGGGTGAGGTAGTGACCATGGCAGTGTTCATCCTCAACCGCACACCCACCAAGGCCCTGCAAGGGTAAGACATCATTCAAAGCTTGGTATGGGTGCAAGGCGAGCGTGTCCTTCCTCCAGACATTCGGCTGCATCGGCCACGTTAGGAAGATGAAGCTGGTCCTCACCAAGCTAGAGGATGGGAGCACATCGATGGTGCTCCTAGGCTACACAGAAGGTACCAAGGTGTACTAGGCTCTATGACCCATGCGGAGGCAAGGTGCTTGTATCGCGCGACGTCGTGTTTGACGAGAAGGCAGCCTAGGACTAGAACAGTCCAGGCATGGGGGAAGCTGGCGGCTTCACCAGCACCTTCATCGTTGAGCACTTGGTCATCTACGGTGGTGGAGATGCTGGAGAGGAGGAGCAGACCACTCCAGCAATAGAGCTAAGCACTCCAAGAGGGGTGCCGAGCACTCTAGGAGGAGTGTCGAACACTCCAGGAGTGATACCGAGAGGTCCTGCAGTTGTGTCGACCACTCCAAAATGGGTGTCGAACACTCCCGTAGCAGAGCCGAGAAATCTTGTAGTGGTGCTGACCACTCCAAGACTAGGGCAGAGCACTCCTACAGTGGTGCCAAACACTTCAGGAGTGACGCCGAGCACTCCAGGTGTTGTGTAGACCACTCCGGCGGAACAGGGAACTCCATCGACGTCGATCAAGTTCGCCTCACCTCCAAGTGACATCACTGAGTTCGTAGATGCTTTCCACGATGGTGAGGAGGTGCGGTTCCATAGGCTAGATGACATTGTCAGCGGCATAGGGCCCTCAGGCCTTGTGGGTTGGCTACTCAATGACCTAGAGCTACTTCTCATTGGTGTAGAGGAACCACCCACGTTCACGCTGGGCGAGCATGATGCAAACTGGCGATGAGCGATGCTGGAGGAGATGAAGGTGATCCAGGAAAATGAGACTTGGGAGCTCGTCGATCCACCTCTAGAATGCCATCCAATCAGCCTAAAGTGGGTGTACAAGGTCAAGCGGGATGAGCATGGCGCCATTGTCAAGCATAAGACGTGCCTCGTCGCCCGAGGCTTTGTCCAGCGCGAGGGCATCGACTTCAAGACAGACTTTGTGCAGGTAGCGCGCATGGAGTCTACCCGACTACTTCTGGCTTTGGCAGCAGCAAAGGACTGACGCGTCCATCATCTGGACGTAAAATTGGCCTTCTTCAACTATGAGCTGGCGGAGACGGTCTTTGTCAGGCAACCTTCAGGTTTCGCCGTCAAGGGAGCAGAGCACAGGGTGCTCTAACTGCGCAAGGCGCTCTACGGGCTACGATAGGCCGCACGAGCATAGAACGCCAAGCTTAACGCCACGTCGGGCGAGCTTGGGTTCACAAGGTGTGCAACCGAGCACGCGCTCTACACGCGGTGATGGGGGAAGGAGGAGCTCATCATAGGCATGTATGTGGATGACTTGATCGTCACCGGCGCGCATGTAGAGGAAATCGATAGCTTCAAGCATGAGATGATGGCTCACTTTTGAATGAGCAATCTCAGCACGCTCTCCTACTACCTTGGTATCGAAGTAAGACAGTGGAAGGAGGTGCTCATGCTCAGTCAAAGCGCATACTCCTCAAAGCTATTGGAGCGGTATGGCTGAGTGCAAGTCGTGCGTGACTCCGATGGAGGAGCGGTTGAAGCTGACAAAGGCTAGTACTACGGTGAAGGTAGGTGCAACACTCTATCGGAGCATCATCGACGGTCTGCGCTACCTAGTCCACATGAGGCCAGACATTACGTTCATCGTGGGCTACGTCAGCCGCTTCATGGAGGATCTCCGAGAGGATCACTAGGTTGCGGTGAAGCGGCTGCTGCGCTATGTCAAGAGGACGGTAGATCAGGGGATCGTCTTTCCCAAGACCAGCGGGAGTAGACTGCAGCTCACTGTGTTCAGCGATGTAGACATGCCGGGGGACATCGACGGACAGTGGAACACCTCTGGTGTGCTCGTTTTCCTCGAGTCGGCCCCAATCTCATGGCTATCGCTGAAACAGAAGGTGGTGGCGCTGTCCACATGCGAGGCAGAGTATGTGGTGGCGGCCACAGCGGCGTGCCAAGCTATGTGGCTGCGCCGACTGCTGGGTGAGCTGACCGGTGTGGAAGCTCAGCTACCAGCACTAATGGTGGACAACCAGCCCGCCATCACCCTCACGAAGAATCCGGTTCTCCACGACCAGAGCAAGCACATCAACGTCAAGTTCCACTTTGTTAGGAACTATATCAATGGAGGGCAGATCGTCAAGTTCATCAAAACTGGTCGGCAACTCACGGACGTCCTCACCAAGCCGTTCAGCCGTCTTCGGCTCACCGAGCTGAAGAATATAATCGACATGGAGGGGGTTCAAGGGTTAGCAACAGGATTAGGGAAAAATTATTAAGTAATCTACTGCCCCCTTGTGTGAACGCACGACAGGGACAGACGGCGTCGTAAAGGGCTCTCTGCTGTTGCACTATAGCAGCTGCAGTGACAGACGCCAAATGGCTCTCCTACCGCACTATAGCCACAGTAGAGGCAGGCGTCAAAGTCAGCCCTGATGTCACATCTAGTCACTATAGCAGCATAACAACCTGACATGTCTGTGTATTAGGATTAGATGGGTAGAGTTGTATATATCATTTGCCACTATAACTTAGTAAAGGGAGCGAGTTTAGTTTTGCCATCTCGTCTGCAGAGCTCCGGCCAACGCTGGTGATTATGCTGTGTGCGTGCTCTGTTCTCCCTTCCTTCTTCTACCTCTAACCATAGTGTGTGGTCGGCAACAACAGTACGTGGTCGGCAACAGGAGTTGAGTCGTCGACCCACCCATGCCGGAGGACGCGGTCTAGCTCTTGCTGATGGCATGGATGTGCACGGTCAGGGGCATCTAGTCCACTGTTTTCACGGTGTTCATGCAGCACAGACCGGAAGACTGGCGCATCGGCTTTGACCTCAAGTTACGGTGCATCGTCTACTCAGGCATCGCCTGCAATGCTTCACGGTGTTCGTGCAGCTGAGGTGCACCGAGAAGAAAGGCCCCATCTTCGTCACCGTGTTCAACCCCCTCCCCACCATCATGGTCGCCATCCTGGCCTACTTCATCTTCGGCGAGAACCTATATCGTCGGCAGACACGTACATTCACATGGAATGCTTGGTGTTGGTGGTGTTACTTGTCCTGAAGTTCAGTGATGTCCTTAGCTGAATTCCGATGGTTTTTTGTTTGCAGCATCATCGGATGTGGGGTTGTGATTGTGGGCCTGTACATGCTGCTGTGGGGAAAGGAGAAAGACCAAGAGGACGGCAGCACGGGCAAAGAGCGGGAACAGCTCGAGATGGAATGCGAGAAGCAGGCGAAGAAGGTGAGCGATGTCTACGGAGCGCCCAAGACGACGAAGTGAAGCACCAGCATCAGACGGTGACTTCCGGCCATGAGCAGCAGACGGGCTCAATCAAAGCGCCCTGCCGAGCTCCAGTTCGATTTTTATATATGTGATGTACAGAGTCACCGATCGGATCTCGCCTCATCATCAGCTATGTATATGTATGGCCCCGTTTGGCTTGTCCAGAAACCGATTTGTTCGGCTTGTTTTTTTAGCCGGAACTAATATTTTTCTCTCATAACAATTCAGCCAGTTTCAGCCAAGTTTCAGCAAGCCGAACAGAGCCTATGTATGCAACGCGGCAACAGACATACGCCTCTGGCTCGTGGATCCCACCATGCCTATGGCCATGGGTGGGTACACCAAATTCAGTAGTCTGTGAAACCGTGACCCTGACCTGAAGCTGAGTATAGCAGTTGTATTCTAATGCTGCTGTGTCTTTTTGCCATGATGAATCGGTGACGGCTTGGTGGAATACGCCGTGTTTGTGGTGCCAATGGCGCAATACTCGTCGGAAACTAAAATAGGCAGTCGTGGCCAACGGCAGTAGCAATGTCTGTGTCAACCAAAATGACAAACCTTTCTAAAAAAAATCGAAATGACAAACTTTTCTAAAAAATCAAAATGACAAACCTTTCTAGTAAAAAAATAAAAATGACAAACGCGAATAGGCTCAACGGGTTGATAGAAAAGTGGGCCTTTCCCGTACTAGCCCACTTTCTTTTCCGCCTTACCCAACACTATGTTGGGCTTAGTTTCGCTACCAGGTCCAAAGGTGTTCGCGCGACTTTTTGCTGAGACAGTCCGGATCCGGACAACTTGGCTAGAATTTGCGAACCCATTAGAAATACATTTTTTTCCTGTATAAAATGAGTTATTTTCTAGGAAATTCTTACAAGATTTCTGTGAAACTCATGTGTTATGTATTCTAAAGAGACCCTGAAAGTTTTTACTGCGTACTATACCGGATTACCGGAAGAACAATTCAAAGGCTCGAAACTTCCGAGAAACTTCACCACCAGTGGAAAATCACGGGGCTTTCTTGTAAACTCCTCCGAGGTTTTGTCGTGACTTTCACGGACGTGTACTGACTGGCGGTATGTACGGTCGAGGTCGTAACGATGTTTGTCAACAGAACCGCTACCTCGGCCACCGTGTTCGTGTCGGGCACGGTTCTCTGTATTTACAACGTTCGGACCCTGAAGGCTACAGAAGTTTATTTCCCTTCCCCCTGAAGGCCTGAACTGAAGATGGTTTATTTCCTAATCGCATCATTAGAACTTGAACCCTTCAGAAATAAGC
Organism: Miscanthus floridulus; assembly: GCF_019320115.1. NCBI lineage: Eukaryota > Viridiplantae > Streptophyta > Magnoliopsida > Poales > Poaceae > Miscanthus > Miscanthus floridulus. The sequence goes on from NC_089580.1 coordinate 194,473,824, forward strand.
TCTGGTGTAGTGGTGTGTGAGGTTTTTTAAACTTACTCCACGGCCCAGCCGTAAATAAAAAGTCATAAACCGCTGGACCCTGAGAACGGCTGAGCTGTGCCCACGCTGTGGTAGTGGTCCCTGTCCACCCCACGACGCGGGCACCACACAGCACGGCACACCGCAAGTACGGGCAAAACCGCCGCCTCCGCACCTGCACGCCATTCCTCCTCCACGCGCTTCCGGATTCAAAATTTCCCCGGGCCGCGCCGACGCCGACGCCGAGGCCACTAGGCCAGGCCACCACCCAACAGGCCAACAGGCAGGGGCGCGGCGGACGAGTGACTAGGGTTGTTTAGTTCTCCCAATTTTCAGAATTCGGCACTATGTAAAAAGAAGATTTCTCGTCACATCAAACTTACGGTACATGTATGGAGTACTAAATGTTAACAAAATCAAAAACTAATTGCACAGTTTGGTTGTACTTTGCGAGACGAACGTTTTGAGCCTAATTAGTCAACAATTGGACAATTAGTACCAAATAAAAACAAAACGGTACTGTAGCTGACATCGCCCGCGGTCCGCACACGCGCCTGATTGCGTTGTGTGATTGGGTGAGGGTCTCTCTTCCCGTCTCGGGGAGTGGAGTGGAGGGAAGGAAGATGGGCAGTTGGGGACTGGCGGCTGGCGGGCTGGGGGTATTCTGGTGAAATTTCTCCGAGATCCGGTGGTAGTACTTGCGGCGACAGGGCCTCGCCGGCCGCGATTTGGATTCTGCTGGTTCCTGCATTTGCGAAAACAGCCCATAGCTTCCCATGAATTTCAACGAGCATATCTATCGGGGTATCGGGTCAGGACAAGTTTGCCTGCTGGACAGACTTGACTTCGGCCATGAAGTTAAGTTATTATTTCTAGTTTAACTAAGTTTTTTCTAGAGAAAATAAATAGGTAAATTATGAAAATGCATTTCATAATGTATCTAGTAAAGATCATTTGATACTATAAATATTAGTACCCTTTTTTTATGGCATGTGACAATTCAAATCTGCTATTTTTCAGGATGGAGCGAGAGAGTATGCGTTAACGTTCTTGGTAGCTTAGATTTGTTTTTATACTAATTATGAAATTCACTACCATCCAAATTATCACGGTGAATCACAATTTCTTTAACTACAAACACTCGTTATGGACATTATTTATGATGAACGGTTGCATTATTTGCTAACGAGTAAGTTAGAACGGTGGAATACAACCATCCGGACCCCCTCTTCCAAAATGAGTGGAATGGTTGAGCCAGATATAAAGACAAGGAGTGGAATGGTTGAGCCAGATATAAAGACTTTACTAAAGGCTCAACCAACTACTGAACCGATTAAGAAAAGATAGACTTCCCTGAAAGAAAAGTCCATCTTCCCTTCGGAAAGAAGTCCTCATCCCCCTAAACCCCCCTTGAGGGGGACTTTAGTTAATATAAATGTCTTTCATAAAACCTATACCACCCCCTAATCCCCATGCCTAGGGAGGGGACTCACTCCAATAAAAAGATGTGTTGTTTATGAATAAAGTAGATCTATGCAATGGAATGATTTTCATGCATACCACTTTTGTCGCCTTCCATCTGATGCCATGAGGGGACTAGTGTGATCCTAGGAGCCAAGTGCTTTGCTTGTTGTTTCATCGGTGCACCTCCAATTACTAAATTTAAGTTAGTATTAGATACGACGCGGTGTAGAGAAAAGGTCGATACCCTTTGATCTAGTGGGAAGAGAAGACATTAAATCTTTGTGCATCTTAATCCACGAGAGACATAACTCCTTTGGCCCTTTCTCGATACGAGAGAGAATATATGAATAAAAACACAATACATGTGAGAAATAAAGAATAAAGATGACATTTAAGAGTCCATATCTAACTCTTGCTATACGAGGTGCCCTTAATGGTTGGAACAAGAGCACATATCAGTAAAAAAAAGATAGTTGCAACGCCTTACATACGTTCTAGGCGAATGGACACTTAAATGAAGTAGTGTATCAATTTATCAATTACTTTTTAATGTTGTGTACATTGTAGGCTAAGGGTCATTCAGAAGTCTAGAAAAGTGTTTCCATATTGCATGTGCCACAGTAAAATCTACATTTCACTATGGGCCATTTGTAGAGAGCCAATGGTGAAGCTAGAATAGAATGAAGGAGGTGCGCCTATTTTGTCGGTGTGCGAACTAGAGCTGCAACATAATGAAAAATTGATCCTACTTATTGTTTTCCATTTTTAGGTGCATCCTCACTCACAATCAAAATTATAGCTTCGCCACTGCTAAGAGCCTGTTAAGTCCTAGGTCAACATATGAGCCAAATATATTTCCAAAAAACATATGTATATACGTTTCTACTATTTTTTTATCAGTATTCATAGTTTTACCTTGGTTACTATGCCATATACAAAGATACTCTTGTCGAGTTATTCATGATGTGTACATGTAATCATACATAAGAAAAGCATTTATCTATCGGCGGGGAAGAGACAAACTGAAAATTCACCACTGTTGTTGCTTAGCTAGGGCTCTGTTGTTGCTGCCTAGAGGCCCTTCTTCTTCTCTTCCTTCTCCGACGAGGTCGCCGATGGCAAGAAGAAGAGGATCTCACTCTTCATTTACAACTAAACAATTCCTTATCTTTAGATTGCTTAGGTTTAGTCGAAATAAATCTACTAGCAAAAGAGAGTTTGTTACATGCGATGGCTTCAGCAAGATCACCATTGTGGGAGCCGCTTTTATCGACAAAAGACATTTTGTGATTACTATATATAAGAGCAAGGGTGCTCATGGACACTCTTTATGGGATATTAGCTCCGAGTTGTCGAACTCATCGTTGATGGCGCGTAGAGAGGAAACCAGGGGTTGTTGGTGCTAAATCTTTAGGCTATGCTATACTCGACGATTCAACCACCGTTGTTGTTTCGTAGTTTCAAATGCTCTCGGTCTGGTTTTGAAACATTGTACCTTGCGATGTGTCCAATGGTTCGAGTTTGGTTGGCAGATTCGATATGAAGAGTGTACTCTAGTTTTGATTTTTTTTACAATGCTCTATATTTACATGGAATGTCGTCCGCATGGACTAAAACCACAGGGAAAGAAAGAAGATATAATGACTTCATAGAATATTGTGTTTTTAATGATTTTATATATAGTTTGAGACGTACCGTACCGAGTTTTAGTACAATTTTTCCATCCCTCTAAAAATTAATGCATACATCATAAATCTACAGTCTATAAGAACCCTTTAAATCAATCCAGAACTCTGAAAGCATTGGGTTAAACTGTCTTGCTTCCAGCAAGTGCAACAACAAAAAAGGTGAGAGAAAAACATTCTCAATGTACTTCTCTGTTTCAAATTATAAGTCGCTTTGATTTTTTTTTTACATCCATTTTGTTAGGTATCTGGATATAATAATATGTCTACTCCCTTCGTCCAGAAAAAAATACAATTCTAACTTTGAGCCTGGACACACGATACATGGTAAAAAAGATGAACCAAAAAAATAAAAGCGATTTATAATTTGGAATGCTGGAAGTATACAATTTAAACAGCATAAAGTAACCCCTCCGTCATAAGAGAACATTCCAACGACGTAACCTTGGTTCTACAACGTACGCATTCTTTGTGTTTTTGATACGCAGATGTAATTTGCCCAGAACATTCTCCCGTAGACCTTCCCGGCTTCCACGACTCCACACTCCAAAGGGCAAGAGGGGGACACGGATGCAATACCGAAGAAGGCGAGGGGGTTCGTCCCAGCACAAAAGGGTTAAACAAACCACCGCGTCGTTATAAGTACAGCGTGGGGCTCGCCTCGGACAAGCACCCGGCCGTCTCGATCCCAGAATCCGAGAGAGCTCCACAGGCCAGGTCCCAATCGCCGCGGCGCCTGCCCCCCTGCTCCCGCCCGGTAGTAGCCTCGCCGCCGCCGCCGCTGCCGAGATGGGGTTCGTGTCCTTCGTCGGGAGGGTGCTCTTCGTTGCCGCGTTCCTCCTCTCCGCCTACCAGGAGTACGTGCCTCTCCCATTTCTTCCCCTTGCCTGCTCATTGCCGCCGTGCTTGCTCTCCGTGTCGTTTCGAGTCCGGTTTCGGTAGATCTGGCGCGGCTTCCGCGGAGTCCGAGGGAGAATGTGGGCTGGGAGCTCCCTGGTGCGTGGATCTCGCGGTGGATAGTTTGATTTGTGAGGTCTAGGGGCGTGACGTGGTTGGATCTGCTCACGTTTTTTCTGCCTGGTACACGGAAACGACGTAATTTTGGTTTTGGGCCCTTCGATCTGCATCTGTGCAGTTGAATTACGGATGTATGTATCCATGATGTGGAAGTTGGAATATTTCATTATCTGAAAATCTGGGTAGTTGAATTGCGGTAGTGATATGCAGATTTGGAGGGAGCTGAAGTAGAACAATGTGTTCATTTACTGATTTCAAGTTTCTTCATGCCAGCTGTACTCTGATCTACCTCGTTGATTGTTGGATGTGATGTTCTAGTGTACCATATGTATCGGAACCACTGCCCGATAGACTTGTATTAGCAAAATTCAAATTAGGTCATTGTTTAACTTGTGGTCCTGAAGCCTCAGGAGATTTAGGATATGTGGATTCTAACCATGGGTTGTGGAACCACATTGAGTTTGCTGTTCTAATAGGAAACAAATAAATCATAATTTGACACCTCATCTTGTAGTTAAATACCGCCAAGCATGTACGTGCAGCAGAATAACTACCAATCATGGACAATTTTCATGTAGTGACATAGGCTTAACTGTGGGGGTGTGTGAAACACCACTTGACCAAACTGGTCCATTGCCAAATCTTCCATGGCTATTAATTATGCCTCTAGGTTTACAGATTGTCATGAACTCAAGGTACTATGTGGGAAGGGGGAGTTTTTTTTGGGCTGGGTGGAGCGAATAAATGGTTCCATTCACAAGTCTATCCCTTAAGAGTGTTGATTTCAGTTGCTATCATCAATTATTATGCCTCCTTGGGAGATAAGAGGACAAACAAAACCCAAGATCTTCATTTTGTTGCTGCTGTGTGAAGGAAGTTTGTTAAAGCGACGGTCTCCATTTTTTTCACTTCTCTCAAGGAGGCATCGCAATCGTTTGCATTGGTTTAAACCAGTGTCTTGCATTTTCTGTAATAGTATCTGCACTTGAGCTCTTTGTAACCTCCAATTGGACTATATAACATGAGAATGCTGTGAGACCTATATCTAACTTGTGATCGGATGTTCTGCACTGAGTATGAATTGTTGTGTGAACAGTCAGTCAGTCATATAGTAACTGGTTGGCATTTTTGGGTTGTGAATCGAAAGGTTTGATAAGATATGATTGGTTCATAGTCAAGTCCTATCACTACAGTGTTGTCCACTTAATTTTACAACTGACAGGGTTTAAGTAGTAGGTTGTGCCTAGTAGGAAATATTTATAGAGCAGAGACCATCCATTCAAAGGGGTTACTAGTTCAGCGTTTTTATGGGTAGTGACATCAGGTCTTATGTGAGATACTGTTTTTGTTTATATTAGGATCAGTATTAGGTTCACCCTTAGTCTTAATTTCAATTGAGATGAAGCTTGCTCGCTCAAAGCACATCTCACAAGTAATCTAATTATAAGCGCCGTCTAGAATATTTCTCTGCATGTGCTACCAATGCACTTGCAGAAGGGGTCAAGTCTAGTTTCAATTATTTGCTCCTTCCTTCTTGGCCATATATCAGATGAATTAATAGTTTTGGCACTTCATTTCACCTGGATGCAGGTTTAATGAATTCGGTACTGATGGTGGGCCAGCAGCTAAGGCGCTCCAGCCCAAGTTCAATGTGTTTGTCAAAAATATCTCTGCTCATCTGGGAGTAGCTGTGCCGCACATTGAGGTGAGAATTTGCCTTTTTTCTCATGACATGATTTGTGGTATGTTCTGTGGGTAATTGATTTATGTTGCTTACATCATTACTTTGATTTATCCAGCTGAAGCATGTGATTGCTGCTACAATTGGTCTTAAGGGTCTTGGAAGTCTCCTTTTTATTTTGAGCAGCTCTCTCGGTGCTTATCTCCTGGTATGTACTATGCTTGCGCTGCTGTTATTTATTTCCTTTGATCTTTTACCTATCCTGAAGGGCGTGCCTGGTGCAAGCGGTAGAGTCTTACCGCCTGTGACTGGAAGGTCCCGGGTTCGAGTCGCGGTCTCCTCGCATTGCACAGGCGAGGGTAAGGCTTGCCACTGACACCCTTCCCCAGACCCCGCACAGAGCGGGAGCTCTGTGCACTGGGTACGCCCTTTTTACCTATCCTATTTTAAGTAAATAATCACCTTCAAATTCATCCTTCTATCTATGACCCTGTTTGTAAATAAATGCTGTATATAGAGCCACATGGCATTTTTCCAGGTCTCATGGTGTTCACTGCTCCATGTGTTCACGTTGGAAATATTACTCCTTGTCTAGTAAATATTGTCATGCAAAAAGAATCACTTTGTAGTCATGTGTTGTTTTATTTTCAGTTGAGTTGAAATGTCATCAACTTAGACACTTAGTTTAGTTTCATTTGGGACTGCGGTGCATATATTTTGGTTCGGTGATTACTTATAATATAATCGAACCTGGCTACATAGATATTCTTTTTGACTACTGAGGAACAGATAAGGACACCCTTAGGCCATAGTTTCTTTATGTTGTTAGCTTTTGCAATTTGGTCTTAAAAACTGTTTTGTAAGGATGCAATCTGTATCTTAAAAAAACTATTGTGTAATGATGCTTATGATACAAAAATCTGGACCTACCTGGTGTACTTACATGTTACATGTCTTGCATATAGTTTTTATCCAGTTCTTTACCTGGTGGGTCTTGTTTCTAGCTGTTCCATGCTGGTTCTTTACTTGATAAAATAATTGAGATAATATATATGTTCCATAATTCGCCTTAGTTAAACTATACAGCACCACGCCATTCATTGTCTGATATGCATACTCCCGGGAAATACTGAGGATCAATCTTTGATCCTAAAAAACGAACAGTGTATTTTTTTTTATGTTTCTTGCCTTGGGTCCATACTCCATAGCCCCTTTTTTTCTGCTGATTTGCTGGTTATTGAATGCTCAAATGGGGGTGTTGCTTTATCTAGTGCCCATTGTTTTGCTTAGGGTCATCACTTACTCCTGCGAATACGTTGCTATAATAGAATGCTATATGAGTTACTTCTGGGCCTCCGGTATTTGTTATATTTTCCTGTTCTCCTTACTCCTTCCTTAGGCACTGAGGTGACATCTACCGTTGTTTTTATTGTGAATCTAGACAGATCTGATCTTTTGGTTTGTCTCTGTGGCTACCCTAGCTACTAGCTAATGAAGTCACTTTATCTTTGCAGTTGTTGTACCTTGCTTTGATCACTCCTATCATTCATGACTTCTACAACTACGATATAGAGAAGGCAGAATTTGCGCAGCTCTTTGGGAAGTTCACCCAGGTAATTACGGATTTCTCTGTTTAGAAATGTTCCATGCTACACACATTCTGTTGCATTATCTAAATAGCCCATGATAACTTGTGACTGCAGGATGTGGCACTGATTGGGGCTCTCCTCTTCTTTCTGGGCATGAAGAACTCCATCCCGAAGCGGCAGGGCAAGAAGAAGGCTTCCAAGGCGAAGACGAACTAAGGCTCTTTAGATAGTTGCACGCCTCAGGCGGTGTCTGGAGACAGGTCTATTTTGAAGCAAGCTGCGATGCAGTCAATGCCATCGAGCTGCACTTTACATGTATCAGATTCCATTTTGCGGGGCACGGCCCGAACGAAGGTGTGAGCGGCGGGTTAGGCGACTAGATTATGTACTTGCGATTGGTTTGTTGAACTAGGTTGTCAATGGTTAATCTTATCCATTTGATTTATCTTAGCACTGGGCTTTGTTAGCAGTGCAGGAATCGCTATTGATTCAATGGTTGGTGGTTTCCTTCACTTCCTCATCACTTGTCAGTTTATGTGATGTTTTTTTATCCTAATTTCGGCAGATGTGCAAAATCGAAGCAGACTTCGGTGTGGCGTCGTGACTTGGTGTGTTTGGATATGACTACGTGTTGCCAGATTTTTTTTTTGCAGTTCGTCGGGCTAACAATTTTTTCGTCATACCTTAGCCATGATTTGGCAAAGAAATGGATCAATCGCTGGTGGGCTAGAAGTGTGACAAACTGTAGTTCCAAGTTCGGTAGTTGTGGTAGAAAATCAAATGACAGCCTAAGAAACTGACGAATATAATCTGCAACGCGGCGTGCAATGTTTGGTCATGAGCTAAACACACGCTTTGTTGGGTAGGCATGCAGAATCCAAGTCGTGCCCTTGGAAAGTACAAGTCTTGCATTATGTCAGGCTTGGAGAGCAGTAACGAGACCAAACCAGAACGAAGTTATGCTTGGCTTCTTGTCTAGCAGCTTTTATTTAGGTTCTGTTTCTGGCCTGCACGTCGGGGTGTGTGGCCGGTCTGGGGATGGCCGGGACACGGGACACTTGACAGAATTGTCCGGGGAGTAGCAAATCAGGAGGTGAAATGGCACGATGACAAGAGCTGAGTTCAGCAGCTGCAAGGCAGGGCAGCTCAACTGCTCGGCACACTGCAATCCTTATGAGTCTGCTCTGAAGTCTAAACTCTGAAGTAGAGGCAGGTATGAGGTGACCATGGTTACCGTACCCTGACAGCGATGACTGATGACCACCGTAAAGAGAGCATGCGGCCACCATCTCTGCAGGAGCGCTGCTGGAGCGAACAAGAAAAACGCCTGCCCAGGCCGTCGAACTCTACACGAGTAGAGTAGGATCCTGGCCCCAATTATTCCCCGCCGTCGCTAGCCACGTTCCTCTTCCTTCCAAGCGTCCCCAACCGGCCACCGGAGCCATCACAGCACATGCACGCGGCAGGACCTGAGAACGCGAGTCTTTCACGGTAGAACGCAACCCAGTTCAGTTGAATGGAGCAGACAGTATCACAATCATCAAGGAGAAACGGCAGAACGCAGGTCCGGAGTCGGTCAAGACCCAAGCCCCTTCTCGGTCCGCTAATACGGCCAACCTAACCCCCAACCCCAAGGATTTTCTAAACCCAGAGCGCTGCCCGGCATGTGTGTGCGGTGCTGCTGCTGCCACGCCACCAAACCCTGGTGTCCCTGTCACGAACCCTCGCATCGCATCCATTGGGCGTGCCACGGACGCACGCAGCGCAGCATGAAGTGACTCGATCGCCTGTCCTCTTGTGCGCCCCCAGGAAAGGAACCCTTGCTAGATCATCTGCCATAGCTTATTAATGGCTACTCACGAGCCAGTCGCTCAAATTGCCCTGCATAAGTTATTATACCATAGTATATAACTATATATAATATATAGCAATTTTTGCGGTGGGACATCGCGAAAACAACAAATTGGCTGCAACACACCGCCAACACTTGCTTTTGCTGAGTACCATTATGAAATCGCGAATGTTTGCCAGTGGACACCGCCTCCATAAAATAAAGAAAAACAACAATCGGGAGACAGAAAGCATAGTAAAGAGATGTTTTTACCCTTGCCGGCCTGAGTCCTATCATTTAGGTGGTCCGGTTGGACCAGCTCGGCTCGGCCCCGGTCGTCTTCTTCCTTCCCCTGTTCTCGTTCTCGTCAGTCTCTCTCCCCATCCTCATTTCCCATCTCGACGAACCCTAGCTTCGAGCCATGGCATCGAGCTCGCATTCCACACCGTTCGGCGCGCCGCACCCAGCTTCGCCGTCGCTCGACCCCTACAGAGACCAAGCTGGATTCTTGCCCTTGGTTCCTTGCCACAAGTGTGGAACCGTTTTCATCGGGCGCGTGTCGCAGAAGCCTGGCAGCAAGGGGAAGAGGTTTTACAAGTGTCCACTGCTTGAGCATGTAAGTGGTCGTTGACTTCTGATCTGGTTTTGAGGAGATGCGCATTTTTTTGATTTTTCATCTCTTGTTTGCCAGACTGACTTTGCGTGTGGAGTGTACTACTTTGAGGAACAGTATATCAATGACTTGGTCGCCAAAGGCGTTCTTCCTCGCGCTTGTAGTCAGGTTCGAGTTCAGGGTGCCATGACGCTTGAGGTGATGAGGGAAGGCAATGACAAGGAGAAGGCCTGCCAAGGATTTGATGGCTGCCAAGATCTGTTGGAGACTGTAGTGATTCATCTCCAAGGTTCAGAGGCACTACTGAAGTCAGTACTTGAGAGCAACAAGAAATTGTTGACCAACATGAATAAAATTGGAGAGCGGTTGCTTGTAGTTGGTGGTGTAATGGTTTTCGTTTTGGTGTTAGTTCTGTTAGTGTTGTTGGTCAAGTGAAGCAGAACAACAGGTTGTCATGTATCCAGTTAGTGTTGTTGGTCATGGTCATGAACATGTATCCAGTTAGTGTTGTTGGTCATGAACATGTATCCAGCTTATCTGTACCTTGTTTGAAATCAATGATGCATCTTAACTATGTTGCAAGAAAATGGTATGCCAAATTGTATCTGAGTTCATGAATGATGGGGCAAGAAAATGGTGTGCCAAATTGTTGCAAAAACATGCATCCAGGTTTAATTTGATCACTTCACACAACAAAGTCTGCCAACTGAGTTCATGATTGAGATTGCATAACTGAGTTCACAGGTTCATCACACTACATAACATGTTTAGCACACTACATAACAAGTTCATAGGTCCATCATCACCACCAAATAAGTTCACTACATAATAGGTTCATCACACTACATAACAGGTTCACCACAAAATAGATCCATTACATAAGACATGCATCACAGGTCCAGGATGAGCTTCTTCTTGCTAATCCTCTTGCCAGCCTTGCTTGCCTCCTTTTCCCCAGCCTGCATTTCTTCTCCAGTAGCCTTGGTGGTCACCACCTTTTTCTTCTTCTTCTTCTTTTGATGCTGCACTTCTACTATTGGGGAGGAAGTTTCACCACCTAGCTCCAATGCCCTCTTGCGGCTGTAGTCATACCCAACATTAGAAAGATAAATAACAGTATGTTGTCATAGATAACAGGCATCAAGTCTTTACACTTACCTCCTAGTGTTTGCTGCGGGGCTGTTTGTTAGAGCTGGTGGTGCAATGTTTGGTGGGCTGTTTGTCAGAGCAGGACAGACAGTTGTTTCTTGAGCACCTTCAATCTGTGATTGCTGGGTAGAGACAGTTATTGTGGCAGTGCTTTTTTTTCTTTGCTCTCTTGGGCTTTGGTGGTGCATCAGAGTCATAAATAGTTTCATTACAGGTCTTTATCATGTGACCAAACCCTCCACACCTCTTGCACTGGCGTTGGCTTTTTTGCTTGCCACCTTCTTCAGAACCTTTTATCCTTCTTGATCTGGGCCGACCTGCAGCTCTCTTGAACCTTGGAGGCCAAAGTTTGAAACCCAAGTCCACATCAGGCCACTGGTTCCTATCTGTCATGGGACTTATCACATGTATGCTTTCTTGAACTTATCAACCGAATAATAGTCATCTATGTAGTCTTCCACACTTCTGTTGCGCATGGAATGGATGAGGCAGAGAGCATGAGTACATGGCAATCCAGTAATCTGCCACCTTTGACAGCTGCATGATCTATTATCAAGGTCGACAGTATGCCTCTAGGTTTTCAGTTCCTTTGTAGTGCCTTAAATCTCAGCAATGTTGTTGGGCCCCCTATTTATGGCATACTGTAAATTCCTACTCATGGCATGCAACTCTTTGGTGACATGAGGCAAGATCTTGTCTCTCAGCTTAAGTGCCAGTGACCTCCTAAGGTCTTGTTTCTCCATGATCATTTGCCTGACCCTATCCAACAGAGGAATTAAAGCCAAGGACTTCTTATTCCTAATCCAACTGTTGAAGGTCTCTGCTATGTTGTTAGTAACATAGTCACATTTGCTTACATGAGAGAACTTCCATCTACTCCATATGTGCTTGTGGTTGTCCTCTATCCAGTTCATTGCCCTTGGTGAAGCTTGCTTCATTATGTTGTAATGGTGATCAAAGTGCCTCTGGTTGTAAGCTTTGCTTGTTGGACAAATATTTCTTGAACACTACTCCTCTATACCTCTTGTTAAAATTCTTCACTAGATGCCTCATGCACTCTCTATGCTTTACTCCATTTAGGAAAACATATGTAACTCCCTTATCTATTCCTTTGCCTGCATCTGTGCATATGACCAGACCTGGAAGAGTCCCAATTGCCACTTTAAGTTTCTCAAAAAACCATTTTCAATTTTCAGTAGTTTCAGACTCAAAGACACCATATGCCACTGGAAAAAGCCAGTTGTGTCCATCCACAACTGAAGCAGAAGCTAACTACCCTCTCCACCTCCCAGTCAAAACTGTTGAGTCAACACCTAAGAAGGGTCTACATCCATTCAAAAAACCTTGAACACAGCTCTTAAATGCAACAAACATCCTTGTGAACCTCCTCTTATTACCAGCCAGTATCCACTCAATGTCCACAATGCTACCAGGATTTATCCTGTCCACCTCAGCCTTGAATCTAAAAACATCTTCAAAGCTGTCATCCCATTTTCCTTGAATTTGCTCTAGAGCCATTTGTAGTCCATCCCAGACAACATAGTGTGAAAGTTGGATGTTGTACTTGTTCTGCAAATCCTTTCTTAGTTTACCAGCTTGAATTGTTGGTTCATCCTTCAGGATGGTAATGGCCCTGTCCCTCACCCAGGCATTGGTAGCCATGCAGTTCTTCTCCAGTTGGGATGTGCTGGCACAAGTATGTTTTCCCAACTTCTTTATCTGACAAATAAAAGGAAGGCAAAGCATCAAACACATGTTGGGAAAAATAAGAACCAAAATGTAAGGAAATTTGAAAAAGAAATAAACTAACCTGCCAAGTCTTGCCATCTTGCAATTGAGAAGCATGTATCCTCCACTTGCACCTCTTCTTCTTGCTCTTGAATCCTTTGCAGTGCCCTCTATACCTTTTGGATTCACTGCAAGGAGCTGCAATTTCAAACTCTTTTAGCACAGCATATTGTCTAATAGCCCTCTTAAAGGTGTCCCCATCCTCAAATGTGACACCACATTCTATAGTTGGGTTTTCAAAGTTAGTAACATGCTCATTGATCTCACAACCAGCATCATCATCAACATACAAATCATCATGAACAAGAGAGTCAGAGTCAGTATCCCCCTCTGATGCTTGTTGATCTTGTTGTTTTGGCATATAATGACCCTCATCATTGACCCCAACATACTCAACATCTTCTTCCCATGAAACATCATCATCAGCATGCTTCTTCTTGCTTCTTCCTTGAGCAGGTGTGGATTTCTCAACTGAGTCATCAGAGTTAGAAGAGTGAACACTGTCATCATCACTTTCTCCCCCACTAAGTGACTCCACATCAACCTCACCTCCACCAGGCCCAACAGTTTCAACAATCTGATTGTTCTGCCCATCATCATGACCAAGCAGAGGGGCAGCAATGGGAGAGCAACAGATGCACTGGCCTCATTATCTAAAGACACACTTTGACTATATGCAATAGGAATCATGTCATAAAAATTCACAAACAAAGGTAGCCGCCTTAGGTCCCAATAATTGTTAGTAGCATCCATCAAAGCTGCATCTGAGGTCAGATTGGTATAGCATTGGGTGTTCTTGTCGAAATATGTCAAATTGAAGCCCTGATTCTTCCCAATAGACACTTTGGCAGCTACATCCTTACTTAAATCAATCAGATTCAGAGTGTCCCTATCAACAATGAGCTGAAAATCTGCTGCACTGTGAGCCACATTTCTACCGTCATCGCAAGCCTCATAGTAACATGGGACACGCACTGCTATGCGTAATGTAGAACTACTGTCCATCCTAAAAAATGGACAAGAACAAGAAATCATGAAACCCTAGCTTCGAATGCGCAAATCGACCCCCAAGTTCACTGCAACCCTGTTAACCAACCCCGGATCGAAAAGTGGAAGAGGATAAGAGTGCATACCCCTCAGGAACCCATGACAGATTCACTCCCTTGGACGGTGAATCTATGCTCGGGCGGAGCCGCTTCGATTTCGCCAGCGAAGCCATCTTCATGCATCCATGGCACGCCGACTGTGGGGAAGGGACGGCGGTGTGGGCGGCAGGAGACGGCGGCGTGGTTGGCTGGAGATGGCGGCGCTGCGGGAGACTGGAGACGGCGGCGTGGGTGGCTGGAGACGGCGGCGCTGCGGGAGATTGGAGACACCGGCGCTGCGGGAGACTGGAGACGCCACCGGCTAGGGTTGGATAGAGCACAGGGTCTGGTTCGACCAAGTAGTGGTCCGGCTCGACCAACAGGGTCTGGTTCGACCAAGGGGCAGCGCTGGTCATTTTGGAATGTTTCTCTCTTCCGATTGTTGTTTTTCTTATTTTAATGGAGGCGGTGTCCGCTGGCAAACATTCGCGATTTCATAATGGTACTCAGCAAAAGCAAGTGTTGGTGGTGTGTTGCAACCAATTTGTTGTTTTCGCGATGTCCCACAACAAAAATTGCCATAATATATATACCAACACCATCTTGCGTTTAGATTATGCTTTTAGTTTAGTAGGATAGATTTAATTTAGAAGAGGCGGGGTGGAAGATCTGTCCCCCCGGGGGCGCTTAATCGGCACGAAACGAAATAGCGACCGATAGCTGCTGCTCGAAGAGATCGCTCACTAGTTTTAAGTTTTTATTCAATCTCGACGGGTACACCGGTGTATTTGTTTTGGCCCCCGTCTCCGTGCGGAAAGCGACGCGATTGCGTCGTGTCCCGCGACCGCCGGGCAGGACGCGGCCGTGTGGCCTCCCGCTGTCCCCTGACCTGACCCCTCCGTGCCCTCCGTCTCCGGACGCTACAGCGTCGCCGCGCCAACGATAGATCGACCGACGGCGCGGACTGATTTGCCCGTGGCCGTGGTTGCTCCGGCTCCACTTTCCTGGGCGCTCCTGGCTCCTACTAGTAGTACGTAGAGTTCAAATTCTGCTCGGAGCAAGCTCAGCTCAGGAGACGACGGCGGCGGCTTCGGACCACATCCACATGATGGAGTTTTTGCAGCTTACTGTATCAAAGGAGGCGAAGTACATGGAACGTGTTTTCTAAGCTACAAGGCGCACATGACAGCATAAGGAAGGATATATGTTTATTTTGACGCCCTAATTCGTGTTGGTTTCGACAGTGACAAGGGGCCTCATCGGTCCTGTTCGGCTGACTGGAAAAACGGCTGATATTGATGCTGATTTGCTGTGAGAGAAAAATACTATTATTTCGCTAAAACGGTAGGGCTGATAAGTTCAAACAAACAGGCCTAATGCCTCAATGGTCAGGTCAGGGGCAGTGAGGTGAGCCAACACAACACTCCAACTCCAACCCATCGATTTGACCGCCGGGAGGAGGCGAGCTGGAATCGCTTTCAGTTAGCTTACAGTCAGTTGAGTTGTGCTGATGCTGATGAACGGCTTCGCCTGACCATACTCATCAGTGGTGTGGTGTTTTCAGAAAAAAAAGAAGGTGCAGAACCTGGTTGCATAGAACGAAACTCCAAAGAGGGACGAGACAATCACATAACACTGACGTTCATGTTCATCAGGAACAGAGCACTGCCCGTATCATTTGGGTTTGACAAAAGCTTGGTGCTCCTGCTAGTACATCTGTTGCGTAGCGCCGTCTGGAACTGCATCGTCACTGTCCTTGCGCTTGTTCCATGTGTTGAGATCGAGTTTGACCGGTCGTGATAGCAACATCACAGCACCCATAGAAGCGGACGCTACTTGCAGCCCAGAGGCAGCAAGCTGGATCCACGTAGACGTCGTGCTCTCATTGTCCATTGTACATGGCACCGACAAATCTAGTTTTGTAGGTTATATAAGATCGACATGTAATGTAACCCTTGTGTTTCTGTCATCACAAAGGCTTCAAAAGTCCAAGCTCCAACTGCACATTCAAGCCGCGCGACAGTTGGGCAATCTTCCGAACGCTGACGACGCAAGGCGAAGTGTGCAGGCAGGCAGTGCGCTGTCATTCACTGACAGAGAGAGACACGAAGAAGAAAGAGCTCGAGCTATGCTAGGCGCCTGAACGAGATGCTGCTGTCTGCTTTGGGTGTCCATGTCCATGCGTGTTTCAGAAACAAGACAAGAAGGGAGCTGTGGGGTTTGAGTTTGATGGTGGTGATAATGGCTTCCTTGACGACAGACGGAGCAGTGCTCTTCGGCAGAGTTAATGGCAGCGGCTGAGACGTGTCCATGTCCTTTTCTCAGCTTTCGCGGCGAAAGTTACACGCGCAACGTACAGAGACTGCAAGGACGACCTGAACTCGCTCTGATGACCAACATTTTGGCTCCATTGTAGTGTTCGTAGTGGCAGCAGCAGCAAAGCGTGAGGAAGAAGCTGGAATAAACAACGTTTTGGCTCCATCGCCGATTCCCGATCGCCAATCGCCATTACTAGAAAGTTTCGTGCAAACTTACCAGAGGACTCGACGAAAGAATGTAGAAGAGGGGTTTCACGAACTGCATAAACAGCTTCGTCAGAAAACAAAAAAGAACTGCATAAACAACTGGCCAGTTGAATTATTATATATATATATATATATATATATATATATATATATATATATATATATATATATATATATATCTATATATATATATATATATATATATATATATATATATATATATATATATATATATGATTCTAACTAGATATACTACATGATGAATCTAGTGATAAATATTAGTACTTTTTTGGGATAGAAAATCAGTTAAGCTGAAGAGGGAGCTGCAGGCAACCCAAATCTTAATCCGGACGGGGGTTATATTAAGGGACAGTATGTTGGACCACCGACCGTGGGGGCGCGTTCCACTTCCACGGACGCGGCCAAATTTGACTAGCCACCCAACGGGTTGGCGCCTTGCGAGAGCTTATGCAAGCCATGTGAGCCGTGACGCCGCCATCTCCATTGCCTTAGCGGCGGCTCCTTCTGCTCCGCTCCTAATAATTCCCCATTTCTTTGACTGGTGCTGATCGATGATGCCATCTGAACATGCTCCCAACTCGATCACAGCTGATGATCGATCGATGATCTATTATATATTCCTCATGATTTAATTAGAGCCCTGTTCGCTTGACTTATAAACAGTACTTTTTCAGCTAATGAACAATATTTTTCTCTCACAACAAATTAGCAAACAGTACTTCAGCTATGGCTTATCAGCCAAGCGAACATGAGCTTCTTTCTTTTCCTGTCGTTGTTCTAGACTTGTAGCTAATATAAGCTAGCCGACGGACGAACGGCTGGACCGTGCGAGACGCGAAGAATTGTTGCAGGAACTGATGGATATGGATCGGAGCCGCGTCTTGCAGAGTTACTCCCGTGAAAATCTCTCTCTGAGCGCGTTTGGTCAAGGCAAACAAGCCTGCTGCGTCTGTGTCATCTGTAAAGTCTGAGACTATGCAAAGACGACGAAGCAGAATTATCACCGCCACAATGACATTGACAATGCAATGCATCACACGTTGTTGAACAGCGATTTACATCAGCTACATATACAACACACGGTAATGGTAGTAAGAATACGCTAAATTAAACAACATGTGCTGTATTCCTAGCTTAATTAGCTGCTAGTGTGCTGTTGGGCCTTCCTTGACGAGTCGCTGTCGCATAAATATTCTTCCGACCAACAGTGCATCCGTGCGTGAATGATATATCTGCTCGCTCGTGTGCACAGAATATATATTGCTGTTGCAGGTGCAGGGCCGTGTTCCATCTCCAGCGGATTTCCTGGCAGGCCAGCTGAAGCAACCGATCGTCTGGGAGGACAAACCACGCGTTGCGCTGCTGGAAGTCTCTTGCGGCGAGGAAAGAATGTTTCGGCCGAAAAAACCAAGCCGAAAAGTACGGATTATAAGACAACTAAACAGGCCCGTGTTGTCTTAACAGGTTACTGCAAAGGTTGCCCAGTCAAGGGTCTGTGACTGTGTGTCTGTTCTTTCTCTCGCTCTAAGAAATTGGAGAGAGGAGTCTTGAAGTGAAGCCTTTCTGACTCAACTGCTGATTGGAGACACCTCATATCGTACTGTGTGATTAGCAATTAATGGATGAAAAGGAGTGCTAGTCTCTCTCTCTCTCTCTCTCTCTCTCTCTCGCTAAAAGTAGGTTTGAACGTTTGATATTGAGGTGATATGAAGCCTTCTTTTGTAAGGATGTTCCTAAACTGTGTTGCACTAGTTTTTTAGGGTAAAATTTGTAATATATATAAAGCAAACAGTTTTAGCGAGTAAACGTTTCATTAGATGCCAAATGCTAAAATATATCTATATGCGTATAATCACTTGTATCCAAAACTTAACTACGGATGTTGGTGGTCAACTGGTCACTGAAACAAACCAAACCTAGTGCAGTAGCTAGATAGTGTTGTACGAACAACATAGCATCTGAATCAGACATAACACAACACACACACACAAGGCTTAGTCAGCTATTGGTATTTGGTACGAGCTTTTTCATGTGTGTGCCGGGCAGGAGGGTCCATAGATGAGAACGAGAGTTGAGAGCACCTCTGGCTGCTCACTCCATGGGACTTGTGGAGCAGACAACAAGACCCACCACTGCGCTCCCTGCCAGACTCCCAGTGCTAAAGCACCCAAGCTGGCCACGGCCCATCGGCTCACCCGCCATGAATATTTGGAACATGTCCTATCCCTGCTCCTCATCTGCATAATAAGCACAAGGCACGCCATGCCAAACCGCCAACCTTCCTCAGGGTCTTTTCCATCCGGCTAAGCTAGACCCACTTCCCTTGGTTTCCCGGCCGCTTACTTGGGCCCCGGCTCCGGGCACGTCTGATCAATACTAAAGCGCTACACGCCACGCATCGATCAGCACAAGTTTCTAAAACGTGTCCTAAATTCTGAGGACTGATGGAATGTACTGTAGTTTTGGTTTTCATTGCCTAAATCATGCAGAGCACAGGCCCCATTTTCTTGCTGCTAGGTACTTCTTCTTTCATCAGTACTGTAGTATGCCGCAGTGACTACTGGTGTCATTGTCTGCAGTGCAGTGTACTTTGTTGGCATATCTGATTCTGCCATTGTTTGGAGCTTGTCCATGGTTCAATGGACATTATATTGTCCCATTTCTTTAGTAGAAAATTCTGTAGAACTGTTAGGATAGAGAGGTGATCAGAAGAAGAAAGCCGCCGTTTTTCATATGTAGCCTTGCGAGATGTGTAAAAGAAAGGCTAAAAGGCAACTGGTAGCAGTATGACGATAGGATGAGCTGAGGTGACAGGAAGATGGGCATGTCACATGTGGATCTCAGAGAAAAAAGGTTAGTGGCGATTGGTGAAGCCAACTTCGATCAGAATTGGGGGAGCAAGGTAAAGCTGCTGATGGCTCATCACAAGACATCCACTTTGCATGCAGGCTGCTGGAATGGATTGGATGACGAGATGAGGGGAAGGGAGGCCCCGAAATGAAATGACAGGCGCTGGGCACGCGCAGCATTCCAAAGAGGCAACCATCGTTTGCGGCCTAGAAAGGTTTCATTTCATTTCGAGGCCTGCTTGTCCCCTTCCGCTCCCTCCCTGGGGCTCACCACGGCCACAGTGCTTGCCGGCCAGTTTCGCCACTGTTCACAATGCTCGTGCTCTGGGTTTTGTTTGTCTCGGTTTTTGGTTTAGGTCGTTTTCCCTCTGCAGTACCAGTGTACCACAGCCACGCGCGATGTGATCTTCCATTCAGTACCTGCAGCTGCGGGTCACTCCAAATGCAGTACGACTAGTGCAGATTGTACAAGTACAGAATCCCATGTATTTTGTTTTCTGACTACAGCAGGATCATTGTCTTGCACTAGAAAAGTCTCTGTTGCACAACAATGAAGAGATGAAATGCTCCTAACCTGACAAGTTTTTTTTTTCTTTTTCTTTGACAGACCACCTCGCAAGCTTTTCGAATGTGAAGATATAACAATAAACAAGTCAAAAACGTCTCCCTGTTCCCTTGAACTACTTTTCAACTGGATCAGTTTATTTCAGCTTATTCTCTCTCACAGAACACTATTAAATCAGCCGAAACCAGCCGGCTTATGTATCAGCCGAACAGACATGCACCGAAAATATAAGCACCTGGGGTACGTACCAGGCCTACCCTAGCCTTTCCATTTCACTATTTTTTGCTACCTCCTGTACATACAAGGAGAGTTTGATGTGACACCGGGGCAAACAAACACGTAAAAACTACAAGGAGATCCACCAGTCTAAAGCTCAAAAAAATTAGAAGGATATCCAACCAGGTAGCGTGCTGAAGTACTGCCTATAGGTGTTTCTGAAACTAGTGACAACCCTACCTAGGGAATCAGAAATCCACATACTTCTCTACTGAAAAAGGAAACCGTACGTAGGGGGCTTATTTACATTCTTTTTTCTTGAGATAGTAGGTCCAGTTCATTGGTATCAAATTACACTTTGATCATTCATTGTTTATGATTATAAACTTATGATCATTGGATAGTACACTTGATTACAAATCTAACTTATCAAATTTATATTACAATAGTTAAAATTTATTGGCTAAATTATGAGTCAAACATTGTGAAGTTTGAATTTTGATATGCGTGTGTGCCTTATAAAGTGGACTAGAGGGAGTATTAAGAACTGCCAATGTTGTACGCAAAATTTTAAAAGTTCTGACTAACTTGGCTTTGTAATTATATATAGGTGTAATTTACTGGTTTGAGATTTGTTATTATGGGTGTAAACTTACTGAATTGAGAAACTGATGTGCTAGCTTGATAGTAAACTCATCATCAGTAGTTCCTACGTAGCTTATCAGGAAGAGGTTGGTTGCTGAGCTGCTATTGTCGATACATGTTAATTGTAGTGGTTAGATACTGAACTGTAAAATGCAGGTCTAGCACCCTAGTGGCATAGGGCAGTTCAAATGTCCTACTGACTTGATGAAGTTATTGTATTCTTTGCCCTAAAAAAAAGAGCTCTAAAAAACCTATTGTATTCTTGTCATATAATAAATGTGAACTGTATTTTTTTTGTTCGAAAATAGGATGCAAAGATAGGTCTATTTTCTCATAAAAATATAACCTTTTGCTCTTGTTTTGATGTAAATTAGAGCCATAATGACTAGGAACAAACAACAAGAGGTAGGGTATATGTAGTTGTTGTAGTTGCATCTCAATGCAAGCTCCATCATGAGAGCATGGACACACTGCTCTGACTTTTGATGAGCTAGTTGTGGTTTCTGTGATTCCTTCCATTTGTGATTCGTTTGTCAGAAATAGGAACCATTCAGAGCATAAGTGACCAGGTCCACAGGTCCACCAATTTGGACAGATAAAAGGAAGAGGACAACTGAGGGCTGAGGCCAGCATTCCTTTCCATCTGTCTTTGTTACTAATTACTTGGGCCTATGAATCTAGGATGCAGTAGACTGATGTATACAATACCATCAATAATGCCAGGATATGCTAGTTGAGGAATCCACGTAATAACGTAATGATAAGCATAGGCCAACAGGCCAGGACCAGGCATCTAATAACAAATTAGCATAGGCCATCAGGCTAATTTGGTTGAGCAAACTCTTCCCAGTGGCTAGTGGAAGGCAAAAAGCCTGATTAGTTAGGATAAAACTACAGGCGTCAGTCCTGATCGCCCTTTAATTTTGAACATTCTGTGAAGCAGAGGCAGCAGAGTTTCAGAAGTTCTGCTGCCCTGTTCCAGTCCTTCATAGGTGCAACTGCTATACTATAGAAACAGTACATCTTAAGCTATACTAAATTCAGTTTTCTTATAAACACATATTTTAAGCTACAAATTGGCAGGCCATTGCTAGATTTGTTTTTCTCGGTGCTTGGACTCACATGCCTACAGGAAAACAAAAACAATATGTATAGTTTCCTGATAATCAAATCAAAGCGAGATGTGACACCAGAACTAGTTCTTTCCCATCACTCATAATTATTTGCTTTTTCCCAGTCCCGCAAAAAATAAAAACAAAAGAAAATGACCCTGTTCGCTTGAACTTATCAGCCGTACTATTTCAACGAAATCACATTATTTTTCTCTCACAACAAATCAGCATCAACATCAGCATCAACCGTTTTTTCAGCCAGCCAAACATTGTGAATATCGATTGAAGGGTCGAGCGAGCGAGCGAGCAGCTGACAACTCCACGTCTGGAGCCAGGTGATGTATGAGTGCATGTACTACACGGTACACTGAACTTTTTTAAGTAAAAAAAAAAAACGCATTTATTTTATTTATCCCCAAATTATGAACTGGACTGTGCTCGCTGGTCTCGCAGCAGCCGAGCCCAACTGCACACAAAAGAAAAGGGTGCATGAGGAGGCACAGAAAAACTAAACAAAAAAAAGTAGTATTAGACCAAACCCAATGCAAAACCCCTAAGCAAAAGATTAGCAATGATTGGCGTCTGCAGCCCCCATTGTCGTTCGTCCCTTGCACAAGTACTAGTACTGCTGCTAGGCTTGTTGTATGGGTGCCCCATGCAGGGAGGGTGCATGTCACCATAAAATTTAGCGGCAAGGAGCGAGGGCGATTGGAAGCTCAAAATAATGGAGCCGGTTGCCCACCGGGGAGACACGCCGGATTTGTTTAATCCCCTGGCCCTAATCCCCCAGCCTTCCCGTCTCCTCCAGTCCTCCTTATAAGCAATGGCGGAGGGTCTTGCATTGCACCCCCCATCCTCCACCGCGTCGATCACTGCAGTCAGCAGGCAAGAACGACGAAGAGATCACCACCGATCGATCGAGCTCGAGTGAACGATCTATCACGTGCAGCACGGTACAGCAGTGCTTGGCGGAGATCGAGATGATGACGGGGTTCGGGTCACCGTGCGGGGCGTGCAAGTTCCTGCGGCGCAAGTGCGTGCGCGGCTGCGTCTTCGCGCCCTACTTCTGCCACGAGCAGGGCGCGGCGCACTTCGCCGCCATCCACAAGGTGTTCGGCGCCAGCAACGTGTCCAAGCTGCTCGCGCACCTGCCGCTCGCCGACCGCCCGGAGGCCGCCGTCACCATCTCCTACGAGGCGCAGGCGAGGCTGCGCGACCCCATCTACGGCTGCGTCGCCCACATCTTCGCGCTCCAGCAGCAGGTGCGCGCGCGTGCGCGACTGCTCGGCCGCCGTCGTCTCTGCTTTGTCTCTCGTGATATGATAGGGTTTAATCGCTGACCCGTGGCGTCGTGTGTTCAATCGATCCAGGTGATGACCCTGCAGGCGCAGCTGGCGTCGCTCAAGGCGCAGGCAGCGCAGGGGCAGCAGGGCGTGCACGAGGACGCCAAGGGCTACGTGGGCAGCGCTGCCGCGGAGCAGCTAGGGTACGGCTACCCATGGTGCAACGGCAATGGAGGCGTCGCAGGCGGCGCTGTGGGCGCGCCCGCCGCGCAGCCGGGCGCGTACAGCAATGGCGGGCACGAGTCCCTGACCGCGCTGCTGGGGTCGGACTACATGCAGCAGTCGCTGTACCACGCGTTCGAGCACGCCGGCGCGGACGAGGGGAACGCGTCCTTCGAGGCAGCAGCGGAGTCCTCGTCGTTCGGGGCGGAGGAAAGCGGGTGGAGGTCGTCGTCGGGGTACCAAGACTGCGAGGACCTGCAGAGCGTGGCTTACGCTTACCTGAACCATCGCTCGTAAGAACTGAGAACTACTAGTGCAGAAAATATATCACAAGAGAGAGATATATATAGATATATATATATCTGTCCTCAATTCCTGATCTGATCATGTTTTGGACTTGAGCTTGGGAAATATATGTGCGATTTTCGATCGATCTGTCGATCGGTCTCCGCTAGAAATAATTCAGAAGCATGCATGTGACAGCCCATTGATATATAATAGATCCACATATTTGATCAGTGTAGAAACGTAATAACCTAATTAATTGGACAAAAAAGAAGAAGAATTCTTGCTATGATTATTATGCTGATAGTTCTTCAGTTTGGAGTTGTGTGCTAGTTCTTCAGTTTGGAGTTGTGTTTTCTTCTCCAGTTCTCTCTTTCTACCTGCAACAGTATCTGCAGGATAGGGTTAGATTTGTCATGCCGGCCAAAAAATGTACTCCAAGGAACATAGATGCCAGCATATTGAGAGACAGCTGATTGATTCATGGCCACACGTGGAAGATCCAATTAGCTTACTATTTTCGTTGACTCCTTTTACTGGAACTCTTGCTGATGGGACATGCACACATCTTCTACATACTTACTAGTAGATGAAATGATAGAGCCTTTAATTTGTATTGTAGAGAGAATCCTACTATAGTAATTGATAACTATCCTATATCTGGATTTATTACCCTAGCTACTTGATTCAAATAACTTACATGCAGTTAACGCACTTGTAGGATATACTAAATCATGATCGATTCATCCTTAAGGGAGGACAATTATGGTTACCCGTCATAATTAGTGTTGTGTCTAATAATTTGTCTAGATTATTTTCAGGACTACATTTGATAAGAACCTTTTCCAATGCTCTCTTTATTTGTACACAAAATTTTGGTTAGAAGTTTCCATTATGTAGAGGCGTTACTAGCTCGTTAGAGATATATATAGCTACACAATCCACCATCTTTAAAATCATAAACTGTGTTTCACAAAAAAAAATCATAAACTGTGACTGTTGATCTATATGAGTGGCTAGTCTAACTATGAACATATATATAATCTTAAGGCCAGGAAAATTTTCTTTTAAAACCGGTCAGGCTAGCTTGAACGTGTTACATGTACAGCAGGATGGAACAAGCAACTTATAGTTATATAGGAGATAGCAGATAGAATATGGGTCTCAACATGCGTGTGTAAATATATATGAGCATGTCAAATGATATCGGTGCATATATACAAACATATAATTAGCTAGGGTAAGGATTATCTATGAATACACCTGAATGGATTGAACATAACTTATAAGGGTGAACCACCCTCCAACCTCCATAAAATATACTAGTTGCATGCTTGCATTAGGATATATTGACTAAGAAGCTTAGGGCCTGCTGCTTGGTTGCTGCCCTGACAAACAAATGCCTCCCAGACAACTAATTCAGGCCACAAGCACTCAAAATCGAGGGCTTGTATAGTGTTCACCCAGAACATACTCATGTCCATCTTGTACTTTCATGTGGTGTCGACGCAAATCATATATGCCCCACCTGAAATAGTACATAAAAGCTCCCGATGAATCAATAAATATACCCTGCGGAGGATGTCCTAGCTTTTATTCTATTTATAAAAAAAAATCAACCTGAGTAAGAAGAATACCCACTATATTTTGGTAGCTTGCAATTTTAATCATAGAAAAAAACGATAAATCAATGTGTAGCCACTCTATATTTTCCACAGATTAATTGATGGAATGTTTGATAATTTCAAGTGCATTATTTGTAAAAAAAATCCATGATTTATGGAATAGCTCCAAAATTAGTCCTTTTAAGTTTTTTATATCATCCCAAGAATTGAAGGTAGCATAATATGGGCCTTAGTCATTACTCACTTAAACACAAACATAATTTATTTTACTTCTTGAGGAATGACTATATTTGTATATGAGACTCAAAGACCACTGGTAAAGTACTAACTTATTGAGTTGAAGGGTGAATAATCTCAAAGTGTATTTTCCTTTTGGTGGTTTAAATTAAAATCAGAAACAGTTCAACTAAAGTGGCAAAAAGTTATTTCCAGAAATACTAAATAGGTTTATATGTATTGCACAATGTGTATTTTGTAAATTGATACATGATTCACATATTGTGGAATTGACACTATATATACAACATGGAAAGCAAACATACAAGATAAAGCTAAGGACGATGTCACTTTGCATCCTAATCAATAGCACATACATCAAAGGAAACTTAATATCATATCATACCATCCAGGAGATGAAAGCATCAATCATTGTTGTCTTTACAGTGAAGGAGGACACAAACTTTTCTCATATATGCTTCCCTCTCCTCAATATATTCTATATACGGGTTAACAAAATCTATCTAATATATGATACAATGAACAGCACTATATATATCTCTGTCATGTCAGGAAAATGAATATGCCAAAGAACAAATCTTCTCTCATTCTACATAATTATTGATTCTTAGGAAAATTTGAATATTTATCTATAAATATCAGACGACGGACATATATCTTGATTCCTGACCTGATCAAATACAAATTAACTTGACAATTAACCATATATAGTCTTGAAGCGACTTGGCTGTTGGAGTGATCGATTGGAATCGGATGAGAATATCACCATATCTTCAAAGAAGGGCATATACAGAAAAACTACATGTGGTAGTGCTGAATTTGAATCTTGAAACTTGTCGGGTATCGATATTAGGGATACACAAAGTAAGGAAGTTAGCACCCACGCTGACTTCCCCGGATGGAGCAAGACGTAGGCCGCGGTTTTCGTCTCGCCCAAGGGCGCGAGCTCCGTCTCGCCTGACCCTTGGGTGCAGGCTCCGTCTCGCCCGACCCCGAGGACGCGGTTTTCGTCTCGTCCGACGAGGACCCATACCGCCGACAACCACTCCATGTCCAAGCGTATGGGCCTGGGTCAAAGCTCTGACACCGGGGAAGAGACTGGCGCGCCTCGATGTAACCCGTGGCCACGACGGGCCATACCCGAGGATTCACATCTATGGTTGAAAACGGTCGGGATATATCCCGTTCCGTTCCGCTCCGATTTCTACATTTAACCCAATCGTATTCGTATTTTCGGACAAAAACGGAATCGGTACGGAAAACGGAACACGAAATTCGAAACCGGTTTGGGCCCTATCCCGATCGTTTTCGCATATCCTGTTTTTATTTCGGGATATCCCGTATACGCAAAGCGGACATTCCGAATTTACTTCTTACCCAGCCGGCCAGCCCAACTCGAGCAGCCAGTGACTGGAGCAGCCAGCGGCCCAGCCCAACAAAGATAGGGTTTACTTCTTACGGTCTTACCCAGCGGCTGCCCCCTCCCCCTCGACGGCTCGACGCGAGACGCGAGACGCGCCCCCGCCGCCGCCCCTGCCCGCCTCCGCCTAGCCTGGCCGGCCGCCTCCCCACCTCGACGCGACCCCGCCCCCGCCCCTGCCCGCCTCCGCCTGGCCTGGCCGGCCGCCTCCCCACCTCGACGTGACCCCGCCCCTGCCCCCAGCTGGTCGGCTCCCCGCAACGCGAGGCGGCGACCCCGTCTGCAGACTCCAGAGAAGTTGACGGCAACGTCGAAGACAATGGCGCCCACTGGAGAAACTCCTTCTAGATCGAGAGGCGGCAGGACCAAGACCAAGAGTGTGCGCAAGCTTATGGAGCCGCCGTCAGGCACGCCACCGCTTCTTCCTTGTCCAGGTACTGAGGAATTTGTAGCTAGCAAATTCTAGAGACCTTAACTAGCTTACCTCAACATGAATCTTGTAATTTCTATTTCTATTGAGAAAACTATGATATGTAACCAAAAAAAGAACCAAGGCAGTCGGTATCACCTTCTAGAGACCTTAACTAGCTTACCTCAACAAGTATGCAACCATATATCTGACGGAAGAAACTCATTTACTAAATGTTATACCCTGACAAAGCTGTGCTGAAACACTTGATGTCAAAAGAGTCCCTCTAAAGCCTTCCTCAATCTGCAGTATATCACCATTCTGCTCTGAAATCTCATCTAAAACACATAAACGAAAAACACTTAGAACCATCAAAAACATCGTTGGTCTTTCAGAAATGATCTGGCACATCATATTTGCTACTGCACCTGCTATGTCACGGTTCTCAAAGATTTCAGAGTCTCTAACCCAAAGAACATCCCCAGGAAAAATACTCTTGATAGCAAGTACCACTAAATAAGTATCTGCCGTCCTTGAGGATCTTGGCCCCATCCTTCTCGATCTCGAATGTGTGCTGCTTTTGTTCTTTATATACATTTATAGCATTCTTCGTGGGCTGATGGAATACATGGTTCTTAATAGATCAGATTCCTGCTAATGCATAGCTGTTCCATTTTTTATTTCAAGAATCTTATGTTTACCAATGCCCTTGTGGTTCATATATGTGTTATTTTTTTTACTTTCTAAGTTTTAGAGTTTTCAATGAAAAATATTTAACCAGAATTCTGGTAGTTGTTAACCGCAATATGGCAGGTTGATGATTTAGCAATGTTTTCCTTTTTTCTTATCAGGATCTACAAGTAAAAGGCTTGCATCTCAAAAACCTAGTGCTAGTCCTTGTCAAGGGCGTCGAACCCTTGGCTGGCCGGACCGCGACTACGTAGCTCGTAGCCGCTGGCCGTCTTCTCCGGTGAGGTTATACCCCTCTACCGTAGGCTTGGTTTAAGAGAGAGAGAGAGGAGGTTAGGGATAACAATCTTCTTGATTCTCAATTGTCACGGTTACAAGAATATAAGGGCATAGCCCAAACCAACGGGAGTAACAAACTCCAAAAATCAAGGAACTAATAATAGAAAAGGAAACTAATAATATCTTTCCTCCTTAGCCACTCGACCTGCCCGAGCCAACCGTGCTTGCGCTCCCTGCGTCCGCAGTCGCCGCGCTCACCACGTCACCGCGCGCCACGCGTTCTGCCGTGCGTTCCGCTGCTCGGCGTAGGTCTCTGGCCTGGCATCTCCTGGTGTAGACCTTTCCCCACATGACATCTCCCCCTCCATCGAGACGCAGCTCGTCCTTGAGCTGGAATGCTGGATGCTTGGCGCGGAATGTGTCAACGTCCTCCCAAGTGGACGACGCAGCGGACTCTCCTTTCCACTGGACCAAGACTTGGCGCACCCCATGGGCAAGACGGTAGCGCACCGCCCGTTCAGGCTCCGGAGCAATCGCGCCACGGTGAACCGGCGGAAGAGGTGGAGGCGCGGCCGGTGGGGTCCCGTGGAACTGCTTGAGGAGGCCTACGTGAAACACGTCGTGCAGGCGTGCTCCGGGCGGCAAGTCGAGACGGACGGCGACGTCGTTGATCAGCTCGGTGACGCGGTACGGCCCGAAGTAGCGGGGCTTGAGCTTGCCCGTCGATGCCTGAGGAAGCGAGGCAGCGGGGCGCTGACGCAGGTGAAGGAGGGCCTAATCGCCCACTTGATAGGCCACCTAGCGATGTCCCGCGTCGTAGTGGCGTTTCTGGACCTGTTGTGCCTGTTCCAGCCGAGAGCGAATGTCGGCGAGGAACTCCTCACGCTTCGCCATGCTCCGGGCAACAGCAGCGACCCTCGTGTCTCTAGGCTCATATGAGCGGATCAACGGTGGGTCGCGACCATAGACGACACGGAATGGCATGTCGCGCAGGGACGTCTGGTAGGCGGTATTGAAGACAAATTCCGCCCACGGAAGCCAATGCAGCCATTGTCGCGGCCAGTCACCTGTAAGACACCGAAGATACATAATGATGACCCGGTTAGCTGCCTCGGACTGGCCATCTGATTGAGGGTGGAACGCCGTGGTCATGTGGAGCTTGGTTCCCAGCAGGCGCATGAGCTCACGCTAGAACTTGGACATGAAAACCGGATCACGATCCGACACCATCGACTGTGGAACGCCATGCAGGCGAACAATGTCGGCGAAGAATGCTTCTGCGATGGACTCGGCCGAGTACGGGTGCGCCAGGGGTATGAAATGGCAGTACTTGCTGAAATGGTCCACCACCGTCAAGATGACGGACTTGCCGCGCACCTTGGGCAACGCTTCGATGAAGTCCAGCGCTATGTCTGTCCAGACGCTGTGCGGAATAGGCAGAGGCATGAGCAGACCCACCAGGTTCAAGTGTTCGGACTTGTAGCGCTGGCAGACGATGCATACTTTGACAAAATCCTGCACCAATTATTTCATGTTAGGGAAGTGGAAGTCGCGGCGGAGTCGGTGAAGCGTCCTCTGAACGCCCTCGTGGCCGTCCTCGTGCACCGCCAGCACGATTTCCTGGACTAGGGCGGAAGTGGGCGGGATGTAGAGCCGGTCCTTGTACTGGACCATGCCGTCCGCTAGGGACCAGGGCGCGCCGCGTGCGCCGCTGGCGATCTCCTGGTGCAGCGCCACAAGCGCCGGGTCCGAGGCTTGTTCCCGCCGGAGGTGCGTGACGAAGTCGAAGCGCGGAGCCGAGAGCACGAGAATGGCGCCTTCCTCGCCGTCCTCCGTGTCACGACGCGAAAGCGCGTCGGCGACTGCATTTGCCGTGCCCGGTTTGTACTCAACGGCAAAATCGAAACTAAGTAGCTTCCCCACCCAATGGTGCTGGGGAATCGTTGAGAGCCTCTGGTCTAGCAAATACTTGAGGCTGTAGTGATCTGTCTTCACCAGAAAGCGGCGGCCCCATAGGTACAGTCTCCAGTGCCGCACGGCATGAACAAGGCCGATGAGCTCACGCTCGTAGGCGGCGAGAGCGCGATGGCGAGGGGCGACCGGCCTGCTGAAGAAGGCGATCAGGTGACCCTCCTGAATGAGGACCGCGCCAAAACCATGAGAGGACGCGTCGCACTCGACGGTGAAAGGCTTGGCGAAGTCTGGCATGGCGAGGACAGGCGCTGAAGTGACGGCAGCCTTGAGGTCATCAAATGCCGCGGCCGCGGTGTCGTTCCAGGAGAAACCCTCCTTCTTGAGGAGAGCGGTCAGCGGGGCGGCGACGGCTCCGTAGTTGTGAACGAATTTGCGGTAGTAGCCCGCCAAGCCGAGGAAGCCGCGCACGGCTCAGGCGGACCGAGGGATAGGCCAGTCGCGGATGGCCTACACCTTGGCCGGGTCCATGGCGACGTCGGACGCCAAGATGATGTGGCCGAGGTAGGAGACCGATGGCTCGCCAAACGCGCACTTGCTGCGCTTGACGAAGAGCTGGTGCTGCCAGAGCATGGTGAGCACGACGCGAAGATGATGCAGGTGCTCCGTCCATGTCTGGCTGTAGATAAGAATGTCATCGAAAAAGACAAGGACAAACCGATGCAGAAAAGGCCGCAGGACATCGTTCATGAGCGCCTGGAACGTCGCCGGGGCGTTGCATAGCCCGAACGACATCACCAAGAATTCATAGAGGCCGTCGTGAGTCCGGAACGCCATCTTGTGGATGTCGCCAGGGCACATGCAGACTTGGTGATATCCCGACCGTAGGTCGAGCTTGGTGAAGAAGCGGGCGCCGTGGAGCTCGTCGAGCAGCTCATCGACGACGGGGATCGGGAACGCGTCCTTGATGGTGAGCGCGTTCAGGGCCCGGTAATCGACGCAGAAACGCCATGCGCCATCCGCCTTCTTGACGAGGAGGACCGGCAAAGAAAACGCCGAGTCATTGCGCCGGACGATGCCTTGCTCGATCATGGCGGCGCATTGCCGCTCCAACTCGTCCTTGTGGGCAGCCGGGTAGCGATAGGGGCGAACCGCCACCGGCTATGCGTCGGGCTTGAGGGCGATGGCATGGTGGCGGGTGTGCTTGGGTGGTAGACCGCGCGGCTCCGCGAAGACATCCCCGAAGCCGGTGAGGAGCTCCTCGAGCAAAGGTGCCGAAGTCATGGATGCGCAGGACTCCAGCGCCTCCCATAGCGGCACCCCTGGCCAGCATGTCGTGCAGCCCTAGCGCACGAACGACACCATGCTCGCGGTGAAGTCCCATGTCAGTTGCCCGAGGGTCTCCATCCATTGGGTGCCGAGCACCAGGTCATATCCTGTGAGAGGCAGAACGAACAAGTCGACGACAAACTCAATGTCGTGTATGACGAGCGGGGCGTGCTTGATGACGCCCGGACACGGCACCTTGTCGCCGTTAGCCACCGTTGCTGTGAGTCGCGAACGAGGCTGGATTGGCAGGCCAGAACGCTGCGCCGCCTCTACGGCGATGAAGTTGTGGGTGGATCCGGTGTCGAGGAGGGTGATGAAGGACGTCGCGCCCACCCTGACGCGGATCTGCATGGTCTTGCCCATGGTCACGCCGGCCACCGCATGGAGGGAGAAAATGGGCGTGTCCGTCTCACCGGAATCAGCCGCTACAGCGTCACCCGCGGCCGCTTCGTCCTCGATCTCCACGCCATCGAGGAAGAAGATGCGTTTGCAGAACCGGTTGTGGCCCCTGGTGTATCGTTCATTACAATTGAAGCACAGATTGTGATGGCGTCGCTCCGCCATCTCATCTGGGGTGAGGCACCGCTGGTTGCCCTCGCCGCGTCCCTACTGGGAGGTCACCGGGGGAGCGGGTAGCGCCAGCAGTGGCAGGGGCGCCTAAAGTGCAGGCCGAGGTACGAGTGCGGGAGGAGGACCGCGCGGTGGCGCCCTAGGAGGGTGCTGCACCGGCCGCTCGAACTCCATCAGCTCCACCTGGCGCGCCAGGCTCATGGCCGCTGTGAGCGTCTCCGGGTTGTGGATGCGGACGACATGGCTGATTGGCGGAAGGAGGCCCCCGGTGAAGAGTTGGACGCGCTGCGCCTCGTCAAGCTGGCCGGCACGAGGCAGGAGGGCCTGGAAACGGTTGGCATATTCCTCCACGGTCCCGGTGCGCCTACACTCGGTGAGCTCGTACATCGGGGCGGAGCGGAGGGGAGGTCCAAACCACAGGTTCAGGAGGTCCTTGAAACGTCCCCACGGTGGCGTGCCCTCGTCGTCCTGAAGCTGGGTGAACCACAGCTGCGCGACGTCATCCAGATGATACGACACCATCCACACGTGCTCCTCCACCATGGTCCGATGGTGGCGGAAGTAGGACTCGCACTTGTTGAGGAAGAGCATTGGATCGATCGTGCCATCGAAGCGGGGAAAATCCCACTTTTTGTGTTTCGGGTGGAAGTCCTGATCGCGCGGCCCTTCCGAGCGATGGCCGTCACCACCACCTGAGGACGACGAGGACTTGTCCTTCATGGTTGCCATGTCGGACTTCAAGGTCTTCATCTCCGCGCTCATGGACTGCAGCATGTCCATGACTTCGGCGAGTGTTGGTTCGGACATGGTTGCTGGGCTGGGTGCGGAGGCGGTGGAAGACGGCGGTGATGGCGTCGGACTAGGGTTTGGAGCGGTGTCCGTGGAGGGTTGGGTGGAGCGGGTGGGTGAGGATCGACGTGACCGTGATACCAGGTTGTCAAGGACGTCAAACCCTTGGCTGGCCGGACCGCGACTACGTAGCTCGTAGCCGCTGGCCGTCTTCTCCGATGAGGTTATACCCCTCTACCATAGGCTTGGTTTGAGAGAGAGAGGAGGAGGTTAGGGATAACAATCTTCTTGATTCTCAATTGTCACGGTTACAAGAATATAAGGGCATAGCCCAAACCAACGGGAGTAACAAACTCCAAAAATCAAGGAACTAATAATAGAAAAGGAAACTAATAATATCTTTCCTCCTTAGCCACTCGACCTGCCCGAGCCAACCGTGCTTGCGCTCCCTACGTCTGCAGTCGCCGCGCTCACCACATCACCGCGCGCCACACGTTCTGACGCGCGTTCCGCTGCTCGGCGTAGGTCTCTGGCCCGGCGTCTCCTGGTGTAGACCTTTCCCCACATGACAGTCCTAGTTCTAGTCAAACTCCAGCACCACCATCTACAAGGGGTTCTTCAACGCCAAGTGAAACTAGCATTACAAATGTGGGCACCAGTGGCAGCAGCGCAACTCCAATTACAAATCTAGATGTCCAGATACAGGGTGATGAAGCTGCAACTCCAATTACAAATCCAGATGTCCAGATACAGGGTGATGACCTAGAGGAAGATGAAGAGGATGACAAAGACCAAGAGCAAGCTCAACTGACTGGCAAGAGGAGGAAGAGGTGCACATCAGTAGTCTAGAAGTACTTTACAAAGAAAGTAGAGGTTGTAGAGGTGAATGGACAGAAGTATGAGCAGTTGTGGGGATACTGTAACTTCCCAAAGTGCAAGCAAAGGTACAGAGCTAAAGGAAACCATGGGACAACTGGGTTTAAGAACCATTTGAAGTCGCAACACAGTATTGTAAAAGGACAGCAACATCTCAAAGTTGGTAAGGACCCTGGTACTGAAATTACTCATGTTCAGCCCTACAAATATGACCAAGAAGTTAGTTTGCAGAAATTAAATGTGGCAATAACCATGCATGAATATCCTTTCAACATAGTTGAGCATGAGTATCTTGTTGATTTCATAAAGTCTCTCCGTCCTAATTTTCCGATTAAGTCACGTATCACTGTTAGGAAAGAAATAATGGATAAATATTTGGAAGAGAAGGAAGTTTTGTATGCGTACTTGAAAACTATGCAGTGCCGCTTTAGTGCAACTATGGATATGTGGACCTCATGCCAAAACAAAGGATACATGTGTGTCACAATTCACTAGGTAGATGATGAGTGGCGTATGCAGAAGAGAATTATTGGTTTTTTCAATGTGAAAGGAAGGCATACCAGTGCAAAGCTGTCAGAAACATTTACTGAAGTTATGGTTAATTGGTACATTGAGAAGAGATTGTTTGCCTTGACTTTAGATAATGCTAGTTCCAATGAAGTGGTTGTTCATGATATAATTTTAGATCTGAAAGATAATGATAATGGCTCTCTAGTTTGTGATGGGATCTTTTTCCATGTTAGATGTGCCTGTCATATCCTCAATTTGGTTGCTAGAGATGGGTTGAAAGCAATTTCAGCAACAATTACCAATATCAAATCACTTGTGTTAGCTGTGAAAGGATCTCCATTACAATGGGGAATGCTTTTGAAGTGTGCCACTGAATCTGGATTGGACACAAAGAGGGGTATCTCAATGGATGTGTCGACTAGGTGGAATTCTACCTATCTCATGCTGAGAGATGCTTTGTACTACAAGCATGCTTTTGTGAGGCTGAAGTCTGCAAATCGTCGTAGGTATGACAAAATGTCTCCCTCACCTGCTGAATGGGACAAGGCATTTACACTTTATCAATGCTTGAAGAAATTTTATGACCTCACTGAAATTCTGTCCGGTACTTCATATCCTACTGCAAATTTGTTTTACAAAGGTTTCTGTGATATAAAACTCATGCTTGATGAATGGTGCTTTAGTGATGATGCCACAATTAGTGCAATGGCAATTGCAATGAATGAAAAATTTGAGAAATATTGGCAGCAGTCCAACATTGCTCTTGCTGTAGCTTGTTTTCTTGATCCTAGATATAAGAAAAAGCTTATTGAATACTACATGAGGAAGTTCTATGGTGATGAGTATCAAGTTAAACTTGATGAGTTTGTTAGTGTGATAAAGAAGTTGTATCAGTTTTATGCTAGTTCGGCTAATGCAACATCAAAGAAGAAAAGTAACAGAACTGGACCTAGTAATGCAACAGATATAATAATGGGGGATGTAGATGAAGACCTTGAAAACTTCTTATATTCTGCAAGTGAACCTGGTATGGTTGAGTCAAATGAGTTGGAGAAGTACATGGCCGAACCTCTTCAGAAAATTGTTGGTGAGTTTGACATCTTAGCTTGGTGGAAGAACAAGAGGGAAGACTATCCTATCATTACACAGATTGTTCGTGATGTGATGGCCATACAAGTATCGACTGTTGCATCCGAGTCTACTTTTAGTGCTGCTGGTCGTGTTGTTGATCCCTACCGTAATGATCAACAAGAAAAGCATTGATTTGCACCAAAGATTGGGTAGCTGCAGCAAGAAAAGGTGATGATCTGTACTTCTGTACATACTTTTTAGTTACAAACTTATATTTGTACTTGAAAAATGGACTGATTTCATATCTTTCTTTTTGTATTCAGATTCTAAATATGTTGGATCAATTGTGAGTGATCTTGAAGTGGAGGCATTGTCTACTGCAATGGCTAATAACCTTAAGCTTGAGGTATATTTTCATTTGGTCATTTTAGATTATGCATATCTTTACTGGTTGTTAGTCCTTTCATTGATCCTTACTGACTGTTATACTGCTTTTCTTCACAATGGCAACTTGCCAACTTGCAGCAGGAAGAAATCAATGAGGGGAATGAAGAGGAAACTGAGGAACTAGAAGACATGGGAAGTGCTGCTGAAATATAACCTGTTGGCTAGCCCAAATGTCTCTAAATATTTAGACCTGTTGCCTATTTATCAATTGTCATGGTGAATTGGTGATTTGTGTATCAATGTATGTGTACAAGTGAATTGTGCATGACCATGTGTGGTTGTGTCGGTACCGAACTGTTGGCATGTTGTCATGCTCAACTAAGTTCTATGGGCCGGTGTTTCCGTTTTGCTTTTCGTATTCCGACCGTGTTCGACATGTTCCCGATCGAATTAGTTCGTTTTCGATATCCCGTTAGTTCGTTTTCGTGTTCGTTTCCGACCTTCCCGAATTCGATTTCGTTTTCGTATTGAAATGTAAAAGTGAAAACAGTATTGGGGTTATCCCGACCGAGTTCGACCGCTTTCAACCCTATTCACATCAAGAACGGCGTCGGGCGTGCCGGTGCTGTTCTGCCTAACCCTCGTACGAACGCTGACAAGCGCGTCAGTTCACCATGACTTCCGCCGGGACGGAATGGAACGCCATGACCGACAGATGACGCCTACGCATGGCGTCAGTGACGAACAAGGCCGCGACGTGGAGCCGTTCGTGTTGATGTCTACAGGATCGGTGGGACCCGCATGAAGGAGAAGAAGGACCCGACAATCTAGGAAGCCTTCTTCTCTCTCTGATTCTTCTTCTTTTTTCCTCCGCTGTAACCCGCGTTTTTCCTTCGCCTATAAAAGGGGAGGGGGAGATCTGCACAAGGAAAACCACGAGATAAAAACACAAGAGCACGACACGAACACACGGCCGAGCATCGATCGAGCTCTCAACACCCATTTACTCCTTCCACCAGAGATTTGGGATCGCTTCCCTCTCTCGCCTGTTTGTAACCCCTGCTGTAAACCAAGTGCCGGTAACACGAGCAGCAGTAAACTGGACGTAGGGACGTTCCATCCGAACCAGTATAAACCCTTGTGTCCTCCGAGCACACCATCCGAGCCAGACACGGAAATACAAATTTACTCGTTGGTGGTCAAAAACACTGACAAAACTGGTCTAATGTAAAGATGTATAGGGATGATATTCCAATAGGATCTGAATGTTTGCTTGAGAAATATTGTGAGCATGTTTTTGAATCATGCGCGATGCAAACTGAGATGAAGTGAAATGTCCTAGATATATATTATTCATCTTTGTCTCTGTCGCAAATATATATAGGGTTTTGTGATTCAAATGGACACACAAATATTCCACTCGTTTATTTGTTTGTTTGCAGGTTGAACCTACTTTAGCAGTTTAGCAGCAGCGCGAGAACCCTAGTTTAGACTTTAGTGTTCTGAACTTCAAGGACAGCTAGGGCCGGGTAAAGTCTGAAGCTCACTTTCAAACTTCAATTTTTGGCAGGAATCGGTGAGCATTTTGTATGAACTGTCCTGAAGTAAAAGAAGATAACTTATTTTAAATCCGTGAGTTCGAGACATAACTCGATCTCTACGACCACGGTAAAATAAACCCGTGAGTTGCAAACATGCCCTTTAATTATAATAAGGCTTTTTAAACACGACATGACTGAAAGCCGGACAGGCCCATAAGCAGGATCAAGCGCCGGCCCGAGCCCGACCATGCACACACAGCTAGGGCCACGGCTAGGTCATGTCATGCACTCTCATGCCCAATCCACCGCATGCATCTTCTGAATCAATCAAATAAAGCGAAGCTCGAGTCTACATGCTTTCACGAATCGGTCATCGGAGGTAGTCCAATCGCAATCTCTTCTTCTCTATCCTATCAAAGGAATAGTCTCTTTCTCTCTTTTTGCCATTGTCAATTGACGCTTGAGTGCTTTTGACTGCTCCAAGCTTCCAATTCTACCTTATTTCATTTCCCTCTCGCCGCCTGTTCTTTCTCACCCACATGTGTATGCATCAAAGCTTTCTGTTGGTGTTTCGAGTCACCACCGACAAGTAAATTTCTAATATTGCGCGTCTAGCTCGGATGATGTGCTTAGAGGACACGAGGTTTATACTGGTTCGGGCAGAATGTCCCTACGTCCAGTTCGTCGCTGTCGCTCGTGTTACTAGCACCGAAAGTTTATAGTAGAAGTTACAAATGGAAGAGAGAGATATGTCCCAAGTCTCTGGTGAAAAAAGTGAACGGGTGCCGAGAGCTTGGTTGCCGCTCAGCCGTGTGATTGTGTTGTGTTCTGGTCGGTTTGAGGTTCGATGGGTTCGTGATGATTCGATCGGGTCTGGCCTGGATTGATGCGATGTGTTGCGATGCCATCTATGGGATGCCCTGCTTTCCCTTTTATAGGCCAAGGAAAAGCATGGGTTACAGCGGAGGAAAAAGAAGAACGAGAGAGAGAGAGAGAGAGACGAAGGCCTTCAGGATCGCCGGGTCCTTCTTCTCCTTCATGCGGGTCCCGCCGACCCTGTAGATTTCAACATGGATGGCTTCGCGTCGCGATCCTGTCCGTCACTAACGCCATGCGCAGGCGTCGTATGCCGGTCATGATGCTTCATTCTGTCCTGGCAAATGTCGTGGTGAACTGACGCACTCGTCAGTGTTCGTACGGGGGTTAGGCAGAACAGCACCGGTACGCCCGACACTGTTCTTGATTTGAATTCTCCGGTATGGCCCGTCAAGGCCACGGGTTACATCAGGGCGTGCCGGTCTCTTCCCTGGTGTCAGAGCTTTGACTCTGGCCCATACGCTTGGACCTGGAGTGGTTGGTGACGGTATGGGTCTCCGTCGGGCGAGGCGAAGCCCGCGGCTTCGGGGTCGGACGAGGCGGAGCGCAGACCCAACGGTTGGACGAGGCGGAGCCCGCGGCCTCAGGGTCGGGCGAGGCGAAGTCCTCCCCCAGAGGCCGGGCGAGACGGAGCGCAGGCCCAAGGGTCGGGTGAGGCGGAGCGCAGGCCCAAGGGTCGGGCGAGGCGGAGTCCTCCCCCAGAGGCCGGACGAGGCGAAGCGCAGACCAAAGGGTCGGGCGAGGCGGAGCGCAGGCCCAAGAGTCGGGCGAGGCAAAACGCAGACCCAAAGGTCGGGTGAGGCGGTGCCCTCTCCCAGAGGCCGGAAGCAGCGGAACTTGCGCAACGGGGGGGGGGGGGGGTGTCGGTTGGAGCTGTAGTCGCGCTCTTGACTGCTCGGATGAGTCAATGTTGATGGTCATTAGCTCATCCTCTTCGGATACCCTAGTATTGGTTCCCGACACTTTCATAACTAAAACCTCGGCCCTATTATTGCCCTAACTAATTAAATCCATTTGGGCTTTAGGCAATATGAAGAAATTATCCTCGATTTCTGATTTGTGCTTCCATTTATATTAACCACATGATCATGAGCTGCACCTTTGATTTACAGCTGAAACAGGCAAGAAGTACAGTCTCGCACCAAAGCATCAAAAGGCTCCAATCCCCAAATCCAAGCTGAACTAAACAAAACGCACTGCAAATCAACAAGAAAGCTTGAGGCCCTCGATTGTTTAATTTCTCTCGCGGGAGTCGCCTCTCTTGGCGCTAGCTGCAGCTGTTTGATGCGCGCGAATTCATTTCGTGTAGCTGCCTTCCTCCTGGTCGCCGAAGCCGCAGTACATGTCGCTGTAGCACCCGGAGCTCTGCGTCGACAGAGATTCGGGCTCCAGCGGCCACCGCTGCAGGAGAGGGCTGCTGCCCGTCGTCCCCTGCGGCCCGGCGGCCGCCGCCATCGTCTGCGCCACCTGTGCCTTCGCCTGCAGCACCTGCATCTGCAAGCTCGCCACCTGCACAGATATACATGAGCATGCGTTTGTCAGCGGCGTCACGCGGCCGAATAGACAGAAGCTAGCTAGTACTGGTGATAATCTCATGCACACGGAGGATCGAGGGCATGCATGCATGCGTTCGTTGGGCGTGGAGGTAGTCCAGGCACAAGGTAGAAGAACGCACGCACGTACCTGCTGCTGCAGCGCGAAGATGTGGGCGACGCAGCCGTAGATGGGGTCGCGGAGCCTGGCCTGCGCCTCGTAGGTGACGGTGGCCGCCGCCTCGCTCCGGTCGGCGGGGGCCACCTGCTGCAGCAGCTTGGCCGCGTTACTGGCGCCGAACACCTTGTGGATGGCCGCGAACTGCGCCGCCCCGTCCTCGGCGCAGAAGTGGGGAGCGAACATGCACTCCGCCGCGCACTTGCGCCGCAGGAACTTGCAGGCGCCACACGGAGACCCCGGGGAGCCGCTGCCGCCGCTGGCGCCCGAGGAAGCCATGGCCGCCGTCGTCTCCTGGCGTCAACGCCTGATGCTGTCGTCGCTCGCTCCCTCACGTCTCTCCTCCTACCACAACTACTTTTCAGAACGAAGCTCGATCAGCTAGCTAGCTCCTACAAGTTGCGAGCCGCACGAGGGGGAGGCTAAGCTCGAGCTCGGGTTTTATAGAGGAGAAACACGACAAGGCCTGCAAGGTCGCCGGGGGACAAGACCAGAGAGAAACGCGCACGATGTAGAGGAGAGCAAGTGACCTGTGAGCGCCCATTCCAGGACACACCAATAAAAATTGTTTCAGCAGGGAAGACGAAACGCATCGTCTTGCGTATCAACCTCACCAACATGTCGCTGATTCACACAAGTTATGGCCAGGGCCCATGCATTTCACGAGAGTCTAGCAGCTAGGGATGGGCGTGCTCGCAATTCATGCGAATGAAACTAGTAGGTCGCACATGAACTAGCCACGACTAGTCGACTAGTAGCACAACCGACACAGCTAGCAGTGACACTGACATGTTGGCCTGCATTCTCAACTTCAATTCACGTCGGCTGTCACCGTCAAACTGCCAAATGTCAATGCCCCCAAATTTGTCATCTAGCTAGCCCACGCAGCTTGAGTTGAGACTTTGCATTTTAGTCGACTCACATATTTGGATCTCCCATGCGTGTGACTTTGTCGAGGACTAGGGCAAAATTAAATTTGCAACAAGATAGATGTACGTTTGATCAAAAAAACAAGATAGATGTACGCGCGGTTGAGAGTAGCTAGGCCTTTTTATGCCTAAAAAAACAATCTTGAACTGGAGAAGGTGGCGTACGTGTGATGTGTTAGTTCGCCGTCCGGCCAAAGTACGTGGCGCGCCGTTCCGGCGGCGGCCGGCCCTGTGCAGCAGTGTGCTGGCCGGCGACGCTTTTGTCCGCCGAATGCCGCCGGCTTTTGAAAGCGAGCCGAGTGCAGCCGCCTCTCCCTCTCGTAGGAGTACGTGGTTTCTGCTGCCTTTTCCCTTTCCTGCCTTCTCTTCCCCGTGTCCGGATGCTGCGTCCGTGTTTCTTGTTTTTTATACAATCGCATCGCTGCCGCACCTTTCGTTCGTTTGGTACACCGATGCTTTGCTCGTTGCGCAAAATTCCGGGGGTGTACGCGTGTGCTTACCTGTACGTCACGTCGCACGGTCGACCCATCCGGGCACGAGCTAAGATACATACCGGCATCAATTATGCATCGGCTAGCTAGCTAGGTGATCGAAGAGAACAGATTGTAATCAATTATGCATCGGCTAGCTAGCTAGGTGATCGAAGAGAACAGATTGTAAGATGTAAGGTACAGTTTGGTTGGCAGTATGGCACATTGGTACTTGTTCACTTTTATTTGCATTGACAAAATCAACATGCATGTATGGATGACTGGGTCTTGCATGGTTAATAATCTATATCCATCTCTAGGTTTTTGTTGCAGGCTTGCAGCTTTATTAGCATAAAACCTAGGTCTAGGAATTTGTATAAATATTATAACGAATGACAATTCGGAATTTGGAGACTACAATACAAATTACAATTGTCTAGTTTGATAGATCGAGCTTTAGCTTCAGACTAAGAAATTTGGGTATTGCTATCTCTAGAACTATGTGAAGCATAATAAGACTAAGTTATTTGGTTCCGAAAAATACTTTGGGTACACAGGTAGCTGGTTGTTGCTGTCTCACGTCTTTAACATCTATTTTCTTCGTCCCAAAATTAATAGTCAAACTCAATGCTACTAGAGCTCTACATGGCTCCAAACGGATTTGTTTGAGCTCATCAACTCCAGACTGGAGGCATTGCATGATGATGACTCATGATTAAGGACACTAGATTGTCCTTAATTATTGTTAACAATTAATTAGTAATCGAGTTGTTGCAATGCTCATCTCAAAGTGCGCCAGCTCTGCAGACACAGCTACCCCTCTCCGGCATAAACAAAGCCCATGCAGCCGAATAGAAATAGTTGCGCACGTAACCTGACTAGTACTATAGTTTATCGTGCAATGATGCGGGTGTCCTCCGTGCAACTTTAATTAATTTTCCATCAGGGCATGAATGATTACGATAATGTGCGCGCCAATGCTGCTTGTCTGCTTCTCATCTCCTATTTCTTTTTCTCCATGTTGTGCGTGCAAGTTCGCGCCAGTGATGTACTTGCATTATTATTTTGCAAAGCTAGTGCGTACGTGTACATGTCCGCCACGACATGAGCAGGGACGAGGGCTAGTGAGTGTCTAGGAGATTAGTTAAACAAGTTGGGGAGGGGTTGAGGAATGGTCTATGGTGTAGGTTTGGGGGATAGGAACTAAAGAGAACAGAAATTGAGATCGGCATCTTCTAATACAAATATCAGTATTTTAAATGTTGGATGGTTTCTTAAGAACTAAGAATATTAGTTTTAAAAAGTCTTAGCTAAGCTTTATTCTCTAGAGCGCTATGAAGTACGAAGTGTCTCAGTCGTCTGCCCCTTCCTCTGGTCGATGATTTTCATCCGCCCTCTGTAGTCTACAATTCTACATGTGCGCATGCATAGACCACTCCATGGCTGCGCGCATGCTACTCACCTCTCCCGGCACACCTCCATGAACTCTCTACACACGAGCCGCCATTTGCCCTCTTCTCAATATCATCCTCCTTGTCTATGCCCAAGCCAACGCATCGCCTGCCGCCTAGGCGCACATCCACGTGCCACCATTTGCCCTCTTCTCGATCTCATCCTCCGCGTCTGTGCCCAAGCCAACGCATCACCCTCCTTGATCATCTCTCATCGTTGAGCTTAGTGAAATCATCTTTGCACCACACCACCCAGGCACTCACCCAAATTGGATTGAAGCCCATCATTGTCGAGCAGTGGGCACTAGTGGTAAAATCACCATCTTGAATTGGGATTGAGGGTTGTCGACTTGTCGTCATGGGGCCGAGGTGCCCAACCACAGAATCAAGCCAGATGGTTGACACCACTACATGGCTCGAGGAGCTCATCATGTACTTATAGATGGCCAAACGAGCTAGGCCCAATGGGCAGCCCTAGGCACAAACCCAAAAAGCACAGTTGAAAGCCCTAGTTTGGTTTTGGTAACTGAGTGACAACTAGTGGACTAATGTTTTCAATGGAGATGATTAAGCTTGGCCTACTTGATGGAGTTGAGCAAGGTGAGGAGATGGTGAAGATGATGATCATGACCATATGAAGAAAGTGCTCACACATGGAGAGAAGGGAGGGAGATGGAAAGCAAGCCTGAAGGCAAAAGGTATATCAATAGGGCTTTGTTTTTGCCAGCTGAGATGCAATAGAGTGCATGGTTGGGTTTAGTAGATAGTTGTACTATTAAGAGGGTAACTCTAATGCGATTACGGTTGTCTAGTGACACTAGGTGTTGCCTAATTGCACATGTGCATTAAACTTAGTGACGTGGTGAGAAGCAAGTGAAAATGCTTTGGTAAATGTTTTTGAAACGCTAACTCAACGCTTAAGTGGCAGTGTTCAAGTTGGAACACATTTGAAGTTAGCAAAATTGGAAATCAGGTGAGAAAAAGGGCTTAGTGTAGGATTTCTACACATGATTTATCTGATGCCCCCTTACTATATATCCCCATTGTTATTTTGTTACACCGCACTAACTTTGTACTACAAGTTGTACTATTTATATACATTAACTATATATATAAGGCATCTCCACGTACAATGGATGTGTAGTGATCCCCACAATACCTTTGTACATGGCATCACGAGTCTAGGCCTAGGTACT
This sequence comes from Miscanthus floridulus, assembly GCF_019320115.1. Taxonomy (NCBI): domain Eukaryota; kingdom Viridiplantae; phylum Streptophyta; class Magnoliopsida; order Poales; family Poaceae; genus Miscanthus; species Miscanthus floridulus. Next base: position 194,517,743 of record NC_089580.1, read on the forward strand.
CTTGACTCTTGAGTCTCGCCCACCCACCTAACCATAGCCATGCCGCCCTATCTGGCTACGTGCGTACGTGTCCCTTGATGAGGACATCACTCCTTCAAATTCACCCGCTGTTCCTCCAACCGCATGAATGACCAATGACTAGAGCTCAAATGCGGTAATTAAATCCAGAGATGAGCTCGTTTTTAAGTGACCCTTTTCATGATTATGAGAATAAATTGCCATCTAATTATATCATCATTCTTAGAAACATTAGAGAGGGTCATGAATTGTTTGGAGAAAGACATAGAGGTGAGGAAGACCAGTAAGGGTGTCCAATTTAAGAAGGAGGTTCAGCCCAAGTTGAGTTTGAGTCCAGCTCGGTTTCCAGGAGCAGTCTACAATGAAACGGAAACCCAGGTCACATTAAAGATTTCCAAACGAGCCGGTTGAAACGGGCTGGCACAAGCCCGGTGCGAAAAAGCCCGGCCCTAGTCCGGCCCTAGCCCGCCACAGCCGTGCCCGTGCCTGGCCCGGCCCGGTACCGTGCCCGTGCCTGGGCCGAGGAATCGGCCCATAGTACCGGCCCGGGCACGGCCCGTTACAACGGGCGGCACGGCTCAGGCACGGCGGGGCGCCGGCGGGGCTGCGGTACATAAGCCACCCGCCGCGGCTGCCCCCTAGTCCTGCACCATCCAAACCCTAGCTCATTTCGCCTGCTCTCGACCTCTCGTCTCCCTCGCACCGCTCTCGTCTCGCTCGTCGCTCTCGCCCGCTGTCGTCTCGCTCCTCGCTCTCGCGGTCTCGCCCGTTCGCCTGATCCTCGCCTTGTTCCCCTGCTCCGCCGTGTCCATGGCGTTCTCCGGTGGGTAAGGGGTCAGATCCGGTGGGTTCCGTCCCCAATCTCCGCCGCGGCCGCCCCCCAGTCCCGCACCATCCAAACCCTAGCTCATTTCGCCTGCTCTCATCTCCCTCGTGCCGCTCTCGTCTCGCTCGTCGCTCTCCCCCGCTGTCGTCTCGCTCCTCGCTCTCGCCCGTTTGCCTGATCCTCGCCTCGTTCCCCTGCTCCGCCGTGTCCATGGCGTTCTCCGGTGGGTAAGGGGTCAGATCTGGTGGGTTCCATCCTCAATCTCCCTACTTTCCCTCTCTGCCCTCAATCTCCCTCTTCTCTCTCAGATCTGGTGGTTCCCGCCTTCAATCTCCATCTGTTCCCTTGTTCTTCATCCCTGAAAGTTGATTGGGACTCGTTCTTAGCATCCTCGACGCATCTCCGTCTTCTGTCCGTCGTTCTCATCGCCGGCCGCTGCCACCTCCGGGGCTCCGATCTCCGTTGAGGTACCGGGGGTGTGCATCCGGTCCATCTCATCGTCGTTTCTGGTGCTCCGGCTCAAGAGGTAAGGGCCCCTACCCTAACCCTAATCCCCTACCCTAACCGTCTTTTTCTGTTGTTGATTGATGCCGCCGTCGAGGAACCGGAGACGACAAAGATGGCCCGAGGCGTAGGCGACGCTGATGAAGGGGAGTTTGATCACTCCTAGAATGACGAGCTACGGATGTGCGGGTTAGCCAGGGATGATGAGGAGGACGATGTCCGCGAGGACTGTGCCGAGCTATTTGGGCGGTCTGCTGCTGATCCCCTTCCCTGTGACCAAGATGCGGTCCCGATCCACGGGGAAGGGGCCGATCCCGAAGCCGACGGTGGCAACAGTGAGGTGGCAGGCTCCAATCGGCCTTCTACCTCTGCTGTCTGGGATGATTTTGAGAAGCACTTCAAGAAGGTGCCAGGTAAGGCGAGACCCGTCAGGTATGCTGCCACTTGCAAACATTGCAAGAAATAGTACTCTGCTTATTCTGCTAATGGCACTGGACATCTTACTCGACATCTTAAGGTTTGTGTTAAGCATCGTGAGAAATGTCGCATGTCTCAAACTCAAATTGGTTTTAATCCTGATGGTTCTGTTCGTCGCTGGGAGTACAATGCTGATGTAGCTCGTGTTGAGCTTGTTTGTATGCTTGCTAGGCTAGATTTACCTTTACTGATTGGTGAAACTGATGCCTTTAAAGATTACATTAAAACTACTCATAACCCTGCCTTTGCACCTGTCTCTAAGCAAACTACTGCTAGAGATCTGTTTAAGCACTTCAATGGTAAACGTGAAAAATTAATGACTTGTTTGCAAGACAATGTTGTTTCATCTGTTGCTGTTACCTCTGATATTTGGTCTGGAAAGGCCAAAGAAGATTATCTGTCTGTTGTGGCTCATTTCATTAATGCTGATTGGCAATTAGAGAAAAGGGTGCTTGGTTTAAGGTTGATTGATGTCTCCCATAATGCTGAAAACATTGCTGAGCATGTTAAAACTGTCCTTGCTGAGTATGGTATACTTAACAAGGTTTTTTCTGTGACTTTGGATAATGCATCTGCCAATAAAAATGCAATGGATAAACTGAAACCTATACTTAAAGAGTATTTAGGTGCTGATCTGTTTTTGCATCAACGATGTGCTTGTCATATTATTAACCTGATTGTTAAGGAAGCATTGGCTGCTGTTAATCTTCTCATTGACAACTTTAGAACTGCAATATCTTTTTTGAACTCCTCTAATCAAAGAATTGCTGCATACAAGAGTTATTGCATTGCTAGCAGTGTTAGACCTAGGAAGTTCTCACTTGACATGGATGTTAGGTGGAACTCCACCTACCTTATGCTGAAAACATTGTTACCTCACAGGAGTACTTTTAGTACTTTCATTGAGGCTAATTACCCTAGACCTGCAGGTAGTCCTTTCCTGTTGACTGATGATCACTGGGATATGGCAACTAAGATGTTGCAATTTCTTGAACTGTTTTATGACTCTACTGTTGCTTTATCTGGTGTGTACTATCCTACTTCTCCACTTATGATTCATCATATTGTTAAGATTGTTGTTCACCTGCATAAATATCAACATGATGAACATCTGAGATCAGTTGTGCAGTCTATGATTGACAAATATAATAAGTACTGGAAGAACATACCTGATCTTCATTCCATTGCATTCATTATGGATCCAAGAGCTAAGATTAAGGGCTTTACCAAAGTGCTTAGAAAGTTGAATTCTCTTTTTAATGTTGATTACACTAACAAGTTGCTGGACACCAGAGCTCTTCTTTTTAGAATGTACAACAGGTATGATGCAATGTATGGCTCTGTTAGGCTCAAAATGGCTGTTCCTGCATCCCTTTCTGGTAAAAAAAGAACAGCTTGGGCTGACATTTATGATGATGATGAGCTTGACATTGGAGCTGGCTGTTCTTCCCTCCCTCCTAATCTTGATCAGTCCAGGGGCGTTTCTGTCACTTCTTTGCTACAGGCAGCTTCTGCTTCTAATTCTAGTGAGCTTGCATCCTACCTGGACTCTGACACAGTCAGCCAGTTAGATGATGATTTTGACCTCATGCAATGGTGGCATGAGCACAAGCTTACTTATCCTGTGCTTTCTATTCTTGCAAAAGATATTTTTACTGTGCCTGTGTCAACCATTTCTTCAGAATCTACCTTTAGCACTACTGGCAGGATCATCGAGGAGCGTCGCCGGAGGCTGAACCCTGAGACTGTGGAGGCACTAACCTGCATCAAGGACTGGGAGAATGCTGAATCAAGACTGCAGCACATGGTGGAGGATAAGGAGCTGGAAGAGGCCTTTGAAGCACTTTATCTTGATGTTGATTAAGTTCCCCATTTATGTAATGGTTCTATAATAGCTATTAAGACTTGGACATGCTGGAGGCTGGATGTAATAAACTTATGAACAATCTTAGGAGCTAGCTGTACTCTTTTCCTGTTTAGGGTTTCTCACAAGGGTGAGTTTTACCTAAATAGGTTTTTAATGAGGCAGTCATTGCACAGCTCCTACTTTAATTAGTTTTAGTTTCAAAACTTGCCTGTTTTCTTTGCTGTTCTTTGCTCTTTGCTGTTTTTTGCTGGCATTGTCTGATGTTTTTGATGAGTTAGAAGTTATCTCTGTGAACTTATGATTTGAATGAATGTTTTTGTAATTTCAGTGCCAGGGCCGGCACGGGGCACGCTGGACTGCCGTGCCAGCACGGTACGCCAGGCACAGTCCAGCAAGTTTAGTGCCGTGCCTAGGCCTGAACTCCGGCACGGTGGCATGGCACGGCACGGCACGCCTCATTAACCGTGCCTGTCGTGCCGTGCCTAGGCGGGCTAGGGCCGTGTAGTGCCGTGCCGGCAGGTTTGGAAATCTTTAGGTCACATACGGACTATGTATTCAACGTTCCAAACAGGCCCCTAGTAGAATACCCTGAACTCCTATTTTGCTACGCTGGCTCCAATCCGTGCCTGCCGCGTGGTCACGAGTGCACTAGTGCTGTCGGTAGACAGTCCTAGACACCAGGAAGTATATGTCGTCCTGGCGCAACCAAAAATGGGAAATCACAGCGAGCCCTACCCGCTAGACAGTGCATTTATCTTATTATTTTTTCGTTTTATATTACATATACAATGTATAAATTTTTGTTGCTTTTTGTCAGCCTTTGCATCTTTGGTTGTTTCTTTCAGACAAAATAACAGTGATGAACGACAGGCATAGACACCATGAGCTAACGGCCTACACTAGTAGAGAACAGACCTTTGATCCTCGGCCAAAATGGGCTCTAGTCCCGGAATTTTTTGCCCCCGGGACTAGAAATACCTTTAGTCCCGGTTGGTGGCTCCAACCGGGACTAAAGGTCCCTGCCCAACGGCTACTGCGCCAGACAGAGGTGGCAGGGACCTTTAGTCCCGGTTGGAGCCACCAACCGGGACTAAAGGTATACTTTTACTCCCGGTTGGTGGCTCCAACCGGGAGTAAAGGTCTACTCCCGGGCCGTGGCTGCGCCCGGGGTTGGAAAGTTACCTTTAGTCCCGGTTGGATCTATCAACCGGGACTAAATGTTCTCCCTTTATAAATCGGCCGTCTCCTATTCCTCCCCGAGCCCGAGCTCAGCACATTTTGAAGCTCACTGCAGTAGTGTTCTTGCTTCCTCCCTCCCTCCATTGTTCCTCCATCCATTCTTCGATTCCTCCATCGATTTCTTCGATTCCTCCGTCGATTCTTCAGTTGTAAAGGTTACCAATCTCATACTCTCATTTTTTACCATTTTCTTATGCCATTTTATTCACTATATATATTTATGGTTCTTTATTGTGGTTTTTTTCATTTGTAAGCAATTTGAGCTCAAAATCACTTTAAGCTTGCATATTTACATGAAAGAAGGTTAAAGTATATATAAATATAAAGTTAGAAAATAGTTAGAAAATTATAGCAAATCCTTACTAGTTGAACTTGCGGACCGTGTTCAGGTTGGCGAGGATGTTCTCTACCGAGCGGTAACGGACGTCAAGGAGGAGCTTTGATTCTACGAGGGAGAGCGATAACGGTCGTGGAAGACCGTGTTCCCTTCCTCGTAGAATCGGAGCTCTTCCTTGACCAAGTACGGTGCCGTCCGGTGGAGAAATGCTCGCCGAGCTGATCACGTAAGCAAGGTCAACTAGTATGGATGGTTATTTATTCACATGTCCCGATATCGTCGTAGTAGTCTGTCAATCACCGTACCTAAACGTAGTATATATAAATAAAAACTTAGAAAATAGTTAGAAAATTATAGAAAATCCATACTAGTTGAACTTGCGGACCGTGTTCAGCTCGGCAAGCATGTTCTCTGTCGAGCGGTAACGGACATCAAGGAGGAGCTTTGATTCTACGAGGGAGAGCGACAACGGTCGTGGGAGACCGTGTTCCCTTCCTCATAGAATCGGAGCTCTTCCTTGACCAAGTACGGTGCTGTCCGGTGGAGAAATGCTCGCCGAGATGATCACGTAAGCAAGGTCAACTAGTACGGATGGTTATTTATTCACACGTCCCGATATCGTCGTAGTAGTCTGTTATGTGTGTACATTCCCATTCTTCTGTTAATTTGTGGAAATATCATATGAATTACTTACCTGCCGCAGTAAAAGACGAGAACACAATGACCATTAAAAATATCATTGTTTAGAGATCTAGATAATTTTATAGTTTGTTAATTTTATTTGTTTATAAAAGAAGAAATTTATAGTGTATTAAAAAATGAGTATAGAGAGTAGATGGCAACTGCTTCCGGGTCCTCGGCCTCTCATGGGTTTCCAAAGCGACTTAGGCCGGGCCTTCCTCTCATTCCATGCGGCAAGTGTCGTGATGAGACGAAGATTGTGATGGAGTACCGAGTGAAGAAGGAGGGTCCCAACAAGGATCGTATCTTCTACAAGTGTCCGGATCGCAATGTGAGTTATTTTATCGTATTTAATGATTATGGTTAGTTTATACCTATTTTCATGATGGTTGTGATTAAAGTTCTAATTTTTTGTTTTAATTTCAGTGGGATGGCAGTGGACGATGTTTAGGCTTCTACTGGGAGGAAGAGTATGTTGAACTCGTGCAAAAATATCTTGCACAACAGGCAGATACGGCGGCTAATGAGGCAGTGATCCAGCCGAAGAAGCCCAAAGATGTTGCACAATCGGGGGATCTGTCTGTTTTAGTTGAGATTGGTCGCGAAATCCTTGTGCTCCTGAAATGTATTTTAGCTTTAGTTCTTTTAGTGGTAGTTGGGATTGTCTACATTGTAGCGATGCTTTCATAAATTTGCATCTTTTGTGGTGGCACGCATGTTGTATAAATAATTAATTATGATCTAGGTTTTAATATGATATTTATGTCATGTAATGCAGATGAGCCGTCATTGGATGTATAATGCTGATCGCCGCTCACAAGAGTTCATTGACGGCGTGCATTCTTTGTTACGTGCGGCCGAGGCAAACAAACGCGACGGTTTCATATGCTGCCCATGTGCCATATGTAAGAATACGGTGGAATATCCTTGCTCAAGGACTCTTCATTCACACTTGTTCAAGTCGGGTTTCATGCCAAACTATATTTGTTGGACAAAGCACGGAGAAACCGGTGTTGTAATGGAAGAAGATGAAGAAGAACAATGGGACGACAATGATATTATTCCTGATGGTGCGTGCTTCAATGATACTGCAATGGGAGAAGCTGAAGAAGAGGTAGCCGCAGAAGATGAGCCGGCTGATGATCTTTGTCAGGTCATTCGTGATGCACAAAGAGAATGTGAAAGTGAAAAGGAGAAGATCAAGTTCGAGCGGATGCTAGAAGATCACAAGAAATTGTTGTACCCAACTTGTGATGCAGGGCAGAAAAAGTTGGGAACCACACTAGAATTGCTACAATGGAAGGCAAAGAATGGTGTATCTGACAAGGGATTTGGAGAGTTACTAAAAATCCAAAAGAAGATGCTTCCGAAGTACAATGAATTGCCCGCCACTACCTACGAAGCAAAACAAGTTGTCTGTCCTATGGGGCTAGAAATAGAGAAGATACATGCATGTCCTAATGACTGCATCCTATACCGTGGCAAAGAGTACGAGAAATTGGATGCATGCCCGGTATGCCATGCGTCGCGGTATAAGATCAGGCGAGATGACCCTGGTGATGTTGAGGGCGAACGTCCGCGTAAGAAAATCCCTGCCAAGGTTATGTGGTATGCTCCTATAATACCACGCTTGAAACGTCTGTTTAGAAACAAAGAACATGCAAAATTGTTACGATGGCACAAAGAAGACCGTAAGGTAGACAATATGTTGAGACACCCTGCTGATGGGTCCCAGTGGAGAGCAATCGACAGAGAATTCCCGGAGTTTGCAAATGACGCAAGAAACTTAAGGTTTGCTTTAAGTACAGATGGTATCAATCCTTTTGGAGAGCAGAACAGTAGTCATAGCACTTGGCCTGTTACTCTAAGTATCTACAACATTCCTCCTTGGTTATGCATGAAGCGGAAGTTCATTATGATGCCTGTGCTCATCCAAGGCCCGAAGCAACCTGGCAATGACATCGATGTGTACCTAAGACCACTTATTGACGAACTTCTCATTTTGTGGAATAAAGAAGGTGTACGTGTGTGGGATGAGTACAAACAGGAACACTTTGATCTGCGAGCATTGTTGTTCGTAACAATCAATGATTGGCCTGCTCTAAGTAATCTTTTAGGACAGTCAAACAAGGGATATAATGCATGCACACACTGCTTCGGTGATATTAGAGGTGTATTCTTGAAAAAATGTCGAAAGGTCGTGTACCTTGGCCATCGTCGATTTCTTCCTACAAATCACCCCGTAAGAAAGAAAGGTAAGCATTTTAAAGGGAAGGCAGACCACCTGACCAAGCCTTGCAACCGAACCGGTGAGGATGTACTCGATATGGTCAATGATGTGAAAGTCGTCTTTGGAAAAGGACATGGAAGCCAACCTATTCCGAAAGACGCTAACGGTCACGCACCCATGTGGAAGAAAAAGTCCATATTTTGGGACCTACCCTATTGGCAAGTCCTGGAGGTCCGTAGCTCGATCGACATGATGCACCTGACAAAGAATCTTTGTGTGAACCTGCTAGGCTTTATGGGTGTGTATGGAAAGCCTAAGGACACATTTGAAGCACGATAGGACCTGTGTTGTTTGAGAGAAAGAGACAACCTGCATCCAGAGAAGACAGATGATGGACGCCATTACTTACGTCCTGCTAGCTACACTCTAAGCAAAGAGGAGAAGGAAATCATGTTTGAATGCTTAAACAACATCAAGGTACCATCTGGATTCTCCTCGAATATAAAGGGTATTATAAATGTGCCAGAGAAGAAATTCTGTAACTTAAAGTCCCATGACTGTCACGTTCTCATGACGCAATTACTTCCAGTTGCATTAAGAGGAATTCTACCTCCAAATGTACGTCTAGCCACCGTAAAGCTATGTGCATTCCTCAATGCAATTTCTCAGAAGGCAATTGATCCAACTGATCTAGCTAAACTACAGAATGATGTGGTTCAATGTCTCGTCAGCTTTGAGTTAGTGTTCCCTCCTTCCTTCTTTGATATTATGACACACCTCCTAGTTCACCTAGTCAAGGAGATTTTCACTCTCGGTCCTGTGTTCCTACACAACATATTCCTCTTAGAGAGATTCATGGGAGTCCTGAAGAAATATGTTCACAACCGTGCTCGCCCAGAAGGAAGCATCGCCAAGGGCTATGGAACAGAAGAGGTCATTGAGTTTTGTGTTGACTTTATTCCCGACCTTGACTCGATTGGTGTTCCTGAATCGAGACATGAGGGGAGACTAAGCGGAAAGGGGACACTAGGGAGGAAAACATATATTGGTATGGATGATGATTATTTCAATAAAGCGCACTACACAGTTCTACAGAACTCCTCTTTGGTAGATCCGTATATTGAGACACACAAGGATCTCTTACGATCCGAGTTTCCAGGGAAGACTGAAGCTTGGATTACGCATAAGCACATGGAAACTTTCGGCGGTTGGTTGCGAAAAAAATGTCAAGGTGATGAGAGCATCCATGAGCAACTGTATTTATTGGCTATGCAACCATCATGGCATATCGTCACATACAAAGGGTACGAGATAAATGGGAACATATTCTACACAGTAGCCCAAGATAAAAGGAGTACCAACCAAAACAGTGGTGTCCGCATAGATGCCACAGACCCGAATGGGAATAAGCAGACATATTATAGACGCATAGATGAAATATGGGAACTAGAATATGCACCTACTTTGAAGATCCCATTGTTCAAGTGCCAATGGGTCAAGGTGACCGGAGGCGGGGTAACAGTAGACAACGAGTATGGAATGACAACAGTAGACCTTAGTAATATTGGGTACAAAGATGAACCATTCGTCCTTGCCAAGGATGTGAATCAGGTGTTCTATGTCAATGATATGTCTACCAAACCAAAAAGAGGGAAAAACGATAATGACTCAAACAAAGAACCAAAGCGCCACATAGTTCTTTCAGGGAAAAGAGTCATCGTGGGAATTGAGGACAAGTCGGACATGTCAGAAGAATATGAAAAGGATGATCGAATTCCGCCCTTCAAAGTGAACAAAGACCCTAGCATCTTGGTAAATGATGAGGACACTCCATGGTTACGAAGCGATCATAACCAAGGGACATACGTAAAGAAGAAGTTCACTGCTGTGCCCACTTGATGATATAGTGATTTAATATAGTGTGTGTTTGAGATATTATGTAATAATTGTGAATTCAGATGTTTATTATGTCATGTTTCAAATTAAATCAATGTTTGATTTGGTGGGATTTCTCTCTCAAAAAGGTAAATTAGGATACTGAGTGATGAAAAATTAAAATATTAACGTTAAAATGATGTGAAAACAAATTTCCTGTCCAAAACCAATAATTTTAATAATTTTAATTAAACACTACATTTTTGCATTAATGAAATAATAAATATTAGTTACATTATGTTTTATAATTCTAACAAAAAATAAAAAAAAGTTAGGTTATCGATTTTTCCTATGTGCAATAAACAAAAATAAAATTCATATTTTAAACAAAATAATTTTATGCATTTTATTTAATTTACTATGTATTTAATAAAAACTATTGCATTTCTATTGTATTTAACAAGACTATTGCTTAAAACAGGCGGGAAACGAAACTGCAGGCCACCTTTACTCCCGGGTGGGAAGCCCACCCGGGAGTAAAGGTGGGCTGCAGTTTCGTGGCCCGCCAAAAAAAGCCTTTACTCCCGGTGCGTGTTACCAACCGGGAGTAAAGGTATACCTTTACTCCCGGTTGGTAACACGCACCGGGAGTAAAGGCACCTTTACTCCCGGTTGGTAATACGCACCGGGAGTAAAGGGTTTTTACTCCCGGTTGGTGGCTGGCACCGGGAGTAATTCTCCTCTGCTATATAACCTCCAGCGCCTGGCAGATCGATCCGCTCGTCTTCTTCCTCGTCGAACACCGCCGCCCTCTTCTTCCTCGCGCCGCGTCCGTTCGCCTTCCGTGACACCGGCGCCGCCGTCTTCTTCCTCGTGCGGCCTCCACCGCGCGCGCCCGTGCCCCTCCTCCGCGCTTGCCCGTGGCCCTCCACCGCGCCCTCCTCCACGCCCGAGGCCTTCCACCGCGCGTTGCCCCACCGCGCCGGCCCAAGGCCCTCCAGTACGTACACTGCCGAGCTTGATCGAGGTGATATATTCGTCGATCTCTTTGTACATTCGTCCGAGCCCTCCACTGCCGAGTTATAGATCACGTCGAAAACTACAACTTTGGTGTAAGCCATGTCAAAGGTCGAGGTCGATTGAAAATTCCAAATTTTGAATCACAAAATCTAGAAACTAAAAATGAATATTTGGAACTCTAAATGATTTTAAATAAAAACATATCTTAAGGCAAGTTTTGAATATTTGGAACTCTAAATGACAAGTATAATTAAGGATCACCAATGAAATTACTTTAGAAATTAATTAGATCGATGTAAATCCATGGCTTGTATAATAAACACGCTATATATTATTTGGAAACAACGCTACGAACCATCCGCTAATGATCCAGCCCATCAACCACCATATATTCATCACTATATGATATGCCATTATTTCAAGATGCAGTTTCAATAGAAGAATTTTTTCTATCTTCATAGATCAATGTTTGTTAACGAAATTTTATCCAAATATATTTATGTAGGGTCTTTTTTTTTGAAGGATTTGTTGTAGGATATATAAGGGTCAAATAGGAACTCAATTTTGATACCCAGTTTGTAAACTAAGCGTTTTTTAGTTTATCAAAAATATCACATGTGATGATGTTAGCAGTTTTTGTTGGACTTGCATGCATGGCTACAGACAAATGAAGAAAAACTTCAATGTTTCTTCATTTGTGAACTTTGAATATACAGATATAATATATTAATGTTGCTAAAGTAATATGAGCATTACATATTTTTTTTCCAGGAAGACTATCTTCAAACTTTATATCATAGCATCAGAGATCGCCTGTAGAAGAAGAAAATAAATTCTTATCATTTCGGAAATAGTAATGGTTATATGAGCAATAAGACACATATACTTATATTTCATAATGACTTATACTTACATTATTAACATAGAATTTTCTCATATGATGAATGACTACATGGTTCACATGGTACATAGGATCACAACATCACGCACCGACACCGCCCCGGCCCGCCTCACGTCGTCGTCGTCGTCAGCACGCCGGCCCGCCTCACGTCATCGTCGTCAGCACACCGGCCACCGCGCCGACACATATATATACGTCATTTGTATTCATATGCATTTCGTCCATGCGTTTCTATGTATACGGCGGAGCACCGCCGTCCTCGTTCATCCATGTGTACAGACATATATACGGCGGAGTGGAGCACCGCCACTCTTGTCACACCGCCCTTTCTCGTGCCCTAATTCGCCCTAGTACCGACGTAGTTCGTCCTAGTGTGGCGAATTGCGTCCGTGATCGAGGGGCAAGATTTAATAATGCATATTGTTTGTAGATTTTACGCATGTAATAAGCAAAGATTTGACGTACTATATATTGGTTTTGTTTTTTGAAGCTAGATGGCCGACCTAAGAAATATGGATGAGGAGGAGTTGATGATGAATTTGATCAACACTGGCACTCAAGTTGCCGGCGATGATGGTGCTAAAAATAACGTGCAAGAGGATGTAGATGACGGGAGTCAGTACTTAGCTCTTGAACAAAATGAGCAACAACATATTGGCCAAGTATATATTTTTTATTATTAGCTATATATATATATTATCATATGTCTTATGTGTGCTCATGACATTAAAAATAATGTTTATGTTTTGTAGCCCTCTGGATCGACATCAACAACTACAACGAAGAGTAAAAATGTTCGAGGTCCCAAAAAGCCATTGGAGGGTCGCTTCATCATCTCGGAGTTCAATGTGGATACAGGAGAACCGGGGGGGCCGAATAAAATGAAATTTGTGCACCACTGTGGTTACCTTGTACGGGACCGGCTCCCGATTAGTACCCGTGAATGGAAGAAGAAGACCAATGCTCCTCATATCAGTTTTGTCTCCGATCGTGACAAGGCGTTAATTTGGAATGATGTCTTGGTACATTTCACGCTCCAAACAGATGATTATGATGATATAATAGATGGTGATGAATTGAAGGAGCGAGTTAGGGATTGGGCAATGAAGAAGATGGCCACCCAGTTTCAGACTTGGAAGAAACACCTATACACGACGTATGTCAAGAAGAACATAGCACCAGATTTTACTGTCCCAGGCCTGATCTCAAAGCAGAGGCCCTATTGGGATGAGTTTGTACAGTACAAGACTTCGGAAGAGGGTGTGAGTCGGGTGATAAAGAACCAACGTAATGCCCAACAGAAGACATACCACCATACCTTGGGATCAGGTGGCTACCCGACTGCCATTAAGAAGTGGAACAAAATGGAAGCAGACCTTCTTGCCAAGGGTATCAGACCAGAATCACTCGAGTGGGGAGAACGTGCAAAGAATTGGTTTTTCGCTCATGGGGGAACACTAGACCAGGAGACAGGGAAGTGCGTTTATGGCGCAAGACTACAAGAAGCAGCAGAAAGATTGTTTTATGCTCAGAGAGCTACTGCTAGTGGTGCGTTCAGGCCCAACAGAGAGAAGGATGAGCTGACATACGCCATCGGGACTATTGAACATGGTGGCCGAACTAGAGGCAAAGGAAGTGTCTCATGGGAGCATGGATTCCCTCAGGACAGACCTTCCTACAGAAGTCGCCAGAGAAAGAAGGAAGAAGAGGCACACCGGCTCCAGAGGTTGGAGGAAGCGGTGCGTGAAGCACAGGAGCGGGAAAAAAACCTTGAAGCGAGAATGCAGGAGGAAATCAAAAGGCAAGTGCAAATAGCAGTGAGTGCAAGCAAGCAGGCATCAGAGCTAGGAATCAACATTAGCCAATCTGTTCAGTTGAAAAGCAGCTGCGCTTCCACGGAGATACCAAATCAAGGGGACACAGGACTGCGCTTCCCTGTGGATGATGTCACTGAACCTTGTACAACGTGTGAGCTACACATTCCGAAGGAGAATTCCACAATCAAGGTGGCTATCGGTCTTGTTAATCCTATCGACCGAACCAAGACACCAAGGATTCATGGGAATATAATCCAAGAAGGATATGCTACCATCTCGGTAGATAAAGCTGAAAAAGGTTTTAGTGATTTGCCTCTTGACATTCCTGGAGGTGATGGCGAGAAGACTCTAGGAGAAGCGGAGAAGACATTCATTCTATGGCGCAAGCGCTACATCATCATTCCAGGGATGTCGGCTCCACCTCCTCCTGAACTACCTCACCATAGGTACGTGCGGATGAAAACACTACATCATTAATTTGTATTGGCTTAAATAATTAACAATCTGCTCATAATAATATGTCATTCCTTTTTTGTAGCAGATCCTCCCCCAACCTAAATCCAATTGTTCAATCGCCAGATCATCATAGTGCTCTGTACGATGACATTGTGTTGGAAGACGAGGCTGCATCCACACCCTCTCCAAGGAGGTCTCCAACGCCGCAGCCGCCACCTCCAAGGAGGTCTCCAACGCCGCTGCCAACACCTCCAAGGAGGTCTCCAACGCCTCCCCCGCCCCCACCTACCAAGAAGCCTAGCAAGAGGCCAGCCCCTCAAACGAAGAACCAGTCCCCGCCTGCAAAGAAAGCCACCGTGAAACCAAGAGCTATTCCCAAAATAATATCTGAAGGGAAGGAAGAAGGAACTGATGCATATAAAAAAGACATGTCTAGATTCTATGACAAACTTAAAATGAATCAAGAAGCAAGGAGAAACCCAGAGAAACCGTACTTCTTCGTAGCTCCGGATATTTTAAGAAAAAAGGTGACTTCTTACCAGCAACAACAGCGGGAATCTCGTAAGCCGTCCAAATCAATGTTATCAGACTATGACCGCACTCTCACCAAGTCAATTGAGGCGGCACAGAAAAAGAAGCGGGCAGGGAAAGGAGTTGCCCAACTCGGACAACAAGCGCACCAATCAATCCCCCCGCTAGTTGTTGGTAATGAATATGGTTCGAATTTAGGATTAATGCATCAGGTAAACATACCTCCGGATGTCGATTTGGATCACCTTGGTGAATTTCTTGATGAGACTGGTCTCGACCTTTACCAGATGTTTGGTGATGGAAACATTGAGAGTGCGGCGGAGGTTGATATTTGGAAGAAAAAATTTGTACTAGGCCAGAGTCTATACAACCCTCAAGCCTTATCTGATCTAGGGACGCAAATGTACCTACTAAACAAGTGGTACATGCAGGCGTCTACCAGTGGAGACTTCTGCGTTGGTGTCAGAATTAGAGACGAACATTGGTTCCGTGGCGATGATGTTATGTATGTTGACTTTGCAGAATTTCATCAACTATGCCACCTGACCTCTCTGGACAAAGTTATCATTAGCTGCTATTGCCTGTAAGTAATAATTCTTTCGATCTATTATTAAACTCATCATATGTGTGTATATGCATAAATTATCCTAACAAGTACTATATATATGTAGATTTACAATGACAGAGCTCAGAAAGGAAGGCTGCAATGAAATTGGTTTTGTTGATCCCCATATAGTATTCAAAGACCCAATTACTCCAATGACTAATTGGAAGTCTGAGTCAGAGAGTAACATCATGAACTTCTTAGTGAACCAACGCCACAAGAAGGATATACTCTTTCCCTATAACTTCAAGTGAGTGTTAATCATGTCGATCATAGCCTTAATGGTTCATATGTTGAATGTAGTTAATTAATGAGTGTTATGCGTTATATCCTATAAACACATGCAGCAATCACTGGATATTGATGGACATCGATCTGGTGAAAAGTCACTTGATAATCTATGACTCGATGAGAAAACCGCAACAAGACTACCAAGATATGATAGATATTATCCAGAGGTAATTTCAGGATCTCTAGCAACTATATATACACACAAACATGATGATTAACTATATCTGATGACGTGGCAAATTTTTTATTGGGCAGTGTTTGGAAAACCTTTATTGAGAAGCAACACATGGAAAAATGCAAAGCGCCACTGAATGTAATCCCTTTGAAAGTAAGTCCCCTAAATCGCATCATCTTTATTAATTAAACATATAGCTTTCACCGGATCACCAGATTGGATGACAAATCTTTTTCTCGTAAAGTGGTGTCTGAGGCAGGAACAGGGGAACAACTACTGTGGTTACTATGTTTGCAAGTTTATCAAGGTGCTCTCCCAAAGAACTCCTACAGAGAGACTCAAAGTACGTTAAAAATACACTATATATTCATTTAATTATTATTATTGATTGTGTTACTATGTCTTTATATATATATATGTACATATATTAATTTATTTTCCTTTAATTCAAACCTGTAGACTCGATGGTTGGAGAAAAAGGTCATACGGCAAGACCAAATCAAAGCAATTCAAGAGTCTATAGCCGGATTTTTTAATGAGCAGGTCATCGATTCCAAGGGCGAGTTCTACTTCGATCCAACACTGCCATTGAAGCCAAGCTAGAGGATGAGAGGAAACTTGTTTTGTCACAACAACTATAATGCAATCTTTTGTATTATATTCACATAAAATATTATAATGTAAAATACACATATGCATGCATGCATGTAAATATATATATGATGCATGCATGCATATATATATATATATAAATATATTTCTATGCTTGAATTGTGTGATTTAATATGTTCATTGTGCTTGAACCGAAACATACTATATGCACGTATAAATGTATAATTAGCATCGTACAATACGACTTCGAAAACCTATTTTGAAAAGAAAACAAAAAAATGAAAAGAATAGAAAAAAGAAAAAATCCTTTAGTCCCGGTTCGTATTACCAACCGGGACTAAAGGTGCCGGCCATCGTGGCATGTCAGGAGGCACCTTTAGTCCCGGTTGATGTTACCCACCGGGACTAAAGGTCCTCCTTTAGTCCCGGTTCCTGACCCGGGACTAAAGGACCCCCCTTTAGTCCCGGATGCTTGCTCCCGGGTGGGGAACCGGGACTAGAGAGGGTTCCCCACCGGGAGTAAAGCTCGGTTCTCTACCAGTGCTAGCAACTGAACCAAAACCACGTTGGGCCTAGACAGCGCGAGCTAACGGGCTAGCAACTGAACCAAAACCACGTTTTTGGGCATAGGCCTGTTTATTGGAACAGCTTATTGGGCAAAGATATTGTCTTAAAAGCTAAGCTTGAGAACTGAGTGCTAGCTCAGTTGGTGTGCTCTGCGGGTGTACAAGCCACCCGTCCGGTTTGATCGTACGGATGTGCCACCACCGTAGTATCTTGTAGCGGTATTCTCTTAGCCCTAGATATAGGTTGTAAATCTAGCTTGCATATTATGGATGTGTGTGTGGTGTGAGTCAGTACGTGAGGGTGTCTCTTCGGGAACAATGTTTCCCTTTATAATTTATATTGCCTCGCACGGATGTGCCACCACCGTCGTATCTTTCAGCCATGTTCTCTTAGCCCTAGATATATAGGTTGTAGATCTAGTTTGCGTACTATAGTAGTAGAGAATAGACCTTTCATCCGAGGTCAAAATGGGCTCTAGTCCCGGCATTTTTTTGCGCCCGGGACTAGAGAGACCTTTAGTCCCGGTTGGTGTCTCCAACTGTGACTAAAGGTCCCTGCCCAACGACTACTGCAGTCGGCACAGTGGCACGGTTACGTGTGTATGGTGTGTGTGGTGTGAGTTAGTATATGAGTTCAGATACCATAGCTTGTATTCGAAGGTTGAGGCAATAAAGAAATTTCAGGCTCGCTCGTCTCCCTCCTTACCACCTCCGAACTCCGATCCGTCTACTTGAGCAGCTCCGGCAAAGCCCCTCCTGCCCCCACTGCCAGAGCGTCGTCCCTCATCATCTGCAGAGGCGTAGAGCTACGGAACGGACTTCACGTCCTCTCATGAGTCCCATCATCCTTAACCAACAAACACAAGTAGCTCTTGAACAAATAACCCGTGTCATGCACGTCTGACAACCAAACAACGAAACTAAAACAGCAAGCTTCACGATTGCAGCACGAATGCACTAGCTTGGATATCCTGATATGCACCTTAAGCAACACGCACATATATAGCTCCTGACGACGACTTGATCCTAAGCATCTAGAGAACACACCACTAATCAACAACTAGCAACTAACAGCAAGGGCTCTGTTCGCTTGAACTTATCAGCTATACCGTTTTAGTGATATAACAGTATTTTTCTCTCACAACAGATCAGTATCATATCAGCATCAGCATCCGCCGTTTTTTCCGGCCAACCGACGGGTCCACCGGTACGATCGAGCTCGGTCTTAGTCAGTACGTACGGTACGTACTGCGTTTCTTTTAGAGTTCAAAGGGTGGCACCCCGGCCTTTATATACGTACGTACTGCGTTGGCGGAGGAGCATCTAATGGCGAGAAAATCGCAGACCAGCCTTGCCCCGTTCGCTGGTCTGAAGTTTGACTGAAACTGACTAAAAAACACTATTCTAGCTAAATTGTTGTGAGAGAAAAATACTGTTCCAGCTAAAAAAAGAAACCGAATAAACCGAATACGGGGTAAGCCCAACAGACCCAGAACGATCGCTCGACTGCAGTGTGTTAGAAGATGCTCGATGACGAGTGCTACTGATAGCACCTTCTGCGTCCTTCACCTTACCATCTTACCATTTTTGTGGTGTGGCAAAAACAAAAAACAAAAAAAGCAGAACGAGTTTCGTGCATGAGTAAGGAAAATTACCAATATCAGGGTTTTTTCCTGAATGGTCCAAAAGGGAATTACAAGTTTATATATATTTCTTAAGCATATCCTAGCTACATCTTCAAGCAGAACAAGGGATATCCTTAGAAGAAAAAACATAATTTGAACACTGAAGAGACCTCTGCACATCTGTTCCTTAACTGCCCGTTTGCTAAGGAGTGTTGGAGTTCAATTGGAATATCCTTCCAAGGTAACATCATTGCCACATAGGCCGTCCTGGAGATAAGATCACAGTCTAATAACAGATTCTTCATGATCTCTGCAATTTTGATGTCCTGGGCAATTTGGACGATAAGAAACGACTTCATTTTCAAAAATCTTCAGCCAGAGGTAGAAATGGCAAAGGAGGTGTTCAAGAAAGAAATCCAGTTTCTGTCCCTAAGGGCCAAGGCAAAAGATTTGGCTTTATTTAATCAATGGACTCAGAATCTGTTGTAATCTACTTTGCTTCGTTACATTTTCTTTCTTTCTTTCTTTGTTTCTTGAGTTTCTTGCCTTGACTGTTGTTCACTCTTGTGACTTTATCTTTCAATAAACTAGAGAATACCCCGCGCATTGCAGCGGGAACTTCCAGATGAATTAGCTAAACTGTTTTCAGCGCCTTGCTTCATCGAGATCTTGGCCTTCTTGGAGCCATGCACCAGTCGGCAGGACCCCTGCTTCTTGATTTCTTATTTAATTGAGCAAATGGTTGGATCAGGTGTGTTGTTGAATCATGCTTGCTTATAGTATATAGAAGTAGAGTCACCTTCCAGGACCTGGAAAGATAGATTCTAACTAAGATGCCATTTTTTTTTACTAAGGAAACCCTGCTTTTATAAAGCCAAGAAGAGTGTTCTAACAAAGATATTCAGACAGGTCTAATAAATATACTACTATTTAACTCTCTCGATTCATCCTGGCTATTCAATTTAACAGAAACAACGATGCATAACTTAATACTGAAGCAGTAATCACGTTTTAGAAAACTCAGCTCCTAATTTGCTAGAGTGACTTCGAAGATCCATGAGTATGAGAGATTTTCTAAGGTACTTACAGGAGAACTTGTTTTCGTTGGCATGTATGAAGATGGAACGTGCGTTTGCAGTTTCCCACCGGTCCATGGAAGCAAGCATCACCGGCAGCTACGAATTCGTTGCCTTCTGAGTTCTGATGAATGGATCAACTGTACTGAGTCACATAAACGTATAATATACTCAGTTACCTCTCAAAAATAAGGGAGGCATTCCGTACAGGCACAGTCTAAGATGGCAGCCCTGTCTACGTTCTGGAGCAGGTGCCCAGACGCGGGTAGGTCGTACACGACGCCGACCGACGGCAACGGCGGTCGGCGGGTAAGGTAGTAGTACTGTTGTACGCTGCGACGGCTTCGGCAATGGGATCTGGGCTGTCTAGCTTCTTCTCCTCTTTCTTGTCCTTGCAGCCCACAAGCTGTGCAGGTCGCTGGTGAGCTTGATGGAGTCGACGTCCTCGCCGCCGACGACGACCTGGTCCTTGACATCGCCGGCGATGGCCACGGAGTCGACCCCGCCCACGGCTGCCACCAGCGCCATGGCCATGAACCGGCATGTCTCGACGTCGCCATGGAAGCAAGCATCGCCGGCTTTGGATTGGATTAACTCTAGCATAGCAACAAAGAGAAACACACTGCATCTTGCAGGGAGTATAGGTTGCGGATGGATATTCTTAAGCTAGACGGAGCGGCGATTGGATCATTGGTTTTTGTATGAACTGTAGGCGAAGTGATTTGATCGTGGAGGTGGCAATAAATAAAAAGTCCCTTTGAATCCCTCGTGTCTGTTTGGTGCCTGCACTGAACACGCAGTTGAAACAGCTGATCAATTGATGAAGGGAGGGAGGGGAACTGAAGAGACAGCTATGACGGAGAAAAGCTACCCCTTCGAGTCTGGGTGACGTGGCTTAACAGAACAGCAGGAAACCAGCTAGTGGGTATCTCCTATTTAGTTATAGAAGATAAAAGATTTTCTCTAGGGGTGAAAGTACCTCCAGTTTTCTTAAAACAACATCTTCAAGCAGAAGAGTAGAAGAAAAATTGGTTATGTTTTATACATAGGAATCAACCGTCATCATTGTTGTAAAAAAAACGTCATCATTGGTCAAATGAACAGACATGGGAAAACTAAAACAAACAATATTGACATGTTTGGCACGGCTCACAACAACTTCATGAACTATTTTTTTTCAAACACCCATTTCCAAAACAGCTTCTTAGGTGAAATATTTTTCTCCTCCTCTCACAAAAGGCATGAGTTGGGATGAAGATGAAAATAGTAGCTCACCCAGCTCTCTCCCTCATGAGCTGTTAACAAAGCTATTTTGCCAAACACTTTTTCCCAAAACAGCTCAGCTTCGCTAAAAAACTACTTATTGAAAAACAGCTTTACAAGCTAGTGAAGCTGATCTGTGCAAAATAGCCCTATGTACAGGGTTGGGCCTAGGGGAGGAGTGAGGGGTGTGACCACCGGGCGCCCAGCCCAGACAGGGGCCCAAACCCAGGTATGCAATCCCCCATAGACCATTGAGAGAATTCCTTATTTGACACCAGACAAATGACTTGTTCCTTTCTTGACCCTAAAAAAAATTATTCCCTATTTGACACCGAGTTCAACTTGCATTCCTTACGTGACACTCCGTTGCATTTTCCATCCGGCCATCGTTAACTGCGCTGTGAAAAGACAATTTTACCCTGTGGGCCCCACCACCCTTCTCCCCTCCTTTCCTCCTCCAGGCCGCCGTGTCCTCCCCCAGTCCGCGGCCGCGCCACCTGAGGAGCAGGCCGCCGGCCATCCTCGCTACCCATGGGCCCGCCGAGCCCATCCACGGGCAGCCGTCGACGCTCGCTGGATCCGCCGCCGGGGTGCATCCTCCACCGTCGAGCCGAATCCGGCTTCCCCACCAACAGATCCAGCCGATGCCTCGCCCGTGCCCGCCCTCGATTTGCCGCCGGCGAGCTCGCCAGATCCGTGGGTGGATTCGCGTGCCCCGAGGACGGATCCGCACGCTCCGAGGCCAGATCCATGAGCCCCGAGGCTGGATCTGCTGGATCCGCGCGCCCCGAGGCCAGATCCGCGAGCCCCGAGGCCGGATCTCGCTGGACTCCACCGTCGTCGTCGTGGCCGCCTGCTCCACCGCGCCACCGTCGTCGCCGCTTCTAGTCCACTGCCGGTCGCCATCGAGGAGAGGGAAGAGCGGGGAAGGGAGGGGCGCCGCCGCGCCTAGTGATGAGGACATCGCCACGCTGGACACACCGACGCCATGGTCTTCCCCAAGTTGCAATTCGTTTCCAACTCAGCTGCCACGTCGTCCTCGGATTCAGCAGACACGTCGTTACTGTTTCGGTCATAACTTCCTCATACGACATCGAAACGGGCCATTCTTGGATGCGTTGGAAAGGGGACGACGATGCCGTCGTTTTGGATCTGGTCCCAGCTCCAGAAGGTCCGTGGATCATTCTGTGTGACCACGGCAAGGTGCTGCGTCACCTATTTGGGCCAACTTGGCCATGTATCGTGTCGGGCCTTAAGCCCAAGTTGTGGGCGCCCAACCCCTGGTCGTCCCCAACCCTAGGTCGAGTCTTAGACTATAAACACAGCCGCCGCCGCTGCTATACAATGGGGTTTTTGTTTAGAGTTTAGTTTTCCCTCGAGAAACTGAATCGTTCATTGTAACTGTGGTGACAAATCCTTTTACAGTGATCCAGGGCCCCTGTTCTTGATCTCCTCCACTGTGTCGATTAGTCCTTTGGAACCGAGTTCTTGAACCCTCTATTGATTTTCGCGTCATTCATATTTGCAATTTCAGATTGCGTGTTTTACCTTCTTGCTTGTGCTCTTCGGTTCGCTTGCAGGAAAAGCCTTCTTGGCGAGGTCAATCAAGTTGTGCTTGGTTGATAACCAACGGAGCGGTGGTGTAACGGTTGCAGGGTTCGAATCGTGTCTGATTTGAAGCCGGATCGCCAACGTCGAGATCTCCACAAATCGAACTTACCGGCTACCTCTCGGAAGATCGGGCCTGTACTCATCACCTAGGGAAGGGAGGACCACCGCCGTGCTCGGGAAGGAGAGGGGCTCGGAATGGAGAGTTGGAGGGAGAGAGAGTGGAGAGAGGGAGAGAGTGGAGGGCACCATCGGGAGGGACTGGCGCGCCTTCAGCTGCGCGACTGCGGGGAGACGGAGGGAGTGAGGCGACTGCCAGGAGGAGGAGAGGAGGGAGAAGGGTGGTGGGGCCCATAGGAGTAAAATCGTCTTTTCACAGCGCAGTTAACGGTGGCCGGATGGAAAATGCAACGAAGTGTCATGTAAGGAATGAAAGTTGAACTCGGTGTCAAATAGGGAACAAAAATTTTTTGAGAGCCAAGAAAGGAACATGTTATTTGTCTGGTGTTAAATAAGGAATTCTCTCTAGACCATTAGCTGTTAGGCCTTCCTGAGGACTGAGGAGCGACAAGAGCAAGGCCCTATGAAGACGAAACGACCGTGTGTTCATGAATCCATGATCCATCGACTCATCCTCACGTCACTACTCTTGGCCTGGCCTTGTGTGCTTTAGTAGTGATTCAGTTGCCCGCTCCTGATACTCGATCGCCGATTCACCATGGCCCCTCGTGATGCAGTTGTGCTGGTGTGCCACGTGTAACAAGCGAGCAGGAGCCTGACATCCTGACAAGCAGCAGCCAGCAGGCCATGGCCATCGGGC
Source organism: Miscanthus floridulus (assembly GCF_019320115.1). NCBI lineage: Eukaryota > Viridiplantae > Streptophyta > Magnoliopsida > Poales > Poaceae > Miscanthus > Miscanthus floridulus. The sequence continues at coordinate 194,541,162 of NC_089580.1, forward strand.
GTCGGCCATCAGATCCAGGGATCAGCACCCTAGCATGTGACGCCCTGAAGTCTGAAGATTCAATTCTCAACTCTCAATCACCGTGGAGTATGTCAGCAACTAGACATTCAGATCGTTCTAGGCAATGGATATGACGGATATGATTAGTTTATAATAGTGTTGTTCATCGATCATTATTAAATATGTTAAAATTGAGAATATATTCCCATAAAAAATTAAGAATATATAATTACATTTGTTTTTGTTTTGCAAGTGAAATTAGATATACGTATATATCTATCCTAAACAAACATATATATAATCTTGAGGGCCCATCCTAGTGAGTTCGCCTTAGCACCCTTAAAAACTTAGGGCCGGCACTGCCTATGTATGCATTTCTCCTTGAGCATGGGCATGCTTGGTGGCCGGCAATAATATCCTAGGCCAGCGCTGGCCTAGTGGACAGCGGTCGACCAACAGGGTTTGTTTCTCTAGGACATCAACTTCAGTTAGCAATGCTCCGAGCAGCGTGAAGTCGTAATTCAGATCAACCTTCATTCTCTTCTCAATCTCAAAAGCATTTAATTTAGAGGCCGTTTGGTCAGCCCGTCGATGATTCATAGTGTGAATGGGTATCCTTGCTTGGACCTCTCCCCTCCTAGCGCTATCCATTCCCTTCAGGGAGTCACGACTGACAAAAATCAGACTCCACCGCCCCCTGTCCTTGCCCCGGCGTGCTTTGCCCTGCTTGCCTCTCCCACGCCGCACTGACTCTCGCACTGTGTCCATTTACGGTGGAAGCCTGGAAGGCTTCATCGTACCTTCCACTTGGGCATCCACGTCTTCAGCGCCCACACGTGTGCACGTCGCCCTTAGTGCGCCACCCTTCGTCGATCGGCATCCTGGACTCTCCTCCGACAACCCTCTCAAATCCATGGTTTTTTGTGAGCCTCGCCCTTGTTCCATGTCCTTTCCCTTTGATCATCTTCTTTTGTTTTTCTCTCCCTAGGCTTTGGAGCTTATTATTTCACGAAATATGTAGTTCTTGCGTGCTTCTCTGTCAGAAAAGATTATGGTTGGGAGATTTTTTTTTTGAAAACTTCAACGGGGGATAATTCCCCACCTGATTTTATTGATCTATAGCACTGGTAACATGATTACAAAGCTGTTTACAGCGAGTTTCTGTGAAACCTTATATGGCCCTGGATTACATTTGGCTTCTGTTCACGGAAAGATCAAAAAGTCTAGACCAGTCATCAACGACCTTTTTGCTTCTCTTTGGCATTCTGGCTCTCCAGTGATTGGCCTCGGCTTTGCAGGATAGAATTAGCTGCCTTAGAGTTAGGTGCTCATCACGGAAGACGATTCCATTTCTCCTGCCAGCAACAGAGGGTGATGAAAGCGCTGTACTGGTCTTCAGGGATGCCACTGATCCTCTGAATGCAATGCAGATTAGTAGTCTGAAGGCTTGGGTTCAGTTGCAGTCCAATGACAGACCTATGGTTGGGAGATCTCTTGATCACGGTAGGCTCTTTCCCCGAATTTTTTATTTTTTTAGCTCTTTTTTTGAAAAATTTTCACAAATATGCTCCTGGAGAAAAGATTTCAGAATCTGGACTTTTAGCTCGGCGCCATCGTCACTGGCGCCGAGCTAACACATCTCGGCGCCAGCGTCCATGGCGCCGAGCTCTTGGGCTCGAAGCAAACGTGACGGTGACATGGCAGGAAACTCGGCGCCAACCACCCTAGCGCCAAGATCTACGGAGCTCGGCACCGTAGATCTTGGCGTCGAACTTAGCGCCAGGGTAACTGGCGCCGAGCTTGTGTTTTAACCCCGGCCCCAACTTTCCTGCCCGAGCCTTCTTCCTCTTCTTTCTCCTCCCTCTCAGGTTTTTTCTCTCCCCACTTCGTCCTACCTCACGAATCGGCATATTGGACCTCGGAAACTTTGATTTGATCCGTAGATCTTCGAGAGCAAGGTATCCTCGCTCCCCTCCTATTTTTTTCGTATCGATTCGGTATATATTAGTCGGATTTTTCAACCTAAGAATCGTCATTACTTAGGGTTTCATTTTATCCCTCAATATTTGTATTATACAACCGTAGAATGAAGCCAAGGCGTGAAAAAGCTAGCAAACCTAGGTAACCGCAGCGTATGTAGTTATGTTATGTGTTCATTGTTGTGCATCAAATGGGAAACCCTAGGTTTAGGGTTTAATGTTAATTGCTTTCGGTTCTTAGAACGAAATTGGTTGTATTGTAGTTATGGTTCTCATTGACATTTATTTTTGATGTTTTGACTTTTGTTTGTTAAATTACATCCGTTTTGTTAGATTCAAGAAATGTATCGGAAGGAGTTTTGGCGAAAATAGGGGCGTTCTCGAGAATTATATCCTGACGCGTCTAGCAAAGAAGCCCCCGTCCCTCCTAACCTCCCTGTCTCTAACTGTGATTATGGTTTCCTAGCCCACGTTTTTCAATCGAAACATCCTGACACAGCGGCGCGGTGCTTCTACACATGCAGTCATTTTAATGTAAGAAATTATTTGCACTATCTTTTTTCTTTATTTGTGTAAGTATGCTACTGATATTTTGTTAGAATCTCGTTGTGTAGGACCATGAGAGGTGCTTTTTCTTTCAATGGATCGACGGTGCAGACAAGTTTGATCCTAGGTACCTCCTTTTCGATGATTGGTTTAGACGGAGACATCCACGTGAGCACTTCAAGCGGTGGGTTCCACCCCCAACCCTCCACCAATGACGGCTAAGGAGAAGCACCTAGCCGCAGTTAGACGACTCGAGAAATCTCCTCTGTGCGATTGCGGAGATCGAGCTGTGATAAACCCTAAGAATACGTTGGAGTTTGTGTGTCCAAACAAGCATGAAGTAAGTGCAAAGTGTATGTGTTGAAATATTAAGCTATATGTGTTCATGTACTAATGTCACCTTATTTAGATGTTTTTAATAGCAAAGTGTCATTTCAAGGAGTGGTTGTATGGTCCTAAGAATAAATGGCCGGAAGAACCACGAAAGGTTAAGAAAAGAAAGAAAGAAAGGGTAATTTACAAAGCACCTCCTGTCATGTGCGAATGTGGTGTTAAATCCAACTATGGCCTAGTTCCTTCAGAGCTTGGAATAGGCCATTATTACGGCCATATGGTTGACTATGATGAGGTTGGTTATTTTTATGGTCAAAATGAAATTATATTTTTTTTTCTTCTGCTAAGACATATGATATAATTTTTTGTTTGAACAGAGCACTAGGAAATGCAGGTGGAAATATTATGATGGTCAAGCCAAGTTCTTGAATGAACTGAAGGGGAGGCAAGTAATTGCACGGAAGAGGGGATATGGACCTGACTACATCAACCTATTCGTTAAACATCACAAAGAAAATATACGTGAGTTTGCTAGACAGCGCGGTATTTGTAACCCGATCGATGTTAGGCTTGATAAATAGGGATTGAAGAGACGAATGACGTTAGAGGAGAAGAGGGCAAGCAAAGAGACAAGGGAGAAGACAAGAGTACAGATACATGTCTTGAACGAGCATGTTGTTGTACTATATGTCAGTGAGTGCTTCAAAGCCTTTTTTCGTTGCTTGATTTTAATTGTAATATAATCGCGTTGCTAACTGATTGCATTTTATACATGTAGGGATTGGATGCAGCGAGAAACATGCCGCAGAGGTGGCTCGTGCAAGGAATGAGAAAAAGAAGTTAGATGAGCACAGATCGCGAACTGATCGCACCGTTCAATCACTGATTATGTTGTCTGATGAGGGGGCGAGGATGAGAACGACATTGGCAGACTGAGTGAGCTCATTGCTCTAGTAGAGGTGGGCTTCTAGGCGGAGGAGGCTAATGACGACACTGGCAGACTGAGCGAGCTCATCGCTCTAGCAGAGGCAGGCTTACAGGCGGAGGAGGATGACGACGCGTTCTTCACTCTGGCTGCAGGTGACGGGGCCGGCGGTGGCACGCGGCGGGCGCAGCGTGGCCGGCTCGACGGGCGCGGGCGGGATGGGCTGGCACGGTCGAGGCCGGCGGTGGGGGGTGACACGGTCACGGTCACGGCACCGGCGCGGCGGGGCATGACCAAGGCGACCGCGGGTGCGAGCGGTACATCAAGCGAGGCGAGGGCACGGCTCGGCGTGGGCGTGGGGAACGGTGAGGGGACCGGCGCGGCGCGGGAGGCAGGCGCGGGCACGACGCGGGTGGGCGGGCGGGCGCGGTGAGGGAGAGGGCGCGCCGGCGCCGGCAGCCGGGTGCGGGACAGGGCGCGGGCGGCGGCGGCGGTTCGACACTCGGGCAAGGGAAAAGCGAGAGAAAGGGAGAGGAAAGAAATGATTGGGGCCCATACATAAGGTAGGCTCGACGCCAAGATCTACGGCGCCGAGCTTGGCGCTAGGGTGACTGGCGCCGAGCTTCCCTGCCATGTCACCGCCACGTTCGATTCAAGCCCAAGAGCTCGGCGCTAGGGACGCTGGCGCTTAGCAATGTAAGCTCAGCGCCAGCAACGATGACGCCGAGCTAAGAGTCTAGATTTTAAAATCTTTCCTCCAGGGATATATTTGTGATTTTTTTAAAAAAAGAGCTAAAAATAAAAAAATTCGAGCTCTATCCTAGTCACTGATTTTAAACATTGTCTTCATTGTGGACTTGAGCTTCTATTGTTGCCACTTCATTAACTTGGAAGTGGTTGAAGAATCTTTAAAAGAAGTAGCAAATATGGCCGTATATTGTAATGGGACAAAGAAAAACTATAAAATGTTAGTGGGAAACGATGACGGGAATCGTACATATCTATTTACGTTTTATTCTTTCTATAAAAATTTGAATCTATATTTATTTATTTTATAATTATTGTGAATCTATAATATAAGTGGTTGACAATATATAAAAATGTCCTATTAAGTCTATATTGAGTTAAAATACAACTTGTAAAGCGGAGAAATATTTAGACGTAAATATATCATTAGCTTTAGTGTTCATACTATCCATGTGTTGTTGCAGTTAAATATTGAACTACTTGACTTTTTTGAGGACTCATAAAATATATAATTGTAATATCTAATTAAAGCCAGTAAGAAATTACTTGCAGACATGTCAAGGATTAGTTTGTCTGCCAATGATCATGAAGAGAAACCTCTCTTGATTTTTCACAAGGCATCCTTCGTTGGGGATTACAGAGATACATTTATTTAAACTAATTGGTTGGACCATTGACTGAGCCATATTTTAATAAGAATAAGGCTTTTTCTATAACAAAAACTACATTATCAACTGTTGGAGGTTTTTTTTTTTTTTTTTTGCTTTTGGCAATTATCAAAATAGCGGAGGAACACAGAAAAAACTGGACCCAAATACCAAGTGGAAAAAAAGGAAACACGAAAACAACATGGAGTGAAAAAAAATACTCGGAAACAACTGAACGTGGAGCAAACAACAAATCGGATAACCGATAACTGAACACAACAAAGAAAAGGAAAAAACGGAAACACCGAACAAGATGACAAATCAACAGAAAAAGGAAACAACCAACGACAAAACGGATAATCGACCACAACAATGAAAAGGAAAAAAAAAAAAAAACAGAAACATGGAACACGGAGCAGACGACAAATCAACTTGGAAACAACCGATTGAGGATCAAACCGAGCGGACCAAAAATGTGGAACTGGTAGGCAGAAAAAAATGTGGCAACAAATTGGGTCTTTAATATTAGACTAGGTAGCGTGTCCGTGTGTTGCTACAGAATAACTAAATCTTTTGTATTAAAAACACACGGATCCCACGATAAAATAACAATGCTGTTAAATTAAATATCGATGTCAAAGTGACATTTAATTCAAAAAGCAAAATTCATGAAATTAACACAGTCACAAAGAGCGTGACGTCGCAGGCTCACAAACTCTACTGTATAGATTTTTTCATGATACGGTTAAGATAATAGTTTATATCGGCAAAAAGAATTCTACGATATTCATTTCTTTCATGCGCCAATAAATCCATGAAATAAGTTCCACTGCATCTCCATATAATTATGTACACACAGGTTCGAGTATATATGCAAATAGGTTCGTGCCCGTGCGTTGTTACGGGACAGCTAAACTTTTGTATTAAAAACACACGAATCGCACGATAAGATAATAATACTGTAAAAATATATGACCGACGTTAAAGTGACATTTAATCCAAAAAGCTAAGTTCGTGAAATTTACACAGTCACAGAGAATGTGGCGTCGCGGCTCACAAACTCTACTGTGTAGATCTTTCCGTGATGCGGCTAAGATCGTTTTTATACGGGTAGGAAGAGATTTCTGATATCCATTTCTTTCGTGCGCCAATAAATTCACGAATAAGTTTCACCACATCTCCATACCATCCTGTACACGACGCTGGCAAGCGAATTAGCCACAACTTATGTAATTAGTTTTATAATTAGCTCATGTTTAGTCCTCCCCATTGATATCTAAAAATTCAATGTGACAGGAGACTAAAGTTTAGTTCTAGGATCAAACACCCCTAACTCTCGACTCCTGCCGGCTGCTCACTTACACCACCATGTCTATGTGTCTGCACGTATATACTTTAATGCCAGAACGTCTAAGATGGTCTTTATTGTTTACCCTTTAAAAATATCATAACTTTAAGGTTGTCATTTGTGTATGCTGTAGGATTGGGATGCTTTGCACTGATCCATGAGGGTGTCCATGAGAGTCAAAAATTTTAATACCATTATGAGGTCTAAGCTTACCAATCAGACAAAGACGAACTTGATTGTTAAAATATTTTCAACACTGGCTTTCATATGCTCCCTCGGTCCCAAAATAGAATTTATTCTCGCTTCTCGAGAAGTTAACTTTTTTTAACTTCGACCAATTATATATAAAAGAATATTAATATTTATAATATATAATTAGTATCATTATATAGAACATTGAATATATTTTCATAATAAACTTATTTAGAGATATAAATGTTGCACGTATTTTTTACAAACCTAGTTAAAGTTGAGAAAGTTTGACCTGCACGCATCCCATAACGACTTATATTTTGGGGTAGAGGAAGTATATGCTAATGGGAGTAATCAACTGGAAGTGGTGATGAACACAACAATACTTTCATATTATATGCTAATAGGAGAACAAAGAAACACAGAGGAATGGACCTATATACTAATGGTGGGAATATTCGTTTAGGAAATTACAGAAGGTTCACCAGTCTCACCATGTATAACATGCACATCTTTTATTTGGCACCACCGATGTTTTCTTCCATGCATGATTATTGTTTCCTTCTATGCATGTAGCCTCAGGTGATCGATTTGTTTCCTTCAAAGCAGATGGGGATCGCAGGGATGTCAGTTTTTTTTTCTATCGCGCCTTTCATTTTCTCGCTCGCCCGTTGGACAGCGTGGCAGGTGGGATCGATCGCATGGGGTGGTAGACGGACGAACCAAGGCAATTGTCGTACCAAAACGGTGTTCACACTTTGTTCTTTTTAGTTGTAAGAGATTATATATCGTATAAAATTTTGAGTTTATTTTGTGGATAATGGTTTTCTATTCATCCCTTTATGAATTTATTTGCTAGAATATGGTTAGTTAATCTTTGTTATCGTTTGGTGAGCAAGAGATGTCTGGCCTCGCTTGATTTGAAAATTCCACGAACTTTTCATTTCACACAAATGCTTAAGTCCAATAATGCACGGCCTGTCTAGAATGAACGAATTTGTATAGAGAATTGTCGGATAGGTAGTTAGTTTGCATAAAAAAATTATCCAAACATTCCGTAGTATTCAAAATGAGCATTTAGCGTTAGAAACAATAGAGCAATTTCTGTACTTTAGTTTTCTTTATTTTTTTCCTCTCAACTGTGGATCTAATTCCGGTCATTTTATGTACTATACTTCTAAGCTCTAGCTTTAGTTTGCTGTTGACTAAGCTCTTGCTTTAGTTGCTATAGAAGCTTTTGCCTGATGCTTGTGGATAAATGTTATTTTAGTTTGCTCTCAGTTTGGTGCCCCAATGTGCATGGACAAATGCTTTTTTTTCCTTCTTTTGCCTAAGGTACTGTGGTATAGTTATAGTTTGTCCTACATTGTTATCGTAACTGAATATTGTTGAGTATATTGATTTTGATTCTACATTCGAACAATGTGAGAAGCAGCAATATGAAAATCTTGGCCATGTAATTATTTCAAAATGTTGCTTCTATTTTAATTTGTTTCAAAATAATTCTATTGTTTTACTTTTCAATTTGACACATTAGCAATGTGTGGATAAATATGTTATTTTCACAAGTGCTACAATGTCCAGAGCCACCCAAATATTTGATGATTCGTTTGTTTGAGTCTATTACTGAATTGGCCAAACATTGGTTTCATTGGTTCTGAACTTGTCAAAGTTGCAAGTGTCTTTGTGAATGTCCCAAATTAGACAGCTATGTTTTTTGCGGTTTTAGAGACTTTAAGGTCAGAATTTCATACTAATCGTGCTTGCTTGTAAGTTGTTCCTAATGACCTTTCCATTCTCTTGTTCGGATGTTCCTCCTACTTGGTGTTTTTCTAGCCACAAATGACGCCAGGACTCTAATTTCTATATGTTAACTTTTTGCGGTATTTTTCAAGCATGTTGTTGTTGTCATGTGGTTAGTAGTTAGCGGCCTAGTTTGCTCATTTTTTAATTTATAGATAGGTGGTAGAACATGTACATAATCTAGCAGTTGTGTACGAAGTGACATGAAAAGCTGTTGGCTATAAGTAGAGTCTAGTATTTTGTTGCCGTGGAACACTACATCATGATGACAGTTCCGTTGGTCCATTTTTTTTTTTCTCTTCATTATGAAGAGTTTGCTTCTGTTACATATGGAAAAATGACACGTACTCACGTTGTACCATTTTGTTTCATTAGATGAGGCTTAAAGGAAGAAGTGAAGGATTTGCTACTTGATGCTTGCTGATAGCTATAATAATTTGACAAGCTAATGCCAATGTTCATTTGGGAAGCACATGAAGCTCAAAAGAGATATTGCCTTATAATTTTCGCCCTGTTCGTTTGGGCTTGTTTGGCTGATAAGCCATGGCTGAAAGTACCATTGATTGATTTGATGTGAGAGAAAAATATTGTTCGTTGGCTGAAAAAGTATGGTTTATAAGCCAAACAAGCCCAAACGAACAGGGGCGTTCATTCATGGATAATGTATTCTAAGAAGTGTATTGTTCATAAATTTGATCACTTTTATTGAGATTTTGAACCATTTATTGATATTTTGATTTGTAAAAGAATGGAAATAGTCTTTTCTCTTACCTGAGAATTTTGATTACTTTAGAATTTGTCTTAGAAAAGGTTTGATAATTCATAAATAAAGTGTCATAAGCTTTTTGTGTTGTCCTTGTTGTGTTCGATACTAGCATCGAACACACAATGTCTTTGTTGTCCTGGATTGAACCAAACAAGTAGCGTTTTTAATTCCCTTGTAATAGTTAGCGCTGGCAGCTAATCGCATTACCATCCCCTCAAAAAAGCTAATCGCATTACCATTCCCGCACCCACCTTTGAACTAAACAGTAGCCTAATAATAATATAAATAACACAACAAATGACCTATCATCAAAATAAAAAAGAAACACAAGAACAGGAGGTTGGTTACATAGAGGAAGGACCAGAGGCGAAGCGAAGGAAACGCAGCACGAAAGGGGGGTGGGCTGTCCGGACGCGAAAGCCACACACCGCCAGGAAATTCTTCCCCAGGGGAACGGCCACAGCACAGCACAGGTCACAGGAGGGCGAGAGCTCCCGGCCGAAATTCCCCAACCCCTTCCGCACCGCGCACCGCGTCCGCGTCCCTCGTGCGCCTGTCCACCCCCTGCCCCCACCACCGCCACCACCGACCACCGTCTCCGCCGCCCCAACGCCGCGGCCGACCAGCGCCATGCGCATCCGTCGCTACGCCGCGCGCCTCCTCTCCTCCACCTCCCCCGGCTCCGCCACCACCGCCGCCCCCTCCTCGCCGCCGCCCCCGCCCGCCGCGCCCTGGCTCCACACCGACGACGACGACTGCTGCGCCTTCTGCGAGCTCAGCCGCCCCGCCCCGCAGGTAACTCGATCCCCTTCTCCTCCCCCCTCCTCTATCGCTGCATTATTCGCCCGCGTCGCCATGGAGGGGAGCGCTTTTACTTCGTTTGGGGCGGGGGGTGTAACAGTGGGGGTGTGCCCTGGAATCGCAGGAGGGCCAGGACGCCATCAAGCTCAAAGGGCACATTGCCGGCCGGGTGCCGGAATCCGATGTCAGGGCCGACGAGCGCGTCGGCTTGCCCCAGCGACCGCCTGCTCCCGAAGGTTCGCACTGTATTTCCGTTCAAAATATCATTTGCGTTTGCACCGTGGTAAATGCTAATGCAATAACTTACTGTTCCTTTTGGTGTTATATGGACGATTTCAGTTAAGAAATGCAAGATTGATCATGTACCTCCTGTGAATAAAGCTCCTGTGGGACTGCGAGTTTTTAAACGTGCTTCTGAGGTTAAACCGGAAGGTGCTACTCCTGTTAGTGAAGCTGCTGCTGGTCCTGCAGCTAAAGCCGGTGCTTTTGTTGTCAATGATGCTGCTATTGAGCAGGGAGTTAAATTTAGAGCTTCTCTTCCGGGTGGTGACTCCAAGCTGGAGGTTACAGCGGAGAATTCTCTTGTGAATGGGTCGACCACTGAATTAGGAGTTTTCAAGGGCGCGTCCCTCGCTAATGAATCGGCCGATGTGCCAGGGGTTACAAGCACTATGCCAGAAGTTACAGGCAAACCTGTTACTGATCCAGGGGTTATAACCACCGTGGCGGAAGTTAGTGATACAGGTTCTTTCGTGCATGAAACTACTGAACTGGAATCTGCAGGCAAAGATTATATTGCTAGTGAAGTTGCTGCTGAACCGGAAGATGCTGGCAGAGCTTCTTGCAATGTAGATGATACTGCTGCTTTAGATGAGCCACAGCCGCCTAGTTGTGATCCGAACATAGGCAATGTGCAGGTTGGAAATGCTATAGACACTGTTGCTAGTACAGTGCAGCCTTCTCGATGTGATGCTTCAGAAGACGGTGGTTCTGTGAATTCCACAACCAATGGTCCTGTTAGAGCCAGAGGACCAACCGTTAAGGCAGAAGTATCAAAGGATAAATCTGTTGCACCCAGTGTTTTACGTGTATTAGACGCAGTGACTAGAAGCATTGGTAAATCAGGGAGAACAGATGTTATTTGTTATGCTAGGCGGACAGGTAAGAGGAAGCTGGAGCTGCTGGAGGTAAAGAAGGAAAATATTGACTTGGAAGATGGTGTTATATGCGAGAAAGAGGAGACACTGGTGAGAAGTGATCGTTGTGAAAGTGTCTTGTCAACAGCTGGGTCCATAGATGTTAAACTTGCTGACATAAAGAAAGACCTTATGGATAATTCAGCTGCAAGCAAGGTTAAAAAGATGAAGACAAATAAATTTGAATGTAATATTGATTACTGCCACATGGCGTTCAAGACAAAAGCTGAGCTTGCTGTCCACAAGAAGAACATGTGCACGGTCAATTCATGCAACAAACATTTCAGATCCCACAGGTACCTGAGGCGCCACCAGAGTGCACACAACGATGATATGCCTTACAAGTGCCCATGGGATGGTTGTAATATGGCTTTCAAGTGGTCATGGGATCGGGCTGAGCATTTCAAGGTCCATGCTGGGGTCAAGCCTTACAAATGCACGACGCCTGGGTGCAGCAAAATATTTAAGTTTGTTTCAGATTTCACCCGGCATAGGAGGAGGTGCAAACCTCAGAGGTAAAAGCTTGCTTGATACTATAGAATTAGGATAGTAGTGAAGTTTGTGCTTGCTACTGTAGATGTTTTTTTTTTATTTGCTAGGAGATCCATCGCCCAACTGTTCTGACAACTTATAGTGGGATTATCTGTTTCTTTGTTGAGGAAAATGCTAAAATCTTTAGCTTAGAAACTTGAGTTTCTCAAAATATCAATGTACATTTGCGGAAGGTAGTTGTGCGCTGGTTATGATCAGCGCTGTATCGAATCTGAGACTTAGAGCTGTAAATGGGAAGCTATTATTTTTTATTTCTTTTATTTTTTTTCAGCATAGTATTCCATACTTATTTATCTACTTGGATTAACATGATTGCACCCGAGTACAACATAAGGTTAGTCTATTTTGATTACTCAACCGCTTTATATAAAAATGATTTCTGTTACATTCATCTCATCATCTTTATACTCTCAAGGGTAGCAATCTCATATTTTTAAATAATTTGTGATGTTGTTTGGGGCAGGCCTGGTGCAGTGGTGACAGTTGTCTCACTGAGTCACCAGGTCGTGGGTTCGAAGCAGCCTCTCCGCATATTTTGCGGGGGAAGGCTTGCCTCGGTTTTTCCCTTCCCTAGACCCCACTCATGTGGGAGCCTCCGGCGCTGGGTCTGCCCCTTTTTGTTTGCAACTTTATATCGCGTGGTTGTACAAAGGAAGATAAATCACAATCCGTTGCTTCTGGGTGCCTGGTGAACTTCACAGCTGTTCAATCATTAACTAATGTGCTGTGTCCATTGTCGTGACAAGCTTGTTAATTGTTTCTGCTGTGCTTTCCAAGAAGAATGACATTGTCAATTTGGAAGTTACAGAAGATACTAAAATGTGAACTCTTATGCTTTGAATTTTACCTGATGTGCATTCTGGCATGGATTTGCCTAGGTTCTTAATACCTGAATTACTACCAAGCCAGTGAATGTGTTCCTTGACAGGGAAACAAGTACTAGCTCTCAAATATAAATATTGTAGTGTTATGAATGGAATAGTTAGGAGCATGCTATATGATTTTAATGACTAATCTTGTTTTCGTAGATAGATTATTTGTAACAGTTCAGTGCATTGTTAGATTTGCACTAGATTGCAAAAGCAAAACCAAAGTTGAGCCTTAGCAGTACATAAGCACCTTCTGTAACTGTTCTCCTTTTCCAAGGAAGAAACATTTATTAATCTTTTCCTCCACAAAAAATGTCTGTCAAACGAAAGAAAGAGCTGAGACTTCTGGACTCTGGGGTCCTATGGTCTATCTGGATGCTGTATATTGACATTTCCTGCATGTTAGTTGCAATCTGCTCTTGCCTGTTCTCCATTTGACTTCTTATACATAATTCATTTGGCTATTTGTTAAACACATCACAAGTAAACATAGACTGTTTTTTCATAAGTAGCGGTATTTGGTTAAAATGACCTCTTGCCTTCAAATCCTGATGGCCCTAGTTAATTTCATGATTGAAGTGAATCCATAGCAGTTCAGATGTACTAGTGATCAGCTTATACCAGATAGTCGCTGAACTCATAATTTTGGGCCACACAATGACGTGTCACGGTATATCCTACTTTTAAGATGGCACAGTTAATTTTCAAGTATGGAGACAAGTATGGAGAACTGGAGATGGTTGAGGAGGGTACATGTTTTGCCTTGATTGAGTTTTCGATGAGAAGTGCAAGTTTGTTTTTCGTTGCCATCCTACCAGACGTATATCCTTGACGACGTTTGCTGCAAAGTGACGACTTGACGAGCTATTTGGGATCTGCATTCAATCTTTTTTGCTACCTATCTTCTGTGATGCTTCAGGATTTGCTACCTGCTCTGCATATATACTTGAACCTGGTGCTGTAGCTGGATACTGCAGTACTATTTCAGGAGCCGTTTCATTGCAATTGAATTTTGGTCCAATCTTTCGGTGATGGTTGGGTGAATGTTTGTCGAAACTTCCTTGTTTATGTAAAGCGATGACCGTGTTGAGTATGTAATAATCTGCGGTTATGATATTATTACCATGCGTCTTTTAGGGTGAAGAATCCTGTCCCGTAAAACCGTACGGCTGCGGGCTTCCTCTCAAATCCAGTCATTTTTGTCTCTGTCCTTCCGTGAGATGCAGTTTTGGCTCTTGTACGGCTGGGAGGAAGAGAGCCGTAACATCCTGCACGCGGCTGGCTGCCTAGTTTAATTGTCTGCTGACTGAGAAGAGATCATGTTTAGTTATATATCGTCTGATTGAGAAGAGAGTGTTCAGTTGGGATGCAATAAACTGCATGTTTGCATGCCATAATTGGACGGAGTTATAGAGGCTGACATTAATCGACATTTTAGCTCGAAGATAAAAGAGGTAACTGAGCTACTTGTCAGGAAGGCAGCTCCCAGTTCCCCCGTCCAAACTACGACAACAGTGAGTCCCGCACCCCCTGTGCCGGGATGAGGCACCGCACAAATTGAACGCCAGGAAAGAAAGACTGAAAGAGCACAAATACAGGTACTGAATGTTGCTAATCATACGCTGAACATTGCCCATCATAGACAACAAAACAAAAGATGCATTACTGCATGGAAACAAGAAGATTTCTTCATGCGTGATGCATTTACCTGTATAAGAAAACCTACAAGATATACACACCATTAGATAGCTGGTACTCGTATATGTTTGCTCAGCAACATTTTCACACAGCATACTAAGACCTGTAGGGGATTTTCTGGTTTCTAGCTAGTAGACACAAAACATCTAGGAAGGCCATCAGTCCTGTTCACAACCACTTGCGGTAACTGAAAGAATCCCAGCAATTGGGTGATTTCCACCACCAATCTTTGAAGAGAGGCAAACTGGAATACATCTTCTGTTCACTTGATTGCTCCAGATGATCTGCTTCAGTTCATGGCAGAGGTGGGTACAACCAACTCCCTGTAATCTTTACGTATGCTCCACAGAATCTCTACGGACCGCCTCATGCTCGGTCGGTTCCTCTTTGTTGGAGCTAAGCATTGCAGAGCCAGCTCGTACAACTTCTCGACTGCAAGATTGATCGCATCGGTTGCTTCCAGATTTGGATCTAGTGTTTGGATAGCATTGCCCTCTGCAAATTTTTCCATTGCCTGTAAAAAGTAAAAACACGTGTAGTATATTAATAGGACATGAATGAAGCACATTAAGACCAAATATAGACTATTTTTGTTGACATATTACTACATGACTCTGTTTCTATTTCATCAGGTAATGGGAACCAGTGGTAATGCAATACAAGTATGATGTCTGGAGCGACAGCAACTAACCCATTTTGTGGTAACACGCTCAATGATTGACCTCTTTGGCTCTATAGGGCGCCTCCCAGTAACCAACTCCACCAGAAGGACTCCAAAGGAGTAGACATCACTCTTCTCATTGAGCTGGTATGTTCTGAGATATTCTGGATCAAGATAGCCTGCTGTTCCTTTGACTTGAGTAGAAATATGACTAGCATCAGTTGGAGCCAGTTTGGCGAATCCGAAGTCAGCAACCTTGGCTCGACAATTGTTCATTAGAAGAATGTTTGAGGATTTGATGTCCCTGTGGATGACTGGTTGGTCTACATGGATGGAATAAATTAGAGTATTAATTGCTAATGATCCGGGTGCTAGGTGTTCACAGATGATTTCTTTATATGAAAGTAAAGCTACACAACAAAAGAAGTCTTCAATCTACCATCTGAAGATCAAGCCCTACAACGTCCAAGCAAGTTTGTAGCATCCAATATTTCTTCAAGATATGTAGCATAGAATCTTACATCTAATATATACCTAAAATTTAGCTTAGATAGTTTCTTTTAATTAGTATCCTGGGTAAAAGCTTGTTGCAAATTTGTGGAAAGGGTTCTTCTAGTGTCATTTACTAGGTATGTTATGAAGGATCCATCATCAAATACACAATAATTCCCTACAGATTAGCATGCAAAATAATCAAAGAGAGCACGTACATTACTCTTATGGGTGTGGAGTACAGTCATGCAAAAAGAAGAAATCGACATCTCAATTAAATATTATATTGACTGCTTCCCCATTAGGACTAAAATTTATAAATCTTGAATATTTTTGTTAGGTGTTGATTATTATTGCCACAGCTGTTCCCGGAATAATATCTAATGCTAGTTTCAGTTGTCTCATCTCTATTAATTAATAATTACAGCAAAAGTAGACAACCATAACATATGAGAACTTGTTAACTATGAATTTTGTTATATCATTTCAGAAATAAAGAAAACGAATAGTTGAAGTATTCAAAATTGAAATGTATTTTCTGGATTAAAAGGTAAATACTAGAACATCAAAGATTATTCCTGGAACATTACACCCCAGAACAAAAGGAACAATTAATATGGAAAATTAGCAACAAACTGCAGCTGGAAGAATAATTACCTGAATAGGTATGAAGATATGTAATAGCATGAGCCACATCAATTGCAATTTCCAATCTCATTGAGAATTCCAATATTTTACCATTTATACCTGCATATAGCTATCCTCATGTAATATACAGTTGGTACAAGGCTACAAACCATTGCAACTCTAATAGCTATCCTCGTGTAAGAAATTGACAGGACCATGACATTCTTACAGTCCAGGTGCTCTCGAAGATTCCCATTGGGAACATACTCCACAATAATCAACTGCTCGCCACCAAACTCCAGGTACCCATGAAATCTAACCAAATTCTGGTGCTCAATGCGTTGCAATGTCTCAATCTCGTTCCAGAACTCACGACCCATACGCTTATCATACACATTCTGGAAATGATGAAAACTCATATATTCTTGTATCGAGAACTAGTTTATACAAACAGATCATAAGAAAATAAGCAAAAACCTTCTTGGCCCGTTTGACAGCGACAAGAGTACCATCAGCAAGCTGACCCTTGTATACAGTCCCAGAACCACCCTGCCCAATCTTGAAGTTTGGTGAGAAGTTCTTTGTTGCTTTCTGGATCTGTGGCAAGGAGAATTTTGTGCTGCCAGGGATCTCCCTATCTAAAGAACTCTTGTGCATGGGACTATACATTCCTTTAATTGATCGCCTGCTCCCAAACACGCTCCCACTGTTAGAACCTTGTGAGCTCAAAGACTGTGAGACTGCAAATTTAACAGAGGTAAGGCCCTGAGCATGCCAGAAAACATATCGATATAGCACGTGCTGCAAAAATAGTCAAAAAGCGTTTACGTGTATGGTTCAATGAATTCAACAGCGCCCATTCAAGGATAGCTTATCTATACATCACTAAGATATTTAATGTCGTCAGGACTTTGAAAGAATTAACAAGAAGGTCACAGTTCACCATTCTTTACAGGTTTCGGAATTCTCCTTCAATCATAGAGGACATTAACAAATTCGTAGATTGTGGTAGGGGTTTGCATATAGTATGGCAGCTCGTATGGGGCTGGGACAGGGCCACATGGTGACAGATGGAAGGCAAACAAATAAATAAATAAAACCATGAAGGACAGACAGGCGAAGTGTCGCACACGTCCGGTTTATAGTAAAGCTCAGCAGGAGACAAATGTTATTGTTGCAGCAGACATGCTGCAAAACTGCAGCAATAAAATTTAAGCTAAGATCAAAATTAAATCTTTTGCAAACAAAGCTGGAAGTACTAATTAGACACTAGTTACTAATAATTGGAGAAAATATCTCGAAAACTGTTCATTGTACAAGAGTACTTTTGCGGCATTAGTGCACAAATAACAGTATGTAGTCTCCAAAATAGAGCATAAATGGACTAGCTTTTCTGGCAAAAAGCGCCATCTTGGACTGAAAAAGGAACCTGAAAGTACAAAAGCAGTGGAGAAATGGGTGGAGACAAGTGCGTTTTCCTACGTACGTTGGTGGGAGGGGTGGGATTCGTCGGACATGGAGTTCTCCGGCGAGCGCGCCTCCGGGGGCACGAAGCAGGCCCGGAAGGCGTCAAGGAAAGAGATCCCGCGCCCGCCACCGCTCGCGGATGACGCTGTGGTGGCGACGGAGAAGCGGGACAGCTCGCCGCTGCCGCCGGGGTCGCTCCGGCTCCCGGCCGAGCCGGTGCCGCTGACGCTCCTCATCATGGCCGACCCTCTGATCGCACTGCACGCGCGGCGAGGCTCCTGCTGTGGCGTGCGGAGACGGAAGGGGGCCTGCTCCTGCCTTGATAGCTTGGAATTGGAAAGCGGCGGTTTGACGACGGCACGGGGAGAAGGAAAGAGCCGGGAGCGAGAAGGGTCGGAGCCCGTGGGGTTTCGCGCTCTGTGTTCGGTGCGTCAAGTTGGACGACTGCTTCGGGTCGGGGCTCGGGAAGACTTACGCTGCGAGTAGGCCCACTGGCCCAGCCCGTAGCATGCGTTTTGTTTGTGTTTTTCTTTTTTACTTGTTTTTTTAGAAACTCCTCTAGGTTTATTTCTCCGATTCACATATTATTAGCGCTGGCAGCTAATCGCATTACCATCCCCTCAAAAAAGCTAATCGCATTACCATTCCCGCACCCACCTTTGAACTAAACAGTAGCCTAATAATAATATAAATAACACAACAAATGACCTATCATCAAAATAAAAAAGAAACACAAGAACAGGAGGTTGGTTACATAGAGGAAGGACCAGAGGCGAAGCGAAGGAAACGCAGCACGAAAGGGGGGTGGGCTGTCCGGACGCGAAAGCCACACACCGCCAGGAAATTCTTCCCCAGGGGAACGGCCACAGCACAGCACAGGTCACAGGAGGGCGAGAGCTCCCGGCCGAAATTCCCCAACCCCTTCCGCACCGCGCACCGCGTCCGCGTCCCTCGTGCGCCTGTCCACCCCCTGCCCCCACCACCGCCACCACCGACCACCGTCTCCGCCGCCCCAACGCCGCGGCCGACCAGCGCCATGCGCATCCGTCGCTACGCCGCGCGCCTCCTCTCCTCCACCTCCCCCGGCTCCGCCACCACCGCCGCCCCCTCCTCGCCGCCGCCCCCGCCCGCCGCGCCCTGGCTCCACACCGACGACGACGACTGCTGCGCCTTCTGCGAGCTCAGCCGCCCCGCCCCGCAGGTAACTCGATCCCCTTCTCCTCCCCCCTCCTCTATCGCTGCATTATTCGCCCGCGTCGCCATGGAGGGGAGCGCTTTTACTTCGTTTGGGGCGGGGGGTGTAACAGTGGGGGTGTGCCCTGGAATCGCAGGAGGGCCAGGACGCCATCAAGCTCAAAGGGCACATTGCCGGCCGGGTGCCGGAATCCGATGTCAGGGCCGACGAGCGCGTCGGCTTGCCCCAGCGACCGCCTGCTCCCGAAGGTTCGCACTGTATTTCCGTTCAAAATATCATTTGCGTTTGCACCGTGGTAAATGCTAATGCAATAACTTACTGTTCCTTTTGGTGTTATATGGACGATTTCAGTTAAGAAATGCAAGATTGATCATGTACCTCCTGTGAATAAAGCTCCTGTGGGACTGCGAGTTTTTAAACGTGCTTCTGAGGTTAAACCGGAAGGTGCTACTCCTGTTAGTGAAGCTGCTGCTGGTCCTGCAGCTAAAGCCGGTGCTTTTGTTGTCAATGATGCTGCTATTGAGCAGGGAGTTAAATTTAGAGCTTCTCTTCCGGGTGGTGACTCCAAGCTGGAGGTTACAGCGGAGAATTCTCTTGTGAATGGGTCGACCACTGAATTAGGAGTTTTCAAGGGCGCGTCCCTCGCTAATGAATCGGCCGATGTGCCAGGGGTTACAAGCACTATGCCAGAAGTTACAGGCAAACCTGTTACTGATCCAGGGGTTATAACCACCGTGGCGGAAGTTAGTGATACAGGTTCTTTCGTGCATGAAACTACTGAACTGGAATCTGCAGGCAAAGATTATATTGCTAGTGAAGTTGCTGCTGAACCGGAAGATGCTGGCAGAGCTTCTTGCAATGTAGATGATACTGCTGCTTTAGATGAGCCACAGCCGCCTAGTTGTGATCCGAACATAGGCAATGTGCAGGTTGGAAATGCTATAGACACTGTTGCTAGTACAGTGCAGCCTTCTCGATGTGATGCTTCAGAAGACGGTGGTTCTGTGAATTCCACAACCAATGGTCCTGTTAGAGCCAGAGGACCAACCGTTAAGGCAGAAGTATCAAAGGATAAATCTGTTGCACCCAGTGTTTTACGTGTATTAGACGCAGTGACTAGAAGCATTGGTAAATCAGGGAGAACAGATGTTATTTGTTATGCTAGGCGGACAGGTAAGAGGAAGCTGGAGCTGCTGGAGGTAAAGAAGGAAAATATTGACTTGGAAGATGGTGTTATATGCGAGAAAGAGGAGACACTGGTGAGAAGTGATCGTTGTGAAAGTGTCTTGTCAACAGCTGGGTCCATAGATGTTAAACTTGCTGACATAAAGAAAGACCTTATGGATAATTCAGCTGCAAGCAAGGTTAAAAAGATGAAGACAAATAAATTTGAATGTAATATTGATTACTGCCACATGGCGTTCAAGACAAAAGCTGAGCTTGCTGTCCACAAGAAGAACATGTGCACGGTCAATTCATGCAACAAACATTTCAGATCCCACAGGTACCTGAGGCGCCACCAGAGTGCACACAACGATGATATGCCTTACAAGTGCCCATGGGATGGTTGTAATATGGCTTTCAAGTGGTCATGGGATCGGGCTGAGCATTTCAAGGTCCATGCTGGGGTCAAGCCTTACAAATGCACGACGCCTGGGTGCAGCAAAATATTTAAGTTTGTTTCAGATTTCACCCGGCATAGGAGGAGGTGCAAACCTCAGAGGTAAAAGCTTGCTTGATACTATAGAATTAGGATAGTAGTGAAGTTTGTGCTTGCTACTGTAGATGTTTTTTTTTTATTTGCTAGGAGATCCATCGCCCAACTGTTCTGACAACTTATAGTGGGATTATCTGTTTCTTTGTTGAGGAAAATGCTAAAATCTTTAGCTTAGAAACTTGAGTTTCTCAAAATATCAATGTACATTTGCGGAAGGTAGTTGTGCGCTGGTTATGATCAGCGCTGTATCGAATCTGAGACTTAGAGCTGTAAATGGGAAGCTATTATTTTTTATTTCTTTTATTTTTTTTCAGCATAGTATTCCATACTTATTTATCTACTTGGATTAACATGATTGCACCCGAGTACAACATAAGGTTAGTCTATTTTGATTACTCAACCGCTTTATATAAAAATGATTTCTGTTACATTCATCTCATCATCTTTATACTCTCAAGGGTAGCAATCTCATATTTTTAAATAATTTGTGATGTTGTTTGGGGCAGGCCTGGTGCAGTGGTGACAGTTGTCTCACTGAGTCACCAGGTCGTGGGTTCGAAGCAGCCTCTCCGCATATTTTGCGGGGGAAGGCTTGCCTCGGTTTTTCCCTTCCCTAGACCCCACTCATGTGGGAGCCTCCGGCGCTGGGTCTGCCCCTTTTTGTTTGCAACTTTATATCGCGTGGTTGTACAAAGGAAGATAAATCACAATCCGTTGCTTCTGGGTGCCTGGTGAACTTCACAGCTGTTCAATCATTAACTAATGTGCTGTGTCCATTGTCGTGACAAGCTTGTTAATTGTTTCTGCTGTGCTTTCCAAGAAGAATGACATTGTCAATTTGGAAGTTACAGAAGATACTAAAATGTGAACTCTTATGCTTTGAATTTTACCTGATGTGCATTCTGGCATGGATTTGCCTAGGTTCTTAATACCTGAATTACTACCAAGCCAGTGAATGTGTTCCTTGACAGGGAAACAAGTACTAGCTCTCAAATATAAATATTGTAGTGTTATGAATGGAATAGTTAGGAGCATGCTATATGATTTTAATGACTAATCTTGTTTTCGTAGATAGATTATTTGTAACAGTTCAGTGCATTGTTAGATTTGCACTAGATTGCAAAAGCAAAACCAAAGTTGAGCCTTAGCAGTACATAAGCACCTTCTGTAACTGTTCTCCTTTTCCAAGGAAGAAACATTTATTAATCTTTTCCTCCACAAAAAATGTCTGTCAAACGAAAGAAAGAGCTGAGACTTCTGGACTCTGGGGTCCTATGGTCTATCTGGATGCTGTATATTGACATTTCCTGCATGTTAGTTGCAATCTGCTCTTGCCTGTTCTCCATTTGACTTCTTATACATAATTCATTTGGCTATTTGTTAAACACATCACAAGTAAACATAGACTGTTTTTTCATAAGTAGCGGTATTTGGTTAAAATGACCTCTTGCCTTCAAATCCTGATGGCCCTAGTTAATTTCATGATTGAAGTGAATCCATAGCAGTTCAGATGTACTAGTGATCAGCTTATACCAGATAGTCGCTGAACTCATAATTTTGGGCCACACAATGACGTGTCACGGTATATCCTACTTTTAAGATGGCACAGTTAATTTTCAAGTATGGAGACAAGTATGGAGAACTGGAGATGGTTGAGGAGGGTACATGTTTTGCCTTGATTGAGTTTTCGATGAGAAGTGCAAGTTTGTTTTTCGTTGCCATCCTACCAGACGTATATCCTTGACGACGTTTGCTGCAAAGTGACGACTTGACGAGCTATTTGGGATCTGCATTCAATCTTTTTTGCTACCTATCTTCTGTGATGCTTCAGGATTTGCTACCTGCTCTGCATATATACTTGAACCTGGTGCTGTAGCTGGATACTGCAGTACTATTTCAGGAGCCGTTTCATTGCAATTGAATTTTGGTCCAATCTTTCGGTGATGGTTGGGTGAATGTTTGTCGAAACTTCCTTGTTTATGTAAAGCGATGACCGTGTTGAGTATGTAATAATCTGCGGTTATGATATTATTACCATGCGTCTTTTAGGGTGAAGAATCCTGTCCCGTAAAACCGTACGGCTGCGGGCTTCCTCTCAAATCCAGTCATTTTTGTCTCTGTCCTTCCGTGAGATGCAGTTTTGGCTCTTGTACGGCTGGGAGGAAGAGAGCCGTAACATCCTGCACGCGGCTGGCTGCCTAGTTTAATTGTCTGCTGACTGAGAAGAGATCATGTTTAGTTATATATCGTCTGATTGAGAAGAGAGTGTTCAGTTGGGATGCAATAAACTGCATGTTTGCATGCCATAATTGGACGGAGTTATAGAGGCTGACATTAATCGACATTTTAGCTCGAAGATAAAAGAGGTAACTGAGCTACTTGTCAGGAAGGCAGCTCCCAGTTCCCCCGTCCAAACTACGACAACAGTGAGTCCCGCACCCCCTGTGCCGGGATGAGGCACCGCACAAATTGAACGCCAGGAAAGAAAGACTGAAAGAGCACAAATACAGGTACTGAATGTTGCTAATCATACGCTGAACATTGCCCATCATAGACAACAAAACAAAAGATGCATTACTGCATGGAAACAAGAAGATTTCTTCATGCGTGATGCATTTACCTGTATAAGAAAACCTACAAGATATACACACCATTAGATAGCTGGTACTCGTATATGTTTGCTCAGCAACATTTTCACACAGCATACTAAGACCTGTAGGGGATTTTCTGGTTTCTAGCTAGTAGACACAAAACATCTAGGAAGGCCATCAGTCCTGTTCACAACCACTTGCGGTAACTGAAAGAATCCCAGCAATTGGGTGATTTCCACCACCAATCTTTGAAGAGAGGCAAACTGGAATACATCTTCTGTTCACTTGATTGCTCCAGATGATCTGCTTCAGTTCATGGCAGAGGTGGGTACAACCAACTCCCTGTAATCTTTACGTATGCTCCACAGAATCTCTACGGACCGCCTCATGCTCGGTCGGTTCCTCTTTGTTGGAGCTAAGCATTGCAGAGCCAGCTCGTACAACTTCTCGACTGCAAGATTGATCGCATCGGTTGCTTCCAGATTTGGATCTAGTGTTTGGATAGCATTGCCCTCTGCAAATTTTTCCATTGCCTGTAAAAAGTAAAAACACGTGTAGTATATTAATAGGACATGAATGAAGCACATTAAGACCAAATATAGACTATTTTTGTTGACATATTACTACATGACTCTGTTTCTATTTCATCAGGTAATGGGAACCAGTGGTAATGCAATACAAGTATGATGTCTGGAGCGACAGCAACTAACCCATTTTGTGGTAACACGCTCAATGATTGACCTCTTTGGCTCTATAGGGCGCCTCCCAGTAACCAACTCCACCAGAAGGACTCCAAAGGAGTAGACATCACTCTTCTCATTGAGCTGGTATGTTCTGAGATATTCTGGATCAAGATAGCCTGCTGTTCCTTTGACTTGAGTAGAAATATGACTAGCATCAGTTGGAGCCAGTTTGGCGAATCCGAAGTCAGCAACCTTGGCTCGACAATTGTTCATTAGAAGAATGTTTGAGGATTTGATGTCCCTGTGGATGACTGGTTGGTCTACATGGATGGAATAAATTAGAGTATTAATTGCTAATGATCCGGGTGCTAGGTGTTCACAGATGATTTCTTTATATGAAAGTAAAGCTACACAACAAAAGAAGTCTTCAATCTACCATCTGAAGATCAAGCCCTACAACGTCCAAGCAAGTTTGTAGCATCCAATATTTCTTCAAGATATGTAGCATAGAATCTTACATCTAATATATACCTAAAATTTAGCTTAGATAGTTTCTTTTAATTAGTATCCTGGGTAAAAGCTTGTTGCAAATTTGTGGAAAGGGTTCTTCTAGTGTCATTTACTAGGTATGTTATGAAGGATCCATCATCAAATACACAATAATTCCCTACAGATTAGCATGCAAAATAATCAAAGAGAGCACGTACATTACTCTTATGGGTGTGGAGTACAGTCATGCAAAAAGAAGAAATCGACATCTCAATTAAATATTATATTGACTGCTTCCCCATTAGGACTAAAATTTATAAATCTTGAATATTTTTGTTAGGTGTTGATTATTATTGCCACAGCTGTTCCCGGAATAATATCTAATGCTAGTTTCAGTTGTCTCATCTCTATTAATTAATAATTACAGCAAAAGTAGACAACCATAACATATGAGAACTTGTTAACTATGAATTTTGTTATATCATTTCAGAAATAAAGAAAACGAATAGTTGAAGTATTCAAAATTGAAATGTATTTTCTGGATTAAAAGGTAAATACTAGAACATCAAAGATTATTCCTGGAACATTACACCCCAGAACAAAAGGAACAATTAATATGGAAAATTAGCAACAAACTGCAGCTGGAAGAATAATTACCTGAATAGGTATGAAGATATGTAATAGCATGAGCCACATCAATTGCAATTTCCAATCTCATTGAGAATTCCAATATTTTACCATTTATACCTGCATATAGCTATCCTCATGTAATATACAGTTGGTACAAGGCTACAAACCATTGCAACTCTAATAGCTATCCTCGTGTAAGAAATTGACAGGACCATGACATTCTTACAGTCCAGGTGCTCTCGAAGATTCCCATTGGGAACATACTCCACAATAATCAACTGCTCGCCACCAAACTCCAGGTACCCATGAAATCTAACCAAATTCTGGTGCTCAATGCGTTGCAATGTCTCAATCTCGTTCCAGAACTCACGACCCATACGCTTATCATACACATTCTGGAAATGATGAAAACTCATATATTCTTGTATCGAGAACTAGTTTATACAAACAGATCATAAGAAAATAAGCAAAAACCTTCTTGGCCCGTTTGACAGCGACAAGAGTACCATCAGCAAGCTGACCCTTGTATACAGTCCCAGAACCACCCTGCCCAATCTTGAAGTTTGGTGAGAAGTTCTTTGTTGCTTTCTGGATCTGTGGCAAGGAGAATTTTGTGCTGCCAGGGATCTCCCTATCTAAAGAACTCTTGTGCATGGGACTATACATTCCTTTAATTGATCGCCTGCTCCCAAACACGCTCCCACTGTTAGAACCTTGTGAGCTCAAAGACTGTGAGACTGCAAATTTAACAGAGGTAAGGCCCTGAGCATGCCAGAAAACATATCGATATAGCACGTGCTGCAAAAATAGTCAAAAAGCGTTTACGTGTATGGTTCAATGAATTCAACAGCGCCCATTCAAGGATAGCTTATCTATACATCACTAAGATATTTAATGTCGTCAGGACTTTGAAAGAATTAACAAGAAGGTCACAGTTCACCATTCTTTACAGGTTTCGGAATTCTCCTTCAATCATAGAGGACATTAACAAATTCGTAGATTGTGGTAGGGGTTTGCATATAGTATGGCAGCTCGTATGGGGCTGGGACAGGGCCACATGGTGACAGATGGAAGGCAAACAAATAAATAAATAAAACCATGAAGGACAGACAGGCGAAGTGTCGCACACGTCCGGTTTATAGTAAAGCTCAGCAGGAGACAAATGTTATTGTTGCAGCAGACATGCTGCAAAACTGCAGCAATAAAATTTAAGCTAAGATCAAAATTAAATCTTTTGCAAACAAAGCTGGAAGTACTAATTAGACACTAGTTACTAATAATTGGAGAAAATATCTCGAAAACTGTTCATTGTACAAGAGTACTTTTGCGGCATTAGTGCACAAATAACAGTATGTAGTCTCCAAAATAGAGCATAAATGGACTAGCTTTTCTGGCAAAAAGCGCCATCTTGGACTGAAAAAGGAACCTGAAAGTACAAAAGCAGTGGAGAAATGGGTGGAGACAAGTGCGTTTTCCTACGTACGTTGGTGGGAGGGGTGGGATTCGTCGGACATGGAGTTCTCCGGCGAGCGCGCCTCCGGGGGCACGAAGCAGGCCCGGAAGGCGTCAAGGAAAGAGATCCCGCGCCCGCCACCGCTCGCGGATGACGCTGTGGTGGCGACGGAGAAGCGGGACAGCTCGCCGCTGCCGCCGGGGTCGCTCCGGCTCCCGGCCGAGCCGGTGCCGCTGACGCTCCTCATCATGGCCGACCCTCTGATCGCACTGCACGCGCGGCGAGGCTCCTGCTGTGGCGTGCGGAGACGGAAGGGGGCCTGCTCCTGCCTTGATAGCTTGGAATTGGAAAGCGGCGGTTTGACGACGGCACGGGGAGAAGGAAAGAGCCGGGAGCGAGAAGGGTCGGAGCCCGTGGGGTTTCGCGCTCTGTGTTCGGTGCGTCAAGTTGGACGACTGCTTCGGGTCGGGGCTCGGGAAGACTTACGCTGCGAGTAGGCCCACTGGCCCAGCCCGTAGCATGCGTTTTGTTTGTGTTTTTCTTTTTTACTTGTTTTTTTAGAAACTCCTCTAGGTTTATTTCTCCGATTCACATATTATCGGTGTAGAAAGTGATCAACACGTAAATATTTGTAGTTTTACCGTACGTTGTGATCGGAGGTGGCCTAACACTCAATGACATAGGGTTTATACTGGTTCAGGCAATGTGCCCTACGTCCAGTTTGAGTCGGTCGGATGACTTTATTCCTAAGCCCAGGTGCTCGAAGTTTGCAGTGGGGTTACAAATGAGAAGAAGAAAGATGGGAGGTACAAGAGGTCTAGTCGGACTCTGGTTGGAGGGATCGAGAGCAACGGGAGCTCCGCTATGTGCTAAGTGTTCGAGCGTGTACTCGTGGTTTGAACCTGGTGATTCTACTGTTGTGTACTAGTGAATTGATCGATCCGAATCAACCTGTCTGTTGGAAGAGAGCACATCTCCTTTTATAGATGAAGGAGATGGCTTTACAAGCGAGAGGGAGAAAGTACGTTTGTTGCCTACGCCGACGGGTACAAGACGATGATAGACGCCCACAATACTGTGGAATGTCAGATGCACGTGGGAGGCTATGTCGTCTTCTTCAGGTATAGCAGATATCGGTACCTGCTATACTGTTGATGCCTAGAGACATGTGAGGGGTTTTACCGCGTTCGCCTGCTACGGTAAATGTCGACGCCCACAACACCATCGATGCTTCAGAGGCATGTGGGGGAGCCTTACCATATTTATCTGGTATGGGAGTTGACGGCGCCCACAACACTGTTGGGAAAATAGTCGGCGCCTACAACACTGCTTGGGTTCTGTTATGTCAGGGAGGTCGCAGGGTACTGTCCTGTAGGTGTATAGGGTACGGTCCTCAGTATTACGGTTGACTTGGGTACCCTACCTTGCTTTCTCCGTCCATTTCCTGGTCCTTACCGAGCGGGCGTCTCCAGTCGATTGGGTCTCAGTCGGCTCTGATTACGCCAGTCGGAGTTGTAAGCAGGGGTTCGATGCAACCGGTCAAAGAAGCGGGTCAGAGTCGAAGTGGTGTTTGGCCAGGCATTTCAGATCAGAGAGGCCGTCCGGAGGCAGGCTGGAGACCGAAGCGAGCGCTCCGGTCGGAGAGGTGGGCCGGAGTCGAAAGCGGGCGCCGATCCTCCTTGGCCAGGCCTTCGATTGGTGATTGGATCGCCCTTCTAGCCTATTGTTTAGGCTCTTGGGCCAGCCCAAGAGCTACGCGTTCGTTCACAGCAGTTCGTCTGCTTAGCCGAACCTTTGTAGGGAAGCCGATCCATAAAGGACCCTGGGTTTATGAACCCGACAGGAGCCTCCGAGCCCCTAGGCGATTCGAGTAGAATCGTCTGGGGATTTTTTGTCTTGACGGCAGGTGCTCGAGCCCTTGGGCAATTCGGGTAGAATCGTCTGGGTTTTTTTTTGTGTTACCTGGGGCTAGGGGGTTTTCGTTTTGTCAGCGGGTGCGCGCGAGCGCACCCATAGGTGTAGCCCCCGAGCCCTCGAGTGATTCGAGCAGAATCGTCTAGGGGTTTCGTTTAGCGGATGTGTGTGTGTATTTTAGTCACATCAGTTTATTTTTAGGGATCAGACGAGACGGAGCTCGTGGATCCTAGCGTCGGTGCGTGCCGTGGGATCAAGGCGATTAGTCAATTAGTTTAGGGATCGGACGAGACGGAGCTCGTGGATCCTGGCCTTGGTACAACCCGCACAGCAGAGGCAGTTTAGTTTAGGGATCAGGCGAGACGGAGCTTGCGGATCCTGATGGGGTGAATTTGGGGTCACAGACCCAGGCGTTTTGGTGTGCAGTCGAGGTGTAGCCGAGGGATGGGGCGAGTTCGGGGTCGCAGACCCAGGCATTTGGTGTGCAGTCGAGGCATAGCTGAGGGATGGGGCGAGTTCGGGGTCATAGACCTAGGCGTTGGTGTTTTGAGCCCCCCGAGCCCCATTGGGCTTGGTGGAGGTCAGTTTGAGTTTTGTGCGTTACCCCTATCCTCGGTTTCTCACAACCGGAGGGCTGAGCTTTGTCGCTTGCCTTGATCACTCAGGCTCGAGTGACGCGCATGGTGAGCACGCTAATGGGTATGATCGAGTGGAATTCAGGTCCGTCGTTCGTGACGGGGTCGACATAGCCCTCTTGTAAAATTCTACTACTCCTTTACCTGTAACCCGGCAGATGCTTGGGCCATTCCGAAGACTGACCCGGGTGGCCTACTGGCCTTCCCTCGATAGAGATTCTATGGGTTTGGCAGAGGTTTAGGATCGAACA
The DNA here is from genome assembly GCF_019320115.1 of Miscanthus floridulus. NCBI lineage: Eukaryota > Viridiplantae > Streptophyta > Magnoliopsida > Poales > Poaceae > Miscanthus > Miscanthus floridulus. The sequence goes on from NC_089580.1 coordinate 194,570,369, forward strand.
AGAAGGTTGAGATGACCCTGTCCGCTTCGGGGCAGACTAGGTGAGGGCCGCATAGGGCTCATTTGTGTTTTCTCCCCTAGCTCTGTTTGATGCGAGGCAGCCTCGAGCCCTTCGTGGGCCAGCCTTTGAACCTTGGTCGATCGTTGCTCATGTTTGGATGAGGCAACTGCCGCTTCATGACACAACACAGAGCGTTGTGATGCATTTCACCGTATGTGCAATGCCTTAGTTCCCGAGCCCCCGGGCAATTCAGGGCCCGAATCATCAAGGGGCACGGGTGTATGGAATGAATGCATGTATGGATGTATGAAATGATTATGAAGAAATAGCGAGGGTTCGGTAGTGTTACCTTGATGACTCGAGTGACAGGGTCTGAAGAGCTCCAATAGGAAATGTCCGATCGGGACCTGTGCTCGTCGTTCCTGATGGAGTCGACATGGCCTACATGGGGCGTCCCTTTGCTCCTTACCTATATCTCGATGTTTTCCTGAGCCGTTTGATTGACTTAGGAAGCCCGATGGTCTCTCCTAGCAGAGATTCCGCTGTTTGGGTTTTTCTAAGTCCCGCCTAAGGAGACGGAGAGCCGACTGCACGTGGTGACGCTTTGGTTCTCATGCTCAGTGTGCGGTAGTGGTGGGCCATACCCAGGCCATGTCCCATCTGATTAGGCGTCGTTCCATCGGGCAGGGCGAGTCTCATCGGTCAGGGCCCATTATTTCGCCTTTCCCTAATCGGCGCGCCTTCCCCAACTGTTGCGCCCTTTTCCTTAAGTAGGAGAAGGGAGAAGGCTTTTTGCCCTATTCCTTTGCCTATTCGTCATCTGCCGCCTCTTCTTATCTTTCTTCTCACCGAGAGCATTTGAGAGCTGTGGCGGTTCCTAGGAGAGAGCGAGGGAGAGGAGAAAACTCACAAATTCATTCATGAACCCAGAGCGAAATGTTAGACTTGAGGTCATCCACTGTGAGGGAGTCGGTGCTGGAGGCCTTCGCCGTGATGGGGTTTCTACCGCCAAAGGAGGTGGCGCACTAGAGGGCTCCTAGGAGGGAGGATGTTCCGTAACCTTAGCCCGGCGAGGTGGTTTCCTTCCTCACTTTCCATGAGCACAGGTTAGGATACCCCACGCACTGGTTCATGATTCATTTGGCTATTTGTTAAACACATCACAAGTAAACATAGACTGTTTTTTCATAAGTAGCGGTATTGGTTAAAATGACCTCTTGCCTTCAAATCCTGATGGCCCTAGTTAATTTCATGATTGAAGTGAATCCATAGCGTTCAGATGTACTAGTGATCAGCTTATACCAGATAGTCGCTGAACTCATAATTTTGGGCCACACAATGACGTGTCACGGTATATCCTACTTTTAAGATGGCACAGTTAATTTTCAAGTATGGAGACAAGTATGGAGAACTGGAGATGGTTGAGGAGGGTACATGTTTTGCCTTGATTGAGTTTTCGATGAGAAGTGCAAGTTTGTTTTTCGTTGCCATCCTACCAGACGTATATCCTTGACGACGTTTGCTGCAAAGTGACGACTTGACGAGCTATTTGGGATCTGCATTCAATCTTTTTTGCTACCTATCTTCTGTGATGCTTCAGGATTTGCTACCTGCTCTGCATATATACTTGAACCTGGTGCTGTAGCTGGATACTGCAGTACTATTTCAGGAGCCGTTTCATTGCAATTGAATTTTGGTCCAATCTTTCGGTGATGGTTGGGTGAATGTTTGTCGAAACTTCCTTGTTTATGTAAAGCGATGACCGTGTTGAGTATGTAATAATCTGCGGTTATGATATTATTACCATGCGTCTTTTAGGGTGAAGAATCCTGTCCCGTAAAACCGTACGGCTGCGGGCTTCCTCTCAAATCCAGTCATTTTTGTCTCTGTCCTTCCGTGAGATGCAGTTTTGGCTCTTGTACGGCTGGGAGGAAGAGAGCCGTAACATCCTGCACGCGGCTGGCTGCCTAGTTTAATTGTCTGCTGACTGAGAAGAGATCATGTTTAGTTATATATCGTCTGATTGAGAAGAGAGTGTTCAGTTGGGATGCAATAAACTGCATGTTTGCATGCCATAATTGGACGGAGTTATAGAGGCTGACATTAATCGACATTTTAGCTCGAAGATAAAAGAGGTAACTGAGCTACTTGTCAGGAAGGCAGCTCCCAGTTCCCCCGTCCAAACTACGACAACAGTGAGTCCCGCACCCCCTGTGCCGGGATGAGGCACCGCACAAATTGAACGCCAGGAAAGAAAGACTGAAAGAGCACAAATACAGGTACTGAATGTTGCTAATCATACGCTGAACATTGCCCATCATAGACAACAAAACAAAAGATGCATTACTGCATGGAAACAAGAAGATTTCTTCATGCGTGATGCATTTACCTGTATAAGAAAACCTACAAGATATACACACCATTAGATAGCTGGTACTCGTATATGTTTGCTCAGCAACATTTTCACACAGCATACTAAGACCTGTAGGGGATTTTCTGGTTTCTAGCTAGTAGACACAAAACATCTAGGAAGGCCATCAGTCCTGTTCACAACCACTTGCGGTAACTGAAAGAATCCCAGCAATTGGGTGATTTCCACCACCAATCTTTGAAGAGAGGCAAACTGGAATACATCTTCTGTTCACTTGATTGCTCCAGATGATCTGCTTCAGTTCATGGCAGAGGTGGGTACAACCAACTCCCTGTAATCTTTACGTATGCTCCACAGAATCTCTACGGACCGCCTCATGCTCGGTCGGTTCCTCTTTGTTGGAGCTAAGCATTGCAGAGCCAGCTCGTACAACTTCTCGACTGCAAGATTGATCGCATCGGTTGCTTCCAGATTTGGATCTAGTGTTTGGATAGCATTGCCCTCTGCAAATTTTTCCATTGCCTGTAAAAAGTAAAAACACGTGTAGTATATTAATAGGACATGAATGAAGCACATTAAGACCAAATATAGACTATTTTTGTTGACATATTACTACATGACTCTGTTTCTATTTCATCAGGTAATGGGAACCAGTGGTAATGCAATACAAGTATGATGTCTGGAGCGACAGCAACTAACCCATTTTGTGGTAACACGCTCAATGATTGACCTCTTTGGCTCTATAGGGCGCCTCCCAGTAACCAACTCCACCAGAAGGACTCCAAAGGAGTAGACATCACTCTTCTCATTGAGCTGGTATGTTCTGAGATATTCTGGATCAAGATAGCCTGCTGTTCCTTTGACTTGAGTAGAAATATGACTAGCATCAGTTGGAGCCAGTTTGGCGAATCCGAAGTCAGCAACCTTGGCTCGACAATTGTTCATTAGAAGAATGTTTGAGGATTTGATGTCCCTGTGGATGACTGGTTGGTCTACATGGATGGAATAAATTAGAGTATTAATTGCTAATGATCCGGGTGCTAGGTGTTCACAGATGATTTCTTTATATGAAAGTAAAGCTACACAACAAAAGAAGTCTTCAATCTACCATCTGAAGATCAAGCCCTACAACGTCCAAGCAAGTTTGTAGCATCCAATATTTCTTCAAGATATGTAGCATAGAATCTTACATCTAATATATACCTAAAATTTAGCTTAGATAGTTTCTTTTAATTAGTATCCTGGGTAAAAGCTTGTTGCAAATTTGTGGAAAGGGTTCTTCTAGTGTCATTTACTAGGTATGTTATGAAGGATCCATCATCAAATACACAATAATTCCCTACAGATTAGCATGCAAAATAATCAAAGAGAGCACGTACATTACTCTTATGGGTGTGGAGTACAGTCATGCAAAAAGAAGAAATCGACATCTCAATTAAATATTATATTGACTGCTTCCCCATTAGGACTAAAATTTATAAATCTTGAATATTTTTGTTAGGTGTTGATTATTATTGCCACAGCTGTTCCCGGAATAATATCTAATGCTAGTTTCAGTTGTCTCATCTCTATTAATTAATAATTACAGCAAAAGTAGACAACCATAACATATGAGAACTTGTTAACTATGAATTTTGTTATATCATTTCAGAAATAAAGAAAACGAATAGTTGAAGTATTCAAAATTGAAATGTATTTTCTGGATTAAAAGGTAAATACTAGAACATCAAAGATTATTCCTGGAACATTACACCCCAGAACAAAAGGAACAATTAATATGGAAAATTAGCAACAAACTGCAGCTGGAAGAATAATTACCTGAATAGGTATGAAGATATGTAATAGCATGAGCCACATCAATTGCAATTTCCAATCTCATTGAGAATTCCAATATTTTACCATTTATACCTGCATATAGCTATCCTCATGTAATATACAGTTGGTACAAGGCTACAAACCATTGCAACTCTAATAGCTATCCTCGTGTAAGAAATTGACAGGACCATGACATTCTTACAGTCCAGGTGCTCTCGAAGATTCCCATTGGGAACATACTCCACAATAATCAACTGCTCGCCACCAAACTCCAGGTACCCATGAAATCTAACCAAATTCTGGTGCTCAATGCGTTGCAATGTCTCAATCTCGTTCCAGAACTCACGACCCATACGCTTATCATACACATTCTGGAAATGATGAAAACTCATATATTCTTGTATCGAGAACTAGTTTATACAAACAGATCATAAGAAAATAAGCAAAAACCTTCTTGGCCCGTTTGACAGCGACAAGAGTACCATCAGCAAGCTGACCCTTGTATACAGTCCCAGAACCACCCTGCCCAATCTTGAAGTTTGGTGAGAAGTTCTTTGTTGCTTTCTGGATCTGTGGCAAGGAGAATTTTGTGCTGCCAGGGATCTCCCTATCTAAAGAACTCTTGTGCATGGGACTATACATTCCTTTAATTGATCGCCTGCTCCCAAACACGCTCCCACTGTTAGAACCTTGTGAGCTCAAAGACTGTGAGACTGCAAATTTAACAGAGGTAAGGCCCTGAGCATGCCAGAAAACATATCGATATAGCACGTGCTGCAAAAATAGTCAAAAAGCGTTTACGTGTATGGTTCAATGAATTCAACAGCGCCCATTCAAGGATAGCTTATCTATACATCACTAAGATATTTAATGTCGTCAGGACTTTGAAAGAATTAACAAGAAGGTCACAGTTCACCATTCTTTACAGGTTTCGGAATTCTCCTTCAATCATAGAGGACATTAACAAATTCGTAGATTGTGGTAGGGGTTTGCATATAGTATGGCAGCTCGTATGGGGCTGGGACAGGGCCACATGGTGACAGATGGAAGGCAAACAAATAAATAAATAAAACCATGAAGGACAGACAGGCGAAGTGTCGCACACGTCCGGTTTATAGTAAAGCTCAGCAGGAGACAAATGTTATTGTTGCAGCAGACATGCTGCAAAACTGCAGCAATAAAATTTAAGCTAAGATCAAAATTAAATCTTTTGCAAACAAAGCTGGAAGTACTAATTAGACACTAGTTACTAATAATTGGAGAAAATATCTCGAAAACTGTTCATTGTACAAGAGTACTTTTGCGGCATTAGTGCACAAATAACAGTATGTAGTCTCCAAAATAGAGCATAAATGGACTAGCTTTTCTGGCAAAAAGCGCCATCTTGGACTGAAAAAGGAACCTGAAAGTACAAAAGCAGTGGAGAAATGGGTGGAGACAAGTGCGTTTTCCTACGTACGTTGGTGGGAGGGGTGGGATTCGTCGGACATGGAGTTCTCCGGCGAGCGCGCCTCCGGGGGCACGAAGCAGGCCCGGAAGGCGTCAAGGAAAGAGATCCCGCGCCCGCCACCGCTCGCGGATGACGCTGTGGTGGCGACGGAGAAGCGGGACAGCTCGCCGCTGCCGCCGGGGTCGCTCCGGCTCCCGGCCGAGCCGGTGCCGCTGACGCTCCTCATCATGGCCGACCCTCTGATCGCACTGCACGCGCGGCGAGGCTCCTGCTGTGGCGTGCGGAGACGGAAGGGGGCCTGCTCCTGCCTTGATAGCTTGGAATTGGAAAGCGGCGGTTTGACGACGGCACGGGGAGAAGGAAAGAGCCGGGAGCGAGAAGGGTCGGAGCCCGTGGGGTTTCGCGCTCTGTGTTCGGTGCGTCAAGTTGGACGACTGCTTCGGGTCGGGGCTCGGGAAGACTTACGCTGCGAGTAGGCCCACTGGCCCAGCCCGTAGCATGCGTTTTGTTTGTGTTTTTCTTTTTTACTTGTTTTTTTAGAAACTCCTCTAGGTTTATTTCTCGATTCACATATTATCGGTGTAGAAAGTGATCAACACGTAAATATTTGTAGTTTTACCGTACGTTGTGATCGGAGGTGGCCTAACACTCAATGACATAGGGTTTATACTGGTTCAGGCAATGTGCCCTACGTCCAGTTTGAGTCGGTCGGGTGACTTTATTCCTAAACCCAGGTGCTCGAAGTTTGCAGTGGGGTTACAAATGAGAAGAAGAAAGATGGGAGGTACAAGAGGTCTAGTCGGACTCTGGTTGGAGGGACCGAGAGCAACGGGAGCTCCGCTATGTGCTAAGTGTTCGAGCGTGTACTCGTGGTTTGAACCTGGTGATTCTACTGTTGTGTACTAGTAAATTGATCGATCCGAATCAACCTGTCTGTTGGAAGAGAGCACATCTCCTTTTATAGATGAAGGAGATGGCTTTACAAGCGAGAGGGAGAAAGTACGTTTGTTGCCTACGCCGACGGGTACAAGACGATGATAGACGCCCACAATACTGTGGAATGTCAGATGCACGTGGGAGGCTATGTCGTCTTCTTCAGGTATAGCAGATATCGGTACCTGCTATACTGTTGATGCCTAGAGACATGTGAGGGGTTTTACCGCGTTCGCCTGCTACGGTAAATGTCGACGCCCACAACACCATCGATGCTTCAGAGGCATGTGGGGGAGCCTTACCATATTTATCTGGTATGGGAGTTGACGGCGCCCACAACACTGTTGGGAAAATGTCGGCGCCTACAACACTGCTTGGGTTCTGTTATGTCAGGGAGGTCGCAGGGTACTGTCCTGTAGGTGTATAGGGTACGGTCCTCAGTATTACGGTTGACTTGGGTACCCTACCTTGCTTTCTCCGTCCATTTCCTGGTCCTTACCGAGCGGGCGTCTCCAGTCGATTGGGTCTCAGTCGGCTCTGATTACGCCAGCCGGAGTTGTAAGCAGGGGTTCGATGCAACCGGTCAAAGAAGCGGGTCAGAGTCGAAAGTGGTGTTTGGCCAGGCCTTTCAATCGGAGAGGCCGTCCGGAGGCAGGCTGGAGACCGAAGCGAGCGCTCCGGTCGGAGAGGTGGGCCGGAGTCGAAAGCGGGCGCCGATCCTCCTTGGCCAGGCCTTTCGATTGGTGATTGGATCGCCCTTCTAGCCTATTGTTTAGGCTCTTGGGCCAGCCCAAGAGCTACGCGTTCGTTCACAGCGTTCGTCTGCTTAGCCGAACCTTTGTAGGGAAGCCGATCCATAAAGGACCCTGGGTTTATGAACCCGACAGGAGCCTCCGAGCCCCTAGGCGATTCGAGTAGAATCGTCTGGGGATTTTTTGTCTTGACGGCAGGTGCTCGAGCCCTTGGGCAATTCGGGTAGAATCGTCTGGGTTTTTTTTTGTGTTACCTGGGGCTAGGGGGTTTTCGTTTTGTCAGCGGGTGCGCGCGAGCGCACCCATAGGTGTAGCCCCCGAGCCCTCGAGTGATTCGAGCAGAATCGTCTAGGGGTTTCGTTTAGCGGATGTGTGTGTGTATTTTAGTCACATCAGTTTATTTTTAGGGATCAGACGAGACGGAGCTCGTGGATCCTAGCGTCGGTGCGTGCCGTGGGATCAAGGCGATTAGTCAATTAGTTTAGGGATCGGACGAGACGGAGCTCGTGGATCCTGGCCTTGGTACAACCCGCACAGCAGAGGCAGTTTAGTTTAGGGATCAGGCGAGACGGAGCTTGCGGATCCTGATGGGGTGAATTTGGGGTCACAGACCCAGGCGTTTTGGTGTGCAGTCGAGGTGTAGCCGAGGGATGGGGCGAGTTCGGGGTCGCAGACCCAGGCATTTGGTGTGCAGTCGAGGCATAGCTGAGGGATGGGGCGAGTTCGGGGTCATAGACCTAGGCGTTGGTGTTTTGAGCCCCCCGAGCCCCATTGGGCTTGGTGGAGGTCAGTTTGAGTTTTGTGCGTTACCCTATCCTCGGTTTCTCACAACCGGAGGGCTGAGCTTTGTCGCTTGCCTTGATCACTCAGGCTCGAGTGACGCGCATGGTGAGCACGCTAATGGGTATGATCGAGTGGAATTCAGGTCCGTCGTTCGTGACGGGGTCGACATAGCCCTCTTGTAAAATTCTACTACTCCTTTACCTGTAACCCGGCAGATGCTTGGGCCATTCCGAAGACTGACCCGGGTGGCCTACTGGCCTTCCCTCGATAGAGATTCTATGGGTTTGGCAGAGGTTTAGGATCGAACAAGAAGGTTGAGATGACCCTGTCCGCTTCGGGGCAGACTAGGTGAGGGCCGCATAGGGCTCATTTGTGTTTTCTCCCCTAGCTCTGTTTGATGCGAGGCAGCCTCGAGCCCTTCGTGGGCCAGCCTTTGAACCTTGGTCGATCGTTGCTCATGTTTGGATGAGGCAACTGCCGCTTCATGACACAACACAGAGCGTTGTGATGCATTTCACCGTATGTGCAATGCCTTAGTTCCCGAGCCCCCGGGCAATTCAGGGCCCGAATCATCAAGGGGCACGGGTGTATGGAATGAATGCATGTATGGATGTATGAAATGATTATGAAGAAATAGCGAGGGTTCGGTAGTGTTACCTTGATGACTCGAGTGACAGGGTCTGAAGAGCTCCAATAGGAAATGTCCGATCGGGACCTGTGCTCGTCGTTCCTGATGGAGTCGACATGGCCTACATGGGGCGTCCCTTTGCTCCTTACCTATATCTCGATGTTTTCCTGAGCCGTTTGATTGACTTAGGAAGCCCGATGGTCTCTCCTAGCAGAGATTCCGCTGTTTGGGTTTTTCTAAGTCCCGCCTAAGGAGACGGAGAGCCGACTGCACGTGGTGACGCTTTGGTTCTCATGCTCAGTGTGCGGTAGTGGTGGGCCATACCCAGGCCATGTCCCATCTGATTAGGCGTCGTTCCATCGGGCAGGGCGAGTCTCATCGGTCAGGGCCCATTATTTCGCCTTTCCCTAATCGGCGCGCCTTCCCCAACTGTTGCGCCCTTTTCCTTAAGTAGGAGAAGGGAGAAGGCTTTTTGCCCTATTCCTTTGCCTATTCGTCATCTGCCGCCTCTTCTTATCTTTCTTCTCACCGAGAGCATTTGAGAGCTGTGGCGGTTCCTAGGAGAGAGCGAGGGAGAGGAGAAAACTCACAAATTCATTCATGAACCCAGAGCGAAATGTTAGACTTGAGGTCATCCACTGTGAGGGAGTCGGTGCTGGAGGCCTTCGCCGTGATGGGGTTTCTACCGCCAAAGGAGGTGGCGCACTAGAGGGCTCCTAGGAGGGAGGATGTTCCGTAACCTTAGCCCGGCGAGGTGGTTTCCTTCCTCACTTTCCATGAGCACAGGTTAGGATACCCCACGCACTGGTTCATGCGTAGGCTCCTCAATGAGTGGGGTCTGGAGCTGCAGCACCTCAATTCGATAGGGGTGCTACATATCGTCGGCTTCGTCACTGTTTGCGAGACCTTGCTCGGGATGGAGCTACACGTAGACTTCTTCTAACGGCTATTCTCTGGGCGAACTTTGCCGGTGGGGAATTCGCCCAAGGTCGCGCCGGTGGGGGGTTCGCCCTGTAGAGAAAACCGAGCGTGGGGGGCTCATATCCCACGTACATCCCCTGTGACTCCAACCGAGAGTGGCATAGGGAATGGTTTTATATCAGGAACCTGGTGGAGGCACCATTCCTGGCATTTACCGGTGGGAGGCCAGAGAGGCTGGATAGTTGGTCGCGGGGCCCTTCCCGTTGGGAGAAGAAGAAGGTGGAGATCATCGAGGAGGAGCTCTAGAAGCTCATGTGGCACATCCTTGACAGGGTGCGGGTGTTCCACACCCTCTAACGCCACTAGATTGCTCCATTGGCAGAGAGGGCATGGCCGATGTGGAGGTACGGCGGCCCGTCAGACCCTGATCGTGCGTCGCCAGAGGAGCTACCGAATGACGAGGTCTAGAGTCGCCTTGACCAGGTGCTGCAGCTAAAGCCCAAGGAGAAGGTCGATGGAAAGCCCAAACCTCTCAATGCCTCGGTGGTGTACAAACTGGTATGCTCCTCTCTCTTTACTTCGTGTTCTTTTCTCCTTTGCTTTCCTACTTTTTTTATTTTGAGTCATCTATTTCATAGGGACTTGATGCTTACAAGTCCCCGCCGCACCTTCCAAAGGGGCCAGAGGGTGTGGCTCAGTAGGCCACCCAGAAGGAGGCGGCGGATGCCAAGAAGAAGAAGAAAGCTAAGGTGGCTCGGCAGAAGTATAAGAAGGAGAAGGAGATCGCCCGGCGTGTGAAGGCCGAGGAAAATAAGAGCGACGTTGAGTCAGAGCTCGAGTCAGAGGATCCCACAGAGGTGGATGACATGGTTTTCTTCGAGGAGGAAAGTCAGGAGGTCATTGTGACCTCGGTGGAGCATCGTGACCCTACGGTGATGTCTGCTAGCAATGAGCAAGAGGTGGAGAGGCACGCCGTGGTTCCCATGCCGAGGAAGCATGCGGCGAGGGCGGACGCCACGATGAACGGGAAGTGAAGCGGACGCGGTCACCATGCCCTTTGGTGGCGTCGTCGGTCTTGTACCCACCTGCTATGGATGCGGTCGAGCAAGCCAGGTGGTCCTAGCAGTGGGCTTGTACCCGTGCATCACCGGGGCCAGCGCCAGCACGTGATTCACAATAGGAGGATGCCTCGCCTGACGCCCCGATCAAAGTGCCCCGAGCTGAAGGTCGTGGTGCCTCATGGGCCGGGCAGGAGCTGGTTGGGATGACTCCGCCCTCGGCTAAAGTGAGGAGCCATGTGTCGCAGTCTAGGAGTAGTCCACGCCCTACGGGCCCACCAACGTCGGGTCTTGGTTTTAGAGTCATGCCGCTTACCTCCCGGTATGTTTTTCTTTGTTTCTTTTCGATCTTGCTGATGATTTTTCTAGAGTATGACTGACCTGTAGTTTTTGTCAGTGGCCGGATGGTGACAGGGCTGAGCATCGCCCCAACTCCCGTGCAGGAGGTTTGGAGGCCCACCCTGCAGCGCACCATGGCGAGTGGCAGGGGGAACAGGGTAGTGGCGGCGAGTCCTTCCCTTTCGAGGGTGGTGCTCCCCGGGTTAGTTGCTAGTATGGCGACAGCGGCGACGACGGTGCTGGCGGTGATCCCGATGGTGATGGCGGAGGCTTCACCAGAGGTGTCCCTTGTGGCCCCTCCTCCACCGGCTATGGCGAAAGAGGAGAGGGAGATCGAGCTCCCTGCCTCTCTAGGTGGAGGGCTGCATAGCTCACCCTTACAGTCGAAGCTGAAGGCACCGGAGGGAGACGTGGCTGGGACAAAGTTAGAACACCCGTCGGTGGCCTATGAAACCAAGGTGGTGGAGATTCCTTCTAACGATGAAGCGGATGACGTGGTGGAGCTGTCGACGCCGTCGTGGGAGTTGGTGGTGGTTTGGTCGGAGGCTAGGCCCTCTAGCAGGCTGGAGGAAGGTGACCTAGAGTGGCCCTGCCCCGAGGACTCGTCAAAGGTTTGGTTCATCCTTTGGGATTCCTAGGAGTGTTAGCTCTAGGACATCCTCAGGAGGAGAGGACTCACCATGGAGTCCGATCTTGCCAAGCTATCGGTGAAGCTTGAGGATGCCCAAAGTGGGTCAAGTCCATCCAGTAGTTGGTCAAGGTTGACCAGCAGCTCACCGCAGAGGTGAGTTTCCCGTGCTTGTCCTTGACCTCTTAGTCTCTTGCTGGTCACCTCAGCATGCTTGCTTCTTGTTTTCGTAGGGTCTATAGGAGATGTCATCCCGCAAGTCCCGTTTCCTCCGGATGGAGCATGCCTGGATGGTCGAGCTTGAGCATTAGCTAGGATCTGCCCACCGCGAGTCCCAGGACCAGGCGGCCGAGGTGACCATGGTGCGGGTGAAGGAGCAGCGCATGGCAGAGCGGGCGATCGCCGCTGAGCGGTGGCTTGAGGCGGCGAAGGCCCGCCAGGCGAAGACCAAGTCAGAGCTATGGAAATCCCTAGCGAACACCGAGGCGGCGCTCCAAAAATCCCTAAAGACCCTTGAGTCAGAGCGGAAGGCCCTAGAGTCAGAGCGAAAGGCCCAGTCGGAGGCAAACCAGGAAGTGCTCGCGCTTCGGGGCCGGGTGATGGGGACAGAGGAGGCGAATGCCCGGCTGCGCGAGCAAGTGGCCCGGTAGGCGGAGGGACTCTCTGCCCTCGAGAACTTTCGCCTTGGTACATACCTTTTCTATTTTTCATCATGTTGGTTTCTTCCTTTAGCTTATTTCTAAGCTTGTCACCCTTCTTCCAGAGCTGGGCAGAAAGGTGGAGTCGTTGGAGCAAGTCCCAGAGACGGCCAAGGCGATGTTTGGCTAGAATGCGGAGGCGCTGGCCAAATCCCTTGAGGAGCGACGTGCTCTCAAGGGGGAACTTGACCAGATTCACAATGTTGCCTAGCTCATCGTCTCAAAGGTCTTTGGGTCAGCGCCAAGTACCAGCGTGCATGCCATCCAGCTGGCGAAGGTTCCAGATGAGGTCCGGGCCCTTATCACATGCGGGTTGTTCTATGGAGCGTCGGGGGTGTTGACTTCGGTGGCGACGTACCACCCGAACCTAGACTTCGTCACTATCTACAGCGAGTATACCGATGGCTTGAGCATGGAGGACATCCAATCGCTCAGGGAGAGCTTGCTGTCGCACGCAAGGTTGGTGGCGTATCAAGTCTCTACGTAGTGGGTGATGGATGCCCATCGTGAGGATATGGCCAGAAACATGCGTCAGGGGGATGTCGCCTAGCCTGCGGATGGCGTGGAGCCTAGGTCGGAAGTGGACATCGCCCTGCCTTCAACCGAGACGAATATTGTCCAGCCGGGGAGTGAGCAGCCCATGCCTTCGTTGGTGGCACCGACAGCAGATGCCGCTGGGCAGCCCAAATAGCTTGTAAAGTATAAGTAGTTTAGCAGATGTAAAAAGTTTAAGTTCATGGGGGAGCCCACATGTAAACGTTCTTGTGTACTCAATGACTACAATCGATTTTATTTTTTGTGATGGAGTCGCTCCGTTCGGGGAAGCTTGTCCCTTTCGTTACTTAGTTTTACCTTAGCATAATTTTCTTTTTTTATTCTTTCTTTTTTGTACATGCCCATTTGTCTCATAGGCTGCAACCTTAGGAGCCCGGGCATGGCCTGCGAGGCTCAACTGCTCGTAACCATAGGTAGAGGCGGGGTGCGATCGGTCGAAATATTTTAAAGCAAAGCTACGGAAGGCAATTTAAAGGAACGAACTACCCTTTTGTTCGGGTACAAAGGAGTTTTACCATATGTCAGTAAACAAAAAGAGAGATAATAGTGCACCCTCATGGAGCCCCCGAGCGACCTAGGCTGAAAGTGTTCGGGTCGAGGCACTTTTATAGGAGCAAACGTTAAGTAAACAATGGTAAGACTGAATTTTAGGGGAAGAAAGAACATAGTTGTTCTAAGCGCCGGTGAGAACGTTGTCGTTGTCGTCCTTCAGTCGGTAGGCATCCGGTCGGATCACCTCGGCCTTCAGTCATCCAGATCCTTGCCCGCTATGCCCCCTTTCTTGGCCACTACTTCTTCACCTTTTTCTTCCTTTGGCCCGTCGGCCTATCGTAGAAGGCGCTTGAGGAGCTTGTAGTCCTTGTAGAGGTGTTTGACATGGTAGGCGTGGTTAGTGCATGGGCTCTCCATGAGCTCGTTGAAGGGGCCCAGAAGGTCCTGCTAGGGTTGCTTGCCCGTGTGATCAGCTATGGTGACCAACGCAGAGTTGGTCGATTAGCGGCGATCTTTTCTGTTCTTTTTCCCCTTCTACGTGGAGGGGCCCTTGTCCTGATCCTGGTGCTTGGCCTTGCCTTTGCCTCGGCCTCCGTTGGAGCGCTGCGGGAGCGGCGCTCTCTGGATGCATCAAACAAAGGCCCGTGGTCCCGGGCCATCCGGGCTAGGACTCTGGTTGCTGATGATGTCGCGAGTGTCTTGGTTTGGTCCGAGCCACTCGTGTACTGGCGGTCGGTGTAGAGTGGTCGCCAAGTCAAGACAAGGCACAGATGCGGCCTCCTATGCCACACTCAGTGGTTGTAGCGGTGAGCGAGTGGAGCGATTCGTCTGGTGCATCCCACTCCCCTAGTGGGGAGAGAGGCCATGAGTCGATGTCGCAATGTGGAGCTCTCCGCCTATTGAACGGTGGCGGTCTCCACCAATGCCCAAAGGTTTCGGTGGATCGCCTGTTTCTAGGGGTCGTTCAGCTCAGGAAGGCCATGTAGAAGCATTACCATAGCGGCGATGTTCTCATTGGCCTGAGCGAACTGTGGGGGATCGTTCCTCCATCCGTGGTGTTGCGCTAGAACCAATAGGGGCGACCCCGGGCGCCGTTCGCTGGTTTATGCGCATGGGGCGCGGTGTGGTGTGTTGAGCGTGCTGGCGCAGTTGGCGGCTAGTTCAACTGCTGTTGTCATAGCTCCTCGTCGTGGTCCCATGTGAGCGTGAGTGTCTCCGCATGAGGGTCTGGAGGGGTGTGAGTCTACAAGGACTCCATTACCGCCGGTGCCTGTCCTACAGCGTCCGCCATAGTGCACTCCCGGGAAGGACGGTGGCTAGGCATCACATCGCCGATGCTAGAGCGATCACTCTCAACATCATCATCCATGAGGTTGAGGAAATAGGTTAGAGCATAGCTCACTATCCCCACGAATTCAGACATAAGAGGGGTGGCGGTGGCATCCTTCGGAGCCCCCGGGCGTACACATCCATGAGAGATGCGAGGCCGTAGGGGAACTGATCGCATAGCGGTCACGGTGGGGACAATGGGGCCCCTTCAGATAATTGGTGGAAGATAGAGAATAGCAAGTAAATAACAGCATGTACGTTACTCACAGCGGGGTTTGAGTAGAGAGTTTGCTTGGAATGAAGCGCAGATGCCTCGTCGTTGAAGTCGTCGTGCGTCCTAGAGACAATGGAGGGTGCCCCTCCAAATGGGCGCCGAAACAAGTGCCTCCTCACAGAGGTGTAGTACACTAAGCCGGTCGGTGATGAAGTCTAGGCTTCTAGAGAGGAAGGCCTGGGACGGCTCGGAGACAGGTGGAACCCACATCCCAACAGGTGGGAGTGTGGGAAACTCTAGTAAGTCAAAGCGGGTCGTATCGCCTAAGCCTGCCATGATGAAGGTGGTGGAAAAGTGGGCTATCTGATGACCAAAAAGTGTTGAACGTACAACATCTTCTCCACGGATGGCGCCAACTATCGGTGCAGAAAGTGACCAACACATAAATATTTGTAGTTTTGTCGTACGTTATGATTGGAGGTGGCCTAGTACTCAATGACACAGGGTTTATACTAGTTTAGACAATGTGCCCTACGTCCAGTTTGAGTCGATTGGTGACTTTATTCCTGAGCCCAGGTGCTCAAAGTTTGTAGTGGGGTTACAAACAAGAAGGAGAAAGATGGGAGGTATAAGAGGTCCGGTCGGACTCTGGTTGGAGGGACCGAGAGCAACAGGAGCTCCGCTATGTGCTAAGTGTTCGAGCGTATACTCATGGTTTGAACCTGGTGGTTCTACTGTTGTGTACTAGTGAACCGATCGATACAAATCAACCTGTCTGTTAGAAGAGAGCGCATCCCCTTTTATAGATGAAGGGGATGACTTTATAAGCGAGAGGGAGGGAGTACGTTTGCTGCTAAGCCTTGTTGCCCATGCCGGCAGGTACAAGAGGATAGTAGGCGCCCACAATACTGTGGAATGTTAGATGCACGTGGGAGGCTGCGTCGTCTTCTTTAGGTATGGCAGATGTCGGTACCTGCTACACTATTGATGCCCAGAGGCATGCGAGGGGTTTTCCCGTGTTCGCCTGCTACGGTAAATGCTGGCGCCCACAACACTGTCGATGCCTCAGAGGCACGTGGGGGAGCCTTATCGTATTTGTCTGGTATGGGAGTTGACGGTGCCCATAACACTATTGGGAAAATATTAGCGCCAACAACACTGCTTGAGTTCTATTATGTTAGGGAGGTCGCAGGATATTATCCTATAGGTTTACAAGGTACGGTCCTCGGTATTGCGGTTGACTTGGGTGCCCAACCTTGCTTTCTCTGTCTATTTCCTAGTCCTTACCGAGCGGGCATCCCCGGTCGGTTGGGTCCCAGTCGGCTCTAATTGTGCCAGCCAGAGTTGTAAGCAGGGGTTCGGTGCAACCGGTTGAAGAAGCCGGTTGGAGTCAGAAGTTGTGTTTGGCCAGGCCTTCTGGTCGGAGAGGCCATCCAAAGGCAGGCTAGAGACCAAAGCGAGCGCTCTAGTCGGAGAGACGGGCCAGAGTCAGAAGCGAGCGCCGTTCCTCCTCGGCCAGGCCTTCCGATCGGTGATTGGATCGCTCTTCTGGCTTGTCGTTTAGGCTCTTGGGCTGGCCCAAGAGTTGCGCGTTCGTTCACAACATTTGTCTATTGGAACAAACCTTTGAAGGAAAGCCGGTCCATAAGGAACCCTGGGTTTATGAACCCGACACATATACTCATTTTTATGAACATATGTTGGCACACCTTATCTGTGCAAGCGCTTTTAGAAGCCTAGACTACAAGATATGGAAATTAAGAACTCGTTTAGTAGACCTCTTTGAAGAAGCTGAAACCGTTTTAAAGAAACTATAATATCTTTTCTAAAAAATGTCGAGAAATGGCACCTCCCTTGTGGGGGTACAACCCTAGATACCTACGGCAGACCACATGGGCCGCACCATCAGAAGTGCCCCAGCCCACAAGATTAAGACGTGCACGACACTGGTCGACATATACCGCAAGATATTGTATAGTACCAAATATGATACTTTCCTTGTAACCCTTCCTCTCCAGAGTATATAAGGAGAGGCAGGGGTCCCCTAGTGGATATCGATCTCCATACATCTTATATTCAATACAATGCACCAAAGACATAGGACGTAGGGTATTACGACGATCAGACGACCCGAACCTGTCTAAATCATTGTCTCTCCGCCTTGTGTCACCATCCGATTCCTGATCACGCGCACCTCCATCGATCAATCTACCTTCATGGGATACCCCTCGGAGGACTGTCGAGCATCTTTTGTCGATAGTTGGCGCCCACCGTGGGGCTTGTGCGCGCTGATTCTTGGCGAACCAGATAGCGTAACTCAAGATCAACATCCTTCACGACAACTCGGTGGATCACGTCGACATTTTTCGACAAACACGGCGCACGTCTTCATATGCGGATTGACACCGCCAAGCTTTGACTATGTCCGTCCTACTTCAACACGAGATCAATTTTGTTCCGGCCGTCAAGCGAGCCACTAAGCGAGCTACCCGTGTCGTCGATCTGATAACGCCATACGCCGATGACCAGACGTTCTATATAAACCTAAGTCACGCTTTAATATTTTTCTAAATATTCTCTAATCTCCGTATATCGCCATAATGTTTTCTCCATGTTTGTTCTCCAAATGATTTTCTTTCATGTATACCATCTTAAAGATGACATACAGCTAAGTATAAGGCGAACCAACAAACAGTTATGTTGACGCTCGGATGTCCCTAGAGATGGCCCGATCTCCAGCTCCACCCTACACGTGCACGAGCGTCTGCCCTCTACGTCATGTGTGGTCAGCAGCGGCTCCTTAGCGATGCTTTGTTCTTCCTATACGCACACAGGCTCCGCGCTCCGCGTTATGGTTAACAGGCTAGTTAGGGCTAAAGGCTCAGTTACGCACTAACTGATCGAGCGGTTTATATTAAATATAAATACATCTTCAGAATAACATTAAGTGTTCAGACCAACTGATCACCTAGCTGCATACGCTATTTCATCGTCATTGAGTTCATATATTTTTACATCATATACTACATATTCTATACATTTGTTTCGTAGGGGCACGACTCAGTCAATGAGCTTACGCTCAGGGACTGGATAAGATGATCATCGTCTGGGTGGTCGGACCACCTATTGGACGGACTTCACAGCCAACCAACTGGTCGGACTGCTCGGAGCTCACTCCTGCTCGGCGCTCGCTTCGCCGCCAACTAGTTAGCCGGGCTATTCGTCGCTTGCGCTTCGCCAGCTAAGCTGAGGACTCCCTTGGTGGTCGGATCTTGCTACGTCTCATCGGTGTGCTATCAAGCTGCTCCATGCTGTTTAGATCAGGGTGCTGATCTTGGGCAGCACGTCTGGGGTCTTGATACGCGCATGTTAGATGACGTCGGTAAGCTTTCAGACTTTTTTCTTTGAGCCTTCTACAATATTCATTATTTATCTTCCAACAGGCTCGGAGACTAAACGGCTACACTTCATCTAGCGATGAATGTAGTGCTTATTTCTTGATTTACCCTCCTTATTGACAGAGTCTAAGTGGCTACACTTCTCCTAAGTGAAGAATTTTTAAAATTTATCTTGAGCTCCTTATATCCTTCTAGCAAATCTTACTTGGCTAAGTCCAAGGTCTCCTAACCAGTTAAACTGGTCGGCATTGACTTTCACCATCCGGGTCATCAGTTAAACTGGTCGGTTTCGACTTCCACTGCTCGGATCACCAGTTAAACTGATCGGCTTCACGTCAAAGTGCTCGGACTTGTTCAAGACAACATTACTCAAAGGATACAAGGCATTTGGGGACTAGCTGTGGAGGGTACGACCCCAGATACCTACGACAGATCATATGGGCTACACCATCAGAGGTGGTCGGTAGTGGCTCCCACAAGATCAAGGCGTGCACGGCACTGGTCGACGTGCACCGCAAGATATTGTATAGTACTAAATATGATAGTTTTCTTGTAACCATACCCCTCTAGAGTATATAAGGAGAGGCAGGGGTCCCCTAGTGGACATCGATATCCATACATCTCATATTCAATGCAATACACAAAGACATAAGACGTAGGGTATTATGTCGATCAGATAGCCCGAACCTGTCTAAATCACTATCTTTACGTCTTGTGTCACCATTCAATTCCTGATCACGCGTACCTCCATCGATCAATCTACCTTCACAGGCCTCGAAAGATTGCCGAGCATCTTTCATTGACGTCCCACTAAACGGTTGGGTAGGACTGCTCGTGAGAACCGAAGCTTAGAGCCGGCAAGCCTAAAGATATCATACGTGCACGTGCTTGCTATCAAAAAGCACATCACCTGGCATCGAAAGATATAAGAGAAAATTTTGTATTTGGCCCTAAAAATAATGCTCCTTTCTTATTTGACATCGAAACTGAAAATCTTTCCTATATGTCCTGAACTCGAGTTTTTCTTTCCTATTTGACACTTCCGTCAGTTTGGATGGTTAACGACGTCAAGTCCTATGTGAAAAGTCCGTTTTACCCCTAGAGTTTTTACAGTCCTGGCATTCCATGGTTAATATTGCTATCTTTTATGAATGTTTTTATCTTAAACTGCAATGTTTCATAAAAGATAGCAATATTAACCATGGAATGTCAGGACTGTAAAAAACTCTAGGGGTAAAACGGACTTTTCACATAGAACTTGACGCCGTTAACCATCCAAACTGACGGAAGTGTCAAATAGGAAAGAAAAACTCGAGTTCAGGACATATAGGAAGATTTTCAGTTTCGATGTCAAATAAGAAAGGAGCATTATTTTTAAGGCCAAATACAAAATTTTCTCAAGATATAATTAGCTAAAATAAGGAACCACGCTAGATGGCACAATCGAGTTTGTACGGACATACCACAAAGAACCTCGGCTCACAAAGAACTCTCTACCTTGTTTCGTGAATCTGTATAAAACGATATCAGTCTTGAACTGCCAATGAGCTTAAAGGGAGCCAAACCTAGTCATGCCATTTTATTTATTCTACAGTGGTAAATAAAGAACCATTTATTCAACCGGCAAAACCACTGGTTGGACACTTAGACCCATTGAACTTGATCTTCCATCCAGGTTCATTCAAGGATTGGGATCCAAACGTAAAGTGTTTCTATTCTTTACTGTTCCATTTTATCTTTAATAAAGTGCATGTCCGATTAGTGCTGTCCTGCTGCGCTATTAGTAGGTCGTTCGACGATGGGACACGACTAGTGCCGCACCTGCACCGCGTCACCGTCAGAAACCGCGGTGGGTCTGGTGTCCGGACCATGCGTGCGTAACCGTGTGGAACTTGGAAATGCCAGAGTGGAGTGGAGTGGAGTCAAAGTCAATCCTTTGCCCGTCCCGCTCACTGGCGCGTGGGCCGGACCCCAGTAGACCAGTGCATGGCCCTTCCCTGTCAAGAGCAGGCGAGACGGGACTAGTGTGGGTGGAGACATTCATCAGTGCCGCCCTGCCTTGCTGTACTCGAGTGTGCTCTAGCAGGCTAGCGACCAGAGAGGCAGCGACCGGTGAGTGAGTGGACAACAGCAGGTCGGCAAAGCGATTTTTCCCGTCCCCCGCACCGCACGAGCTAGCACGACTGCAAAGGGTAAAACGCAGGAAACTTCGGGTCCAGGTCGCCGGGATTCCTCGGTCGCGGCAGGGCAGCGCAGTCGCCCCGTGCCCGAGCAGAAGATACCGCGCGAAAGGTACGCGTCGCTCGGCGCCACCGCGCGGTGATACGGGCCTTCGGCTTACCCCATATTCAATTTATTCGATTTATTTTTTAGTCAGAGCAGTATTTTTCTCTCATAACAATTTAGTCAAAACAATAGTGTTTAACTATTTTCAGTCAAGTTTCAGACGAACAAATGAGGCCAACTGGCGATGGCGGCCGGCGCGCGGACGACGACGAGCGCGGTTGCCGGTTGGGACTTGGCTCACGCGTTTTCACGAGAAAACATCGCGCGCGTGGTGGGTGGGTGGTGGGCTGCTGGACTTGTGGCCGGGCGGCATTGGGGGGGGGGGGGGGGGGGGGGGGGGCAAGCGAGGCGACGTGAGCTTGCGTCGTGTTCGCTGGCTTATAAGTCGTACCTTTTCAGCTAACGAATAATATTTTTCTCTTAAAATAAATTAGCCAACAGTACTAAAGGTGATTAGGCTTGAGATATCGGGCGGTCAACATCTAGGGTCAGGAAGTCCATGGTGTATTTGTTTGGCAGGTAATAACTGAAAGCCTCTTATCTGCTACAACTAAAAAGAATAAAATGTGGACATTTTTTAGTACGATATTTGTTTAGGTTCGTCCGTCTACCCACGCCTGCGATCCCACGATATCTCCATGATTGAATATTGCATGTCATGTGATAGAGGAATCACGACAAAATAGAAAGTAGAAAATTATTGTGCTATCTATATACATAGTGCATGTTTGCATGCACCAGCAAATATGGCAACGAGCAAAAGGAAAAAGAATTAACATAGAAGGAAAGAGAATTAAGACAAAAGAAACATCTTTGCTATTTCTGAGAACCTTGCCAAATTTGCCTATATTTAATTACTTTTTCTCTTTGCATTTGCAAAAGGGACAGCTTTTTTCTCCTTTTATTTGGTTTCACGCTCACGTGTTTCATCTGCCTCAGTCTCCTCCCTGCTCGTCGCTCCCCTTGCGATCACGGCATCGCTCCCCTCCCCTCTGTGACTCCCCGCTTGGCCGTGCTGCACGCCTTCGACCACCGTGAGGCGCGCGCGGCGTCCACGGTGCTGGAGGGCCGGATCGAGGCACCAGTGATGCTGGTGAAGAAGGACACGTTCAGCTTGGGCCACTTTCAGGCGTCGCTCCTTGATAGCATCCACCATATCCTCGACCAGGACACCGGGCTCGCCTTCTAGCTTCGTCAGCACCACCAAAGCCAACCACCGTGAGGTGGCACGGCGTCTCAGTGCTGGAGGCGGCGCACGCGTCCATGCGTGGCATCCCGACAGAGCAGGTGGTCAACCAGGGTATGCTCACCCCTTCCCTGCTCTCCCTTCTGTGCGAAAAAGCGGACACCTAAGTGGGCAATGTAACGCGGGCAACATGTTCGACAAAATATGTCTCTATGCTAGCTGTAACAGAACCGACCAATTATACGAAATTAAGTAAGAAAATCTCCGCCAGAGCAGACGATTTAGCAGACTTAAAGCCCGTATAACCCGGTAGTCCGTGAAATCACGAAGGATTTCAAACCAACTCACATCCCAGCCAAGATCGTAATAAGTTTAGCGGTCACCATCACATATTACATAAAAGTTCGCATCGCAGATACATCAGAGTTTAAACATAGTTATTACAAAACGAGTTCAAATAGAAGTAGCGGAAGCCATTTGTTCAAAACCGCACACACTCACACGGAGTTCAAATATAGTACCAGCTAATGATCATCTTCAACAAAAGCATCAGGCGAGACATAAGGAATGACCATGCCCATGGTCCTAAGCATCACCCATCGTAGGATAAAGGCAGTTGATACAGTAGCCGTAATACATCTGCCCATCTGCAACAAGTGGGAATAAAACCTATGAGTACGAGAAGGTACTCAGCTAGACTTACCCGACATAACCGAAAATAAAGTGACACCAAGGATTATGAAGAGCTTTATAGTAGGGTAGCTGACTCATTTGCAAAAAGAGGCATTTTTAGCATTTCAAGAACCTTTCCAAAAGCATTATTGTCAAGTTAATTATTATTAACCTGTCGACTACATTTGCACCTATACTAGAGCAAGCATGTGATTAAGCAAATAATGATAACCAATGATCATTAATAACTTCCATAATGTCATATTCATTATAACTATCTAAGTATTCTATCAACATTACTACGATGAAGTCACTCAAGTCAAGTGCTCACTAATCAGGAGCGATGGCGATTCGAATCGATTCCTAACCAGCTGGGGATTTATTCCTTACACAAACCTCACTCATCCGCTAAAGTGAGGTATCGGTCACTGAGTCAACTATCTAGGAATCTCGAGTTTGCCAGGAACCACATGTACCATGGGGGCCGATCGACTGCACTTTGGTCTTATCATCTTACCCCCGTGTCCTACCACACTTGCTCCGGCACAGTAGCGCTGCGGGCAATCTACTCGGCCCGAACAATCTTGCCCCCATGTCCTACCACACTTGCTCCGATCGAAAGGTACTTTATTTGGCCAGCTAAATATAAGGCATGCGTTCAACATGACTCGAGGCCCAACAACGGTCGATCCTTAATCGATATAGACGGAAAGCACTACAGTCCAAAACTCTATAAGTCTCCGTCCAGTCTCAACTTCATTTAACACTTAGTTATACCATGACTACATAGTTATCCAAGCAGATCCAGGTAACCACCTATAGCTCGCAGGTGACAGAAAATTACCCGACTTCTACTGGTCTAAGCCAGCTAAGCATTGACTCGACTACGGATACCAAGGTAACAAGGATATAGTATAACAAAGGTAGACAAGGTATAATGCAGCAACGGTTACAAACAACTCCTAAACGTAATGCATCAATTAAAGTAAAGCATTTAATTAATAACTACAAATCGGGGAGAAAATGCTCCGGGGCTTGCCTCTCTCGAAGGAGCTCGGGCGGTGATCTGGGCACTCCGAAAGTTCCTCAACGTCCTCCTCGTCGGCTTCGGTCACTTCCTGCGGCTGCACCTCGAGCTGTTCCTCGAGCTCCATGGGTATGACGACTAGGCTCTCCGTTTGCGATCATGTATGATGCATGTGCGTAAGTGCTTATGCAAAAAGTGCATCGGATGAAATAAACACAATGGATATGCTTGAGTGCAAGGTAGTCAACATCATCCAAGAATATATACTACAAGCACATGTCATCTACTGCATTCTCTTCTACTACTAATATGCTAAGTCAACACATCTCATTAAATGCTTCAAAGATACACCAAAGCTTCACTAATTTCTTAAAAATACACAAAGCAACATTTGATTAACCCTAGTTAATAATATGTTTGAATAACAACATCTATTTTTATAGCTTAGAAAAATCTTAGAAAATTACCATAGCACAGTACTACCCTAAGTAGTCTATCATCAGATTTTTATGGCATTTGGATGAGTGGATTAGCCTACACAAAAATAACAAGCTATGGCATGATTATGAACATGAAAATACTTTGTACTGTGAAAAGTGTCAAACAATAGATAAAATATTTTTCCTATGTTATTCATAGCATATAATCACTGTACAAAAATTATCACATGCATGTTTTATACAAATTTTGCTCTCTAGCAAAAATAAAAAAAGCAGCCATTAAAGGCACTTGAACTACACCTCATACTTTTTCTACAGGACATGCATGGCATATATTTTTCCTAGGAAGTACATTACACAAGAAGAATAACACACTTAGAAGCATATTTTTCTGAAGCATATAGGTTTTACTACACATTTTTCAAGATATCAGCAATATTAAGGATTAAATAAAGCTCTATAGAAAAGTATCTCAAAAATGACATGCAATATTTTTATCATGTAGATTTGGTGACAAGGAACCTAGCAAAATTTGTTTCAATAAATTTGGAGCCAAAATGAGTATACAAATATTTTTCAAAGCATTTAACAGAATTCTGAAAAGCATTTTCTTAAATCCATTTTAAAACCAGCCGACAAAATTGCTGGGTGCACCCGGTGCTGTGCACCCGGAACTTCCACCGATCACTGCGGCTGGGCCCTATGGCCCCATGGGTCAGTGACCCGAGAACAGGGGAGGAGCCCCGCCGACTGGTGCTCCTCGGCGGCGAGCTCTCCCGGTGGCATAGGCGGTGCCAGCATGCACACCACGCCGAGCAGCACTGACTGGGAGGGTGGCGTTGGCTCGGCGGTGTGACGGACCACACGGCCATGGCAGTGCACTCGCTAGAGAGGAAGGAGGTGGCCAAGCTCGGCCCTTACCTCGACGACGGCGACCGCGAGCGAGCGCAAGCAAGGTAGGGACCCTAGGCGGAGCTGCTGGCGGCGGGAATCGAAGAAAGAAGGTGTGGAAGGAGGGGTACGTCACCGGCGAGGTAGCAGCGGCGTTCGGTGGTGAGAGTGGGCATGCGCTGCTGCTGTCGTTGCGTCTGAGAGAGCGGGAGGGCGAAGTGGGGAGCGCAGCGGGGGCAGCAGATGAAGGCGAGCGTGTGGAGGGCGAGGTAGGCCAGGGCTGCCGCGCGGCATGCGTCGCCGGCGCATGGCGGTCACGCGGCGAGCGCGTCCTGACGCTGTCGGGCGTGGCACGTGGGAACGGCACGGCGTAGCGTGGAGGCAGGCCGGGTGAGCGGGCTAGCGCGGAGGCAGGCCAGGCACGCGAGGTGGGCTGGGCCACGGCGAAGGCGTTGCTGGGCCAGACGTGGGGCAGGCGAGCGAGCGGCGGGTGCGGTGGCAGGCCGAGCCGGCTTCGGCCGTGGGCTAGAAAGGAGGCGGCGGCCCATGAAAGGAGAAAACCTTTTTTTCAATTTCTATTTTCAAGAAATTTTCAAATACCAGTTTTCAAATATCATTTTGAGCAAGAAAATGACATCTTTTGAAAATGTCCCAAAAATAAAAGTTGCTTAGAATTTAATCCTCTACAACTTTGCTTTAGGGACAAACTAAAAATTTTTGCATAGATTTTGAATTGGGAAGCAAAATCTAAATTGGGAGAATTTTTGACCATTTTCAATAAAGGTTTCAAATGCATATTTTGTCAAAAGCTTGAATACAAACCTTGCTCCAAAAACTGTGCTAAATAATTCTAGATGATTTACAATTATAGCCAAACATGTTTTACTAACCTAGCAAGCATAATTAGGGCAAAAACAACTCTAAACAAGTGTATGCAACATTCATATTTCACGAGCATGTTTCATACGTTTCGAAGCATGGTTTTAGTTATCATTTACATAGTTAGGCATGGATACTTAGGATGCTTGATGATGCACAATATGCATGATTTGCAGTGCCTAAATGCTGGCATAACATCGGGGTGTTACAGCCCTCCCCCCTTATAAAAATCTTGTCTCGAGATTTGGGTTACGAACCATTTGTTATAAAAATCTTCATAAGCTTTTTGTAGATATTCTCCTATTTCCCAAGTTGCATCTCCCTCATCATGATGATCCTACTGTATCTTGTATGTTTTCACCACACTATTCTAAGTAGCATATTCTTTAGTGTCTAACACACGGACCGGTTGCTCATGATACACCAAATCTGATTTGAGTTGGATGCCTCGAGGTTCTATTCTTTCCTTCGGAACACGCAAACACTTCTTGAGATGTGATACATGGAAAACTAGAAAGATGGTACTCATTGTCTCAGGTAACTCTAACTTATAAGCTACTGGACCTCTTCTTTCCAAGATCTTGTATGGTCCTATGAATCTAGCGGCAAGCTTTCTTCGGACTCCAAACCGTTTCTTCTTTATTGGCGTGACCTTGAGATAAACATAGTCACCAACTTCAAACACAAGGGGTCTCTTTCTTTTGTCTGCATAACTTTTCTAACGCGATTAGGCTGCCTTCATATTTTGTTGAATAATATGAACTTTCTTCTCGGCCTCTTCTACAAAGTCAATGCCATAATACCTTCTATCTCCTGGCTCGACCCAATTTAATGGTGTTCTACATTTTCTGCCATATAAAGCTTCGAATGGAGCCATCTTGATGCTTTCTTGATAACTATTATTGTAAGCAAACTCAGCTAACGCTAACCATGACTCCCATGATCCCCTAGAAGACAACACACAGGCTCTTAACATATCCTCTAGAACAACATTCACTCATTTAGTCTGACCATCTGTCTGAGGATGATAAGCGGTACTATGAATCAAACTAGTTCCTAAGCCTTTGTGCAAATGTTCCCAAAAGTGAGCTATGAACTAGGGCCCTCTATCAGATACTATAGTCTTTGGTATACCATGCAACCTCACAATTTCTGCAATATACTTGGCATATTGAGGTGGTCGATAAGTTGTCTTGATAGGTAAGAAATGAGCGGTCTTGGTAAGACGATCCACAATCACCCAAATCGAATCATGTCCCTTTTGAGTCATGGGCAAACCCGAGATAAAATCCATACTTATATCATCCCACTTCCAACTAGGTACGGACAAAGGTTGCAACAAACTGATAGGTTTCATATGAATAGCTTTTACTCTACAACATGTGTCACATCTGGCAACATATGCTGTAACTTCTTTCTTCATTTTGGTCCACCAATAACGAGGTCTTAGTTCTTGATACATCTTACTACTTCCCAGATGGATAGATAGCTTAGAAAGGTGAGCTTCATCTATGAGTTTATTCCTAAGCTCTTGATCCTTAGGAACCACAAGACGGTCGTCAAACCACAACACGCCCTGTTCATCCACTTTAAAGTGCTTAGACGGCTTTTCTTTTATTTTCTCTTTGATGTGGAATATCCCCTTGTTAGTTTTCTAGCCTTCTATTATCTTACTCTCCAAAGAGCAACTAATCTGAATACTATGTAACACAGCAGGATGCATCAGATCGAACCCATCTTCAAGTAATGGCTGCATATTCAAGCAATGTGACTTTCTACTCAAAGCATCTGCCACTACATTAGCCTTTCTAGGATGATATTGCACATTCAAGTTGCAATCTTTGATCAATTCCAACCATCTGCGTTGTCTCATGTTCAGCTCGGGTTGGGTAAAGATGTACTTGAGACTCTTGTGATCTGTGAAAATATTGCACACATTACCAAGTAGATAATGTCTCCAAATTTTTAGGGCATGCACAACTGCAGCAAGTTCAAGATCATGTGTCGGATAGTTGACCTCGTGCTTTCTCAACTGACGTGAGGCATAAGCAATGACTCTTCTTTCTTGCATAAGAACACAGCCCAAACCAGTTTTCGATGCATCGCAAAACACATCAAATGATTTCTCAATGTCTGGTTTTGCAAGAACAGGAGCAGTGGTCAACAGCTTTTGCAAGGTGTGGAAAGCTGCTTCATACTCCTCTATCCACACAAACTTGTGATCTTTTTGTAGCAGACTTGTCATTGGCTTGGCAATCTTCGAGAAGTCCGGTATAAAACGACGATAGTAACCAGCTAATCCTAAGAAACTTCTAATCTCAGGAACTGTGGTCGATGCCTTCCAATCCATAACCTCTTGCGCCTTACTTGGATCGACTGAAACTCTATTTTCTGACAAAATGTGACCAAGGAAAGGAACTTTCTTCAATCAGAATTTGCATTTGCTAAACTTAGCATATAGCTTATGATCTCTAAGTCTGGTCAAGACAATTCTCAGATGCTCTTCATGATCCTTCTCGTTCTCGGAGTACACCAGAATGTCATCGATGAACACAACCATGAACTTATCCAATTCTGGCATGAAAACTATATTCATCAAAAACATAAAGTATGCAGGAGCATTTGTCAGGCCAAAGGACATGACAAGATACTCATACAACCCATATCTGATGGAAAATGCAGTTTTCGATATATCTTGTGGCCTAATCTTGATATGATGATAACCGGATCTCAAATCTATTTTTGAGAACACCTTAGCCTTGGCTAACTGGTCAAATAGAACATCAATATGAGGCAAGGGATACTTATTCTTGATGGTTACAGCATTAAGTGGCATGTAATCTACGCACATTCTCAACGTGCCCTCTTTCTTCTTCTTCACAAACAAGGCGGGATATCCCCATTTAGACTTGCTTGGTCGGATAAACTCCTTTTTTGATAACTCTTCTAGTTGCTTCTTCAGCTCAACTAATTCATCTGGAGGCATCCGATAGGGTCTCCTTGAAATCGGAGCTATTTCGGGGATTAACTCAATCCCAAACTCAATATCCCTATCTGGCGGAAGACCAGGTAGCTCATCGGGGAATACATCCGAAAACTCACACACTACCGAAATATGATGAATAGGAATACTTCAGTAGCACATGTAATACTTATAAGGTCTGTTCTCTGAGGCAATGGTACTTAGAAAGTACCCTCACCTAGGGGATCCTTAAGGGTAAGTACCTGACTTCCGGTATCTATGACTGCTCCCTAATCCTTCATCCAATTCATCCCTATAATGACATCCAAAACTAGTCCAGACATAACTATCATGTTCACTCGAAACTTCCTGCTACCTAATTCAAGGGTTGCCCCTCGAACCATCCGATTGGTCAAAACATCAGCCCCTGCTGAACTTATATGGTAACCATAACCCAATTCTGTGCATAGTTGTTTATGTTTCTGTGCAATTGCTTGACTCATAAAAGAATGTGATGATCCAGAATCAAATAGAACAAATGTAGGGTTTTCGTTGATAGGAAACTTACCAGTGGTTATGGGCTCTCCTTTAGGAATCTCATCCACAGTCGTACTATGCACCCTAGCATTATAAGTCTGCTGCTTCTTCTTGGGTGGATAAGGACAGAACCTTGAGAAGTGGCCGGGTTGGTCATAATTGTAGCAGGGTCCCCTCACTGTACTAGCAGATCCCACAACTCCCTTAGAGCTGCCCTGTACTGCAGTTGCAGCTACCTTGTTAGACTGTACTGTCATCTTGTAAGGCTTCTAGGGTCCCTGAAATTTTGACCTCTCTACTGAGGTGGCCTGAACCTAGCGCCAGGTGCAGATGGACGATAGGGAGGATGACCGCCCGTAGGTGCTCTTGCTTGGGATGGACCACCTTCTAGGGCTCTCTTGTGAGTCTTGGCTGCGGTGCTGGTGTTGTTGTTCTTTTCCTGCTTCAGACAATCACTGATGAAGTCATTGAATCTGACATGGTTGTTGGTACCCACATGCTTCATCATCTTTGGATTGAGTCCTCTCTTGAAACCGGCGATTCTCTTAGCATCAGTGTCAACCATGTCGGGAGCATAACGACACAAGTTATTGAAAGCATGCAAATATTGCATCACTGTCTTGGTGCCCTGATTCAACGCTAAGAACTCTCCCAACTTCATCTCGGTCAGCCCAGATGGAATATAAACTCCATGGAAGGCCTCAGCAAACTCTCTCCATGTAATCTGAGCATTTGGGGGGAAGGTTGTGCAATGGTGCTTCCACCACATTCCCGCTGGTCCTTGCAACTGATGTGCAGCATACTCAGTTTTCAATACCTCAGTCATCCTCAACACATGGAATTTATCTTCCATAGTGTTGATCCATTCTTCAGCATCAAGTGGTTCCATTGCTTCCTTGAATATTGGTGGCCTGGTGTCCATAAAATCTTTAAAGCTGCTGTATTGATTCACCCCAATGCCACCACCCTAATTGTTACCGCGCTGAATGTTGTTGGTGATGGTACGTAGAAAATCCTCCATGTTCTTCTAGGATTGTTCCGTGTTGCGCTGACTCCCGAGCAACTGTGCGAGGAACACCTCTAGGGTAAACGGGGGAGGAGGTGGTAAATGCGGTTCATGGGGAGGCTCATTGTTGTTGCCGTGGTTTCCACCACCACCACCGATCCCTCCATCGTTAGCACCGGTCTCAGTGGCCTCATACGTGGTACGGCGAGTATTTGTCATCTGCATATTTCAATAACAAGTAATGATTGAGTGAAGCTGTAATAATTATGAGTGAATGAAAAATTATGCCAAACTGAATTTACTGGAGAGAATAAATTCATACAATAAAACAGAGGTACAATAATCGCATTCCAATTAAAACAACATCACTAATTAAATTACTTCCAATGCAAACATTGCGTCCATACAACCAAATTGCCATCATACATACACTGGACTTTTATGCGTTCAGATATCGCATTACTAGCCAAGTTCCAATCACATGCCAAGTCTCATAAGTTCAAAACAAGATACATTAGGTTACATGCCAACAAAAGAAAGGTCATCGCGACAGGACCTAAACACTAGCGCAAGGCAACTAGCCTACTCCTCGGGGCCGTCGTCGGGGTCGGAGACGTCACCATCACCCCCAGGTGAAACTATAGGCTCGTCCTCGTTGTCGTCGTCGATGTCCATGCCAGCGGTGTCTGGAGGAGCATATGGGCCAACCCCATTGTAGAGCATGTGAAACTCCTCGTGTAGGTTGACATTGTACTCCTCTAGCTCATCGACCCTTTGCAGCAGAAGGTCCCTCTCGTCCCAGGCTTAATTCCTTTCCTGAACCAACTGTCCAATCATGCGGTCTGCATTGCTGTTGGCTTGAGTCAACGTATGCACCCGCTGCATAGCTCTATCACCTCTCTCAACCACTTGGTTTTGCTGTAAGTTCATATCAGCCAACTGCTCCTGCAAACTAGCTACAGCACGTGCTTGCTTCTTCTTCTGCTTTCCTACCTTGAGCTTATCATGACTACGTAAGCCAGTCAAAGTCCAGTAGGTACTCTCAAGACCCTCATACACTCTAATGGCAGCGAACATAGCACCCATAGCATGGTTGTCGCTAGCCTATCCCTCAGCTGGACCTCTGACCAAGGCACTTCCCTAAGGCTGAACCCAAATAGCATCACGAGGATCATCTCTAGGAAAGGTGCTAGCTAGAGCTGCTACAAGCTCACTGGGGAATCTGCTCATGATATCCCTAATGACATGGAAAGCTGCTCCCTCTGCACCCTCAATAGGAGTGCGACCCTCAAACTCCAAGTGCCAACCATCCCAATCTGGAGCATCACCAAGGGCAGGAACTATGATCTCTACCACTACAAGTCCATCCTCTGCTAACTAGCTCTCATTCCAAGAGTACACCAGCTCTTGACCCTCTAGGTACCCCACATCATGGAGCACTCTCCAAAGCAAGGTCGGCATGCCAAACTCGCTCAAGAAGGTGTCCGTGGTGCGGTGCTCCCTCAGGGCCAATGGACATCGAGGTGCTCTTCCTCCAGCGGACTTACGGGTGGTCTGCTTCGTGCGGCCATCTATAGCAAAAGTTCTTTTATTACCCCCTGGAAACATATTTTAGGTGATACAACTTTTATCAAAATGAGATAATCAATTTATAAGGGGAGGAATGCATGACATGAATGAAATGCACAAGTAATATGATGTATGTACGTGCCGTACGTTCTCACAAACTTATGAAATAAATAATTTCTAGCGACGAATTCGGTGGCATACAAATGATCTCTCAATTACATAGCTAATACGTTCTACACGATAGCGTTGTTATGTACCTATAGAAGATTCATTTCAGCCCAATTCCCAATGAATGCATAAAAGCAATGAATGTTAGCTACATGCTCTACACGAATCTCCAGATACATGTACAACGGCAGTAACTATCCGAAACATCGTCCTAGTGACGGCATCGCCTCAACAGACGGAATACCCACACATGAGATACCTTTGTAAAACATGCGTAGAACATGTAATTACTCCAGCATCATATAAGCATTCACCCTAGATCGGCGATGTATCCGATCATGCTCTCACAACTCACATTTACCGAGGCATAGAGGCAAATGATCCATACATTACCACTCAAACAAGTGGCACTCATATAATAGCACGTCATATGAGCGACGAAAGAGAAATATGATGCAAGAACCCCAAGTCAGTACTTAATTAAGCCACCTAGAGTCCTTAACTGGACATACATGATATGACCACTGGCACACTTTTTAGTTTGAAAATCATGTTTTTCAAATGCCTTTTTGTTTTAAATACACTTGTGAACAGTAGCACGCTAAACCATGCTCTGATACCAACTATAACAGAACCGACCAATTATACGAAATTAAGTAAGAAAATCATCCACCAGAGCAGACGATTTAGTAGACTTAAGCCCGTATAACCCGGTAGTCCATGAAATCACGAAGGATTTCAAACCAACTCACATCCTAGCCAAGATCGTAATAAGTTTAGCGGTCACCATCATATATTACATAAAAGTTCACATCGCAGATACATCAGAGTTTAAAAATAGTTATTACAAAATGAGTTCAAATAGAAGTAGCGGAAGCCATTTGTTCAAAACCGCACACACTCACACGGAGTTCAAATACAGTGCCAGCTAATGATCATCTTCAACAAAAGCATCAGGCGAGACATAAGGAATGACCATGCCCATGGTCCTAAGCATCACCCATCGTAGGATAAAGGCAGTTGATACAGTAGCCGTAATACATCTGCCCATCTGCAACAAGTGGGAATAAAACCATGAGTACGAGAAGGTACTCAGCTAGACTTACCCGACATAACCGAAAATAAAGTGACACCAAGGATTATGAAGGGCTTTATAGTAGGGTAGCTGACTCATTTGCAAAAAGAGGCATTTTTAGCATTTCAAGAACCTTTCCAAAAGCATTATTGTCAAGTTAATTATTATTAACCTGTCGACTACATTTACACCTATACTAGAGCAAGCATGTGATTAAGCAAATAATGATAACCAATGATCATTAACAACTTTCATAATGTCATATTCATTATAACTGTCCAAGTATTCCATCAACATTACTACGATAAAGTCACTCAAGTCAAGTGCTCACTATCCAGGTGCGATGGCGATTCGAATCGATTCCTAACTAGCTGGTGATTTATTCCTTACACAAACCTCACTCACCCGCTAAAGTGAGGTATCGGTCAACGAGTCAACTATCTAGGAATCTCGAGTTTGCCAGGAACCACATGTACCTAGGGGCCGACCGACTGCACTTTGGTCTTATCATCTCGCCCCCATGTCCTACCACACCTGCTCCGGCAAAGTGCGCTACGGGCAATCTACTCGGCCCGAATAATCTCCCAGCTTCGTGGTCGAAAGGTACTTTATTCGGCCAGCTAAATGTAAGGCATGCGTTCAACATGACTCGAGGCCCAACAACGGTCAGTCCTTAATCGACACATACGGAAAGCACTACAGTCCAAAACTCTATAAGTCTCCGTCCGGTCTCAACTTCATTTAACACTTAGTTATATCATGACTACATAGTTATCTAAGCAAATCTAGGTAACCACCTATAGCTCGCAGGTGACAGGAAATCACCCGACTTCTACCGGTCTAAGCCAGTTAAGCATTGACTCGACTGCGGATACCAGGGTAACAATGATATAGTATAACAAAGGTAGACAAGGTATAATGCAGCAACGGTTGTAAACAACTCCTAAACATAATGCATCAATTAAAGTAAAGCATTTAATTAATAACTGCAAACCGAGGAGAAAATGCTTCGGGGCTTGCCTCTCTCGAAGGAGCTCGGGCGGTGATCTAGGCACTCTGGAAGTTCCTCAACTTCCTTCTCGTCGGCTTCGGTCACTTCCTGCGGCTGCACCTCGAGCTGTTCCTCGGGCTCCTCGGGTATGATGACTAGGCTCTCCGTTTGTGATCCTGTATGATGCATGTGCGTAAGTGCTTATGCAAAAAGTGCATCGGATGAAATGAACACAATGAATATGCTTGAGTGCAAGGTAGTCAACATCATCCAAGAATATATACTACAAGCACATGTCATCTACTGCATTCTCTTCTACTACTAATATGCTAAGTTAACACATCTCATTAAATGCTTCAAAGATACACCAAAGTTTCACTAATTTCTTAAACATACACAAAGCAACATTTGATTAACCCTAGTTAATAATAGGTTTGAATAACAACATCTATTTTTATAGCTTAGAAAAATCTTAGAAAATTACCATAGCACAGTACTACCCTAAGTAGTCTATCATCAGATTTTTATGGCATTTGGATGAGTGGATTAGCCTACACAAAAATAACAAGCTATGGCATGATTATGAACATGAAAATACTTTGTACTGTGAAAAGTGTCAAACAACAGATAAAATATTTTTTCTATGTTCTTCATAGCATATAATCACTGTACAAAAATTATCACATGCATGTTTTATACAAATTTTGCTCTCTAGCAAAAATAATAAAAATCAGCCATTAAAGGCACTTGAACTACACCTCATACTTTTTCTACAGGACATGCATGGCATATATTTTTCCTAGGAAGTACATTACACAAGAAGAATAACACACTTGGAATCATATTTTTCTGAAGCATATAGGTTTTACTACACATTTTTCAAGATATCAGCAATATCAAGGATTAAATAAAGCTCTATAGAAAAGTATCTCAAAAATGATATGCAATATTTTTATCATGTAGATCTGGTGACAAGGAACCTAGCAAAATTTGTTTCAACAAATTTGGAGCTAAAATGAGTATACAAACATTTTCCAAAGCATTTAACAGAATTCTGAAAAGCATTTTCTTAAATCCATTTTAAAACCAGCCGACAAAATTGCTGGGTGCACCCGGTGTTGTGCACCCGACGGTGAGCTCTCTCGGTGGCGCAGGCGGTGCCAGCATGCACACCATGCCAAGCCGCACCGACTGGGAGGGTGGCGTTGGCCCAGCGGCGTGACGGACCACACGACCACGGCAGCGCACTCGCCGGAGAGAAAGGAGGCGGCCAAGCTCGGCCCTTACCTCGACGACGGCGGCCACGAGCGAGCGCAAGCGAGGCAGCGACCCTAGGCGGAGCTGCTGGCGGCGGGAATCGAAGAAAGAAGGCGTGGAAGGAGGGGTACGTCGCCGGCGGGGCAGCGGCGACGTTCGGTGGCGAGAGCGGGCGCGCGCTGCTGCTGTCGCTGTGTCTGAGAGAGCGGGAGGGCGAAGTGGGGAGCGCAGCGGGGGCAGCAGATGAATGCGAGCGCGTGGAGGGCGAGGTAGGCCAGGGCTGCCACGCGGCGTGTGTCGCCGGCGCATGGCGGCCACGCGGCGAGCGTGTCCTGACGCGGTCGGGCGTGG
This sequence comes from Miscanthus floridulus, assembly GCF_019320115.1. Taxonomy (NCBI): domain Eukaryota; kingdom Viridiplantae; phylum Streptophyta; class Magnoliopsida; order Poales; family Poaceae; genus Miscanthus; species Miscanthus floridulus. The sequence goes on from NC_089580.1 coordinate 194,606,030, forward strand.
CGCACGAGAACGACGCGGCGCAGCACGGAGGCAGGCCAGGCGCGCGAGGTGGGCTGGGCTGCAGCAAAGGCGTTGCTGGGCCAAACGTGGGGTGGGCGAGCGAGCGGCGGGCGCGGTGGCTGGCCGAGCCAGCTTCAGCCGTGGGCCAGAAAGGAGGCGGCGGCCCGTGAAAGGAGAAAACCTTTTTTTCAATTTCTATTTTCTAGAAATTTTCAAATACCAGTTTTCAAATATCATTTTGAGCAAGAAAATGACATCTTTTGAAAATGTCCCAAAAATAAAAGTTGCTTAGAATTTAATCCTCTATAACTTTGCTTTAGGGACAAACTAAAAATTTTTGCATAGATTTTGAATTGGGAAGCAAAATCTAAATTGGGAGAATTTTTGACCATTTTCAATAAAGGTTTCAAATGCATATTTTATCAAAAGCTTGAATACAAACCTTGCTCCAAAAACTGTGCTAAATAATTCTAGATGATTTACAATTATAGCCAAACATGTTTTACTAACCTAGCAAGCATAATTAGGGCAAAAACAACTCTAAACAAGTATATGCAACATTCATGTTTCACGAGTATGTTTCATACGTTTCGAAGCATGGTTTTAGTTATCATTTACATAGTTAGGCATGGATACTTAGGATGCTTGATGATGCACAATGTGCATGATATATAGTGTCTAAATGCTGGCATAACACCGGGGTGTTACACTAGGAACCCTTGGTGGATGTGTCCTCGTAGGTGGACGTGCGTGAAGAAGGTGAAGGACCTGCGTCGAGAATTTTTAGCACATGTGATTTTTAGCAAGTAGTACCATAAAGGGTCTCCAAAGATTAATCAGTCTCATGCTGCATGTTCCATCTGATTGCACAATTACCCTCTAAATTTTATCATGGAATATATACTCAAGGGGAGAATGAGGAAACTAAAAGTCGGTGTGGGATTCAAAATCAAACCTACTAAGCTTTTATATAATATATCCATACTGCTCTTTCTCTGCCATTTTTACACTGTAAAAATGCTAATTGTTTCTCCATAATATGGACTGTGTTTGTACATCACTCATGGGATGCTCTTTGAGTTGTATGTAGATTAGACAATTGCTGAAAGAGTCTGATAAATAATCTGGACATCATAATACCATTTCATCATTATCAAAATTTATTTTGTTATTGGCTCCTTGGTTAAATCTGCTAATGTTAGCATTTGTTCAAGTTGACTGTTATGAAGATATTTATAGTTTCCTGACAATCAATTTTCCATGCCTAGCTTCGGGTTACAAGAACGCTAAGTCTGTGGGCATGCTTTGTTGTTTTGTCAAACCAGCCTTTCTAATTGTCAGTTTTGTTAGAAAATTTATGGTCACCTAATATTAAAAAAATAGAAAATATGTAAATCTGACTACTTGTGGAACGTCCTACTTGAAGTTTATTACTGTGTAAACCCACCCTCTAACCCTTCTCCATCAGGAATCTAAATGACAAAACGTGAGTTTACTCCAGCTTTTATTACTTGGTGTATGCCATTATGGGTATTCATTGATTCTCCAGTTTGGTTGCTGCGACGATTCATATCAATTTTAGATAGCTGCATTGTCAGGTTTAGTGTATGCTATCATGACTATCCATGCATTCTCCAGTTTGGGTGCTGTGAAGATTCATCATATCTGCAACCAGCAATTCAGTGCACTTAGAAATTCTTGTGTTTTTTCTTTTCCAATTAGCCATTCACATCTAGACCTAAGACGAAAAGATGCAAAAAAATAATTCAGTTATTGTTAGGCTTTTTTGCCTCATAGTGCATGTTTGTGTTGATATGCTTAGATTAGGTTCTTATATATAAATTTTGAATGCTTAATTTCAGGAACAACTGAAGGAATGATGCAAGATGCTGATGGGGTTTCGGATGCAGTTCAATAAATAAAAGGAAGACCAGACATTGTATTAATTTCAGGAACAACCTATGTCTCCGCACCGTCGGCCACCTCCCGCGCGTCTGCGCCGCCGACCACCTCTACGCGAGTCTACGTCGTTGGCCACCTTCTCTGTGAGTCCACGACACCGGTAGCCTGCAACATCCACTCTAGCAAGCAGGGTGAAGCTGCCTCCACGATGCCGGCACATCTTGGGTTTCACGGCCGCACGTTGTTGGAGCCCTTCCTGTAGATGCGAGGTACTGCTGCTCTCTCTCAATCTTAGATCTGGATAGTGGTGGTGGAAATTAGTAGGTGTAATGCTGCTCTCTCAGGATTTGTAGGGGCAGAAATTAGTAGGTGTAAAGCTTTTGGTTTAACAATATGAATTTATTGGTTAATTTTGTGTTCAGTGAAATCACAATGGAACATATGCAAAATAATGAAGGTCGTACACCATTTGAAGACTTGACAAACATCATCAATTGAGATAATTGTTTATACTCATGTCCATAGACGCATTCACTTGTATTATTTATGGTAATTAAGCAAATATTTATCAACTTATTTTCAAACAGGTGACCATACAGTATCAAATTCACAAGCACAAATAGATAAACGTGTGCAGCGTAAAAGAGAAAGAGAAAAAACACGACATGCATCAATGACTCAAGAAGAAATGGATGAAAAAAATAAAAAATTTAGGGAAAAGTATCATCAGACAAAGGAAAACACGGATGCCACCAAGCTAAAAAGGAAAAGGGAAAAGGCACGATTGGCGGCAATGACTCAGGAAGAAAGAAATGAAAAAAAATAGAAAGCGTCATGAATGATATCATCAGAAAAAAGCAGGTAAATCTGATTTTGCTTTTCTGAATTCAGTGTTGCCATTTTTAGTTTATTTAATATATAGTGAATGCCATATGGTGCCGGTTGGAGTTGATTCGACCATGGAAAGCACTGATGTCTATGAAGATAGTGACTGCTTACATTGAAACAACTCAAACAATCCCATGAAGATTGATAAAGATAACACATGTACCATTTTGGTTTTTTCCTAAATACTAATTATTTTTTCTTGTGTTTGTATGATATCGAGGCCAAGGTTAATATCATGTTATTATATATATATAGATGAATACTCTGATAAATGTATAGATCAAAGTGGCATGATTGGCATGACTGATGCATCACCTGATATAAACCCAGGTACATTGTTTTTTTCATTAATGTTATCTATTTGAGAAGAAAAAGTGTAGTGGACAACCCAATTGTGGTTCATGATAATGTAATAATAAATTAATGTTCTTGCAATATGTGCCCTTCTGTATTTTATTTGAGACCGTACTTTTCTGTTATATATCGGTGTTGTAAATGCATCCAGTTCGATCGACAATATTGTCACGTGTCCAAAAGAGCATAAGCATGAGCTAGATAGAGCACGAAGGGCTGCAATGTCTCCTGAACAAAAGGCGCTTTTTAAATAAGAAATGGCATGACTTGTATGCATAGAAAAATGCTACAAGAAAACTGCAAATGACTCCACAAGAGAAGGAGTTGAAACAAAAAGAGAGCAAAAAAATACAATAGGATGGTGAGAGAACACCGAGCAAACAATTTGCATCCAGACTCAATAGCCATGGAGAGCCCTCACTTTAACCCTCAATTTATTTTCCCTTCTTCACCTCAATCGCATGAAGCGCCTTCACACGAGATGGAAATACACAAATTGAGGGGCACGCCTGTTAACGTCGCACCGACTATAGTTCAAAATCCAGAAGTCTAGACCCCTAAAGTGGCTGCGACACAGACCATACATAGGCAACGAGTGACCACTGGAGAAAGAAATGCCCTTCTATCCCGTCGCAATCGGGCTTTTGAAGCAAACATTGAAAGAAGTGCTTGAGGGTGTGCAGATGAAAAGTGCAATGATTCAAACGACCCAACTCAATCGAGTGTGGTTTACAATGGTAATTAGCCTTGATCAGTATATATTGTCGGTACTTTCACATTCGCTTTTCTATTCTAAATACTCATACCTTTTGTTACTACAGGTGGTGTCACCTAGGAAACTGTAGTTCCACCACCTAATAATTGCATAGGTATACAAACACAACCATCTATAGTTGACGGTACCTCTTCAATGCCTCCAAACGGTGCACAAGCTCATACGCTAGACTCTATGGTCGAGGATGGTATTTTCTTTATTAAATTTATCTTTTTTTGTTTTTTGTATGCCATTATGTTTCTCTCGTAATATATGTGGCCATGCTGCACAGACTATGATGAGGATGTCATATTTGAGGAGGACGAGGAAGAGGATGAGGCGTACTTTTTCGCTGGACAAGGTACATCGTGTAATAGTCAAAACATTCTTTCATAAACTATCTTTCAGCACGTAATACATCAACATTTTGTTAGAAGACGATGAGGAGGGAACCGACGTTGAGCACATTCTCAACATGGATGAGGAAGAGAACATTGAGCCTAATGTCCCGGATCCATACGATAGGGTTTACGCTAATGCCCCGTCAGAGTCACACAAGCTACTGTCGACACCTACATCAAAATTGAGAGCTCGCGTTTAGACTACATGAAGAACAATCAGGATACTTTAAGGGCTGACCTATACCAAGGCCTGGTGGACAACATGCATTCGGGTGAAGGATCTGCTGAGAATGTCAAAAGGTGTACTGTCTTGTCTTCGTCATTCATCGGAGGACCCCGTGATATGAGGCATCGATACATGGATGCAATGGCTCTGGTGTGAAAGTATGGTAAACCTGATATCTTCCTCACAATGATGTACAACCCTAACTGGGATGAGATCAAGAATGAACTTTATCTAGGCCACACACCATAGGACCGCCCAGATCTCATCACACAGGTCTTCAGAGCAAAGTTATAGGCGATGAGGAAAATGTTGATGGAGAAAGACATACTTGGGAAGGTGAAGGCCTATGTATATGTAGTGGAGTTCCAGAAGAGGGGCTTACCGCTTGCACACTTCTTGTTGATAATGGAACAGAAGTACAAGCTCACATGTCCCGAGCAATATGACATGATTATCAGTGCAGAGCTACCAAACAAGAAGAAGTACCTTGAGCTCTACAAGATGGTGATGAAGCATATGATGCATGGTCCCTACGGGATGCTAAATAGATTTTGTCCGTGCACGGTGGGCCGTGGGTCATGCAAGAACCGTTACCCACGCCCATTCTGTGAGGCAACGTCACAGGGAAAGGATTCATACCCCATCTATCGGTGACACAATGATGGCCACACGCTAAAAGTTCAAGGCCATTACCTGGACAATCAATGGGTCGTGCCTTACAACTCTTGCCTGCTACGTACCTTCAACTACCATATCAATGTTGAGGCCTATGGGAGCATTAAATCAGTAAAGTATCTATTTAAATACATATACAAGGGACATGACAGGGCATCGGTGGTGATGAGGGAGACCGACAAAGCAGACAAGAAAGGGAACATTGATGAGATCAAACAGTATAGAGATGCCCGATGGGTGACACCTTTAGAAAACACTATGGAGGATATATGGCTTTGACTTGAGCAAGAACCATCCACCAGTACAACAGCTGCAACTTCATCTACCTGACATGCACATGGTGGCATTTCATAAATGGGATAAGGTCGAACGGATCATTAATAGGCCAGGTGTCGAAGAGTCAATGCTGACAGCATACTTTGATGCAAACAGGCATCATGAGGAAGCCCGCAGAATCTTGTATCGAGACTTCCCGGAGCATTTTACCTGGCAGTCTAATGGTAAATTCTGATAGAAAAGGACAAACTCTATTTTTCAAGTTGGAAGAGTCATCTCGGCTCATCCTGCTGAGGGAGAACGTTACTTTCTTTGTGTTCTCTTGAACAATGTTGCTGGTGCTACATCATACGAACATCTGAGGGCGATTGATAGCGTGCTACTACCTTCGTTCCGTGAAGCTGCAGAAAGGAGGAGTCTAATCGAAGAAGATAATACACTGGATGAATGTCTAACTGAAGCTACTTTATTCCAGATGCCTTCCTCTCTGCGGAGGCTATTTGCAACAATATTGGTATTCTGTGAGCCGCATGATGTGATGGAGTTGTGGAAAAAACACTACGATGCAATATAAGAGGACTATAGCCGCAATCATCCATCCCTGGATCTGGTGCAACAAATGGTTTTGATAGACATTAGAAACATGTTGTAGTCTATGGGGAAGGACATAAGGCAATTTCCTCTTCTAGATATTGATCACTCATACGACGATGCTAGCCATATTCCTCATGAGATATTTGAGGAAGCTAGCATTGAGCAGAATCCTGAAGATGTGCTATTGTGCGACTCACTCAATGCCGAGCAAATGTCTACCTATGATGAGATAATGGCAGCTGTCTACAGCAAACAAGGTGGGTTGTTCTTTGTGAATGGACCTAGCGGGACGGGAAAGACATTTTTGTATAGGGCACTTCTCGCAAAACTACACAGCCAGGACAATCTTGCCGTGGCTACAGCTACATCTAGAGTCGCAGCAGCCATAATGCCGGGTAGGAGGATGGCCCACTCGTATTTCAAGATACCCCTCACTCTTCAAGAGGGTGGTTGCTGTAGCTTCACAAAATAGAGTAGTACTGCCAAGTTGCTGCAGCAAGCAGCTCTCATAATTTGGGACGAGGCATCTATGACAAAGAGGCAAAATGTGGAAGCACTAGACAACAGCCTATGGGATATAATGGGCCGATCAAACCTACTGTTTGGTGGAAAGACTGTTGTCCTTGGTGGGGATTTTAGACAGGTCCTCCCTGTTGTGCGGAAAGGATCTCGAGCTCAAATAGTCGGTGCTTCTCTATGAAGGTCGTATCTTTGGGAATCCATGTGCCACCTAAAGCTTGTCTGCAACATGAGGGCTCAGAGTGACCCATGGTTTGTAGATTATCTAATGCGCATTGATGGTGGAACGGAAGAGGTTAACGGAGATGGCAATGTACGTATTCTAGACGAGATATGTGTCTCGTACTCTGGAGATGCCAAGAAAGATCTTCATACATTGATCGACATCATCTTTCCAAATCTAAATGCAAACATAGCGGACAAAGACTACATCACCACTAGAGAGATTTTATCTACACGTAATGATAGGGTGGACATGATCAATATGAAAATGATTGATATGTTCTAGGGTGGTGAGACGGTGTATCACAGTTTTGACTCCGCGGTAGATGATCCATATAACTACTATCCATCGGAGTTCCTTAACAGTTTGACCCACAATAGGCTGCCTCCCCACGTCTTGAAGCTCAAGCTCGGGTGTCCTACCATATTGCTTAGGAATATTGACCCTGTCAATGGGCTATGCAACGGTACAAGGCTGGTGGTGCGGGGGTTCTGAAGAAATACAATCGACGCTGAAATCGTGGTGGGGCAGCATGCTGGGAAGCGGGTATTCCTTCCTTGAATACTGCTATGCTCGTCTGATGACGAGATGTTCCTGTTCCAGTTTAAGAGGAAGCAGTTTCCTATTAGGCTAAGCTTTGCCATGACGGTCAACAAGTCACAGGGCCAAACTATCCTGAACGTAGATGTGTACCTACCTGCACCGGTGTTTCTCACGGTCAGTTGTACGTTGCGATGTCTAGAGCCACGTCAAGAACCAATATTAAGATCCTTGCCCTCCCGTCTGATGCGGAGGCACAAGCGGAGGCCCAAAAGATAGAGAGGAAAAATACTAAAAAGAATGCTGATGAGAAAAAAATAAGAATGCGTCAAATAAAAAAGATAAGAATAAGAAGACCTCGATAGCGGATGGAACTTTCATAAAGAATATTATATTTAAGTAGGTTCTAACACCATAGACGAGGTAACAGAACATTACTAACGCATACACTGAATTTTTCCATTCAATTTATATTGTACAAATAATATCTCACTAATGCCATATTTGTTGCTGTTCCTAGGTATTTTTAAATGGTTTATCAGACTCTATACGGAGATGTTGTATATATACTTGTGTGATGGTATAATGAAAATTAAACATATGTTATATTATTGTTATAAAAATGACACTTTCAGTGTTTTGTTCATAATATTTCGTTTTGTAACCATTCATAACTATTACACGTGTATGTTCTCAAAACCATGAGTTTTGTCGACTTTCTCCACTTTTCTCATATGTCAATGTGGGATCAACCGGATTAACACCTGCATAATTACAAACATAAATTACTTGAATAAAACCAACGAAGCAAGTTAGTGATAATAGTGAACAATAGTGCTAAACAACACCATACCAGTGGTCGTGGGATAGCACGATCGTAATGGCGTTGGTTTCACGCATTAACGAGGATAGCTCCTTTGTATTTTCCACTGTTGCACCAGGGTCATTAGTTTATGAGCACAAAAGAAATGGATATCGGAGATTTCTTCATACCAATATAAAACATTATCTTAGCCGCATCACGGAAAGGTCTATAAAGTAGAGTTTGTGAGCCTGCGACGCTGCGCACTCCGTGACTATGTTAAATTCATAAACTTTGTTTTTTGGATTAAATGTCACTTTAACGTTGATATTTAATTTTTACAGTATATTTATTTTATCGTACGATACGTGTGTTTTTAGTATAAAATTTTAGTTATCCCATAGCAACTCCCAGACACATACGCTGCTTAATCTAAATAACTCCTCTATATGCTTGAACAATTATGGTCGGACATTTCTTAAATTCATACGTGCTCCTTGGATCTCAAAATAAACTGATACTGTAGACTTCAAATTTTATCCCATAAATATTGCATGCATAAAGAGTATCAGTAGGAATTATCACTAGGCTTGTCAGTGGGACCCACCCATAGAAAATCGAGCACTACATCAAAATCGAGGAAAGAGAAACTGTGAGATGTCAGTATGTTATAGGGGCCGTAATGTCATTTTACTTCCTGTCTTGGTTTGCTATCCTAGAATCACAGTTTATTTTGAGACGGGGTACTATATTAACGATATTGTGTTTTATCATTTTTTTCAAATAATCTGTGACATACTAAATATTATTGTACTTCAACAGCGCATAAAGACCAAAAAAAAATCCATGCCAATTTCTCAACTACATGTTGTGGATTCGTTTTGGCGGTGACAGATTGCGCTAAGGATTTTGGCCCCAGCTCAAACAAACAAAAACAAGTAATCATAGGTTCTTTTCCCGTTACCGCCGGACGTTACCGCTGATTCTATGAAGTTATACGTGGTAGTCCATGAAAGTTGCAGGTACGTACTCCATCGGTGCCTAAATAACTATCGTGTTGATATGCATATCATAAGTTTAAATCGATTTATAAAAAATATATATAATATTTATATCTTAAAATAAATTTATTAAAAAATTAGATTCAAATATCTTTTTAATAATACTAATTATATATAATATAAATATTAATATTTTTAATATATATTTAGTCAAATTTATTTCTGAAAAACGAGAGTGACAGATATTTAGAGAAAGAGAGTAGACAGTACTAGTCACAATTCAGTAGTCAATCACCGGCATAAAGCTGTTAGCAAGTTCCACGGAAGAGCTTGCTGTTCCTTGCAGCAAACTACGTAAGCCCTTGATTAGTTCAAAAACTTTAAGCCTTGTCACGTGCAATGTTTGATACATGCACAGAGCATTAAATATAAATTAAAAAATAATTAATTATATAGTTTACGATTAATTTATGAGACGAATCTTTTAAATTTAATTAGTCTATAATTTAACAGTAAAGTGCTACATTAACATATCTGCTATTGGCGGATTAATTAGGCTTAATAAATTCGTCTCGCGGTTTACTGACGGATTCTGTAATTTATTTTTTTATTAGTATCCGAACACCCCATGTGACACTCATGTAATATTCGATATAACATCCTAAAACTTTACACGCTAGATCTAAACAGTCCTAAATTGTACTAGTCACAATTCGTCTCATGTCGGATGGACGATGTGAGGTCAACCATCATCATTCCGCTTGTTCGCTGGTTCGATAAGCCACTTGTGCTGATTTGTACGGTTGATTTGTTTTGAGATAAAAACAATATATCATTGTCCAATGATCGTAGTCGTAGGAAATAAATTAAGAGACCAGAACGGAAAGTGTCACGTAAGCTCCTGCAGTCGTGCTGGTGCTCGTAGATAGCAACGGGACCCCGATAACCGATACCCGATGGGTATTTAATCAATTAGGGGATGGGAACGTGATCATATCTTTAACCGCGGGTATCTAAATGGGCAAGAATCTATCACCGACGGGTATAGCGGGTACGGGAACGTTCCTTGTTTACCCGTCCACGTTATCCATTGGGGAACTCGACTATTTGGGCTGTCATACGAGTATTAGGCCTAAAGAAGCACAACATAGCTATTTTGGCTTAAATCTGAACAATCATATATATAGTTTGTGTGTTCTAGGAACCCTAGTTTAATTTTTTCTCGCCATTGCCGTCAGCAGCACAAGCAAGCCTACCTCACGAGCGCTCGTGCCCCTCGCTTTCTCAGTTCGGTCTCTCTGTCCCCTTTGCTCGTCCTCCTCGTAACCTCGCTCCTTCTCCTCGGTATCTCCGAGACTCTGACACTTATACCCGGGTGAAGAAGAAACATCTCTGATTGCAAAACTACGACCCCAAGTGTCTTTGTTTATCGGGTATGCAGTACCCGTCAGATATCTGTTACCCGATCGATGCCCGACGGATATGAAGATAAGCAAGAATCTATACCCGAGACAGTTAACGGAAACGAAAACAAGATAAATTCTTCTTAGCGAAAAAGAAAATATTCTGATGATACCCGACGCGTACTTTCCGTTGCCATCCTTACTGGTGCTGGCCGACCGAACTTGATGCAAAGAAGGTGCGAGGATAGTACTACACGTAGGTAGTGCGTTTCGTAGCGTAACTAGGCCTGAATGTCTGATTAGGCCCTAAAGCTGTCGATTGTTGACTTGATACTTTATTGAGAGTACGAGCGTATCAGTGATGGCGAATGAGCAGATTAATAGCCCCCCATGTGCCACCGGTGCACTGGTAAAAAAATGCAAAAAAAAAAAAAAAAACTGTACTGCATCTGCATGGTGTCAAGTAAATTGTCACAAAACGCGAATACTCTGTAGATGATTAATCAAAGCAAAGCAGTTTCGTTAAGCCTGTTCATCCGCATTTCCTTCCAGTAACTCATCGCAAACTCACTCGTTGAGCACGGGATATTTAACTTTTTACATTATAACGGATGACATTTCTCTATATAGCACTTTTTAAATTGCTCCTATATATTTATCATCAAGAGAGATCATTTGATACATTCTTGTTATTTTTGCTGACGTGGCACGCCAACTCGATCTGACAGCATAGACCGGCCACGGAAAATCACATTTTTGCCCCTCATCTATTTCTTCTATCTCTATCCCTTCCTTGCTCGAGTCCGGCCATGGCCGACGATGGGGTCCATAGCGGCGGCTGACATGACATAGGGGAAGTTGGGAAATTGAAGTCGTGGCGGTGGAAATTGGCGAACATCATCATTGCGACGTAGGACTCGAAGACGAACTTGGCGTCGCCGGCACGGTGGAGCGGGACGCCCGGGTGCATGGCAGCAGCCGCCGCGGCTAGATCCCACCCGGCGGACTGCATCGAGTTAAGCATTGACCTGGCGAAGGAGCGGATCGACTTCACTGTTTGTCGCAGCGGTGTGGCCAGGGTTGAGGCCAGAGAGGTGGAGCTCGTCGAGCGACGCCAGGGTGCAGCCAGGGTGGAGCCGCGCCTCGGTGCGCTCAGCGCGGAGCTCGGCGGTGAGGGATCTCCTGGCGCGGTCGGCCTCGGAGTCCCTGGCACGGAGGTCCGACTCCAGCTTCCGCGCTGTGATCTGGTACGTCTTGAGGAGGCGGCGCTGCTCCTCGACGAGCACGGTGTGGCCCGTTGTCGGGGACCTAATACCGGGATACCCAAAGAGGTGGAATTAATAACCATCGCTTGTTGATGCTTCCGGTCAAACAAGAACGCTACTACACTTCTTGCCCGAACAACGGAAGATTGGTTCCGTCTCGCCTGACCCCCAAGGGCTAATACTCCGCATCGCCTGACGACTGAGGGTAGGCTCCGCCTCGCCCGATGGCTGAGGGCAGGCCCCGCCTAGCCCGACGTCCGAGGGTAGGCTCCGCCTCGCCCGACGGTTGAGGGCAGGCTCTGCCTCACCCGACGGCTGAGGGCCGTCTCCGCCTCGCCCGACATTTGAGGACAGGCTCCGCCTCCCCCGATGGCTGAGGGCTGGCTCCGCCTCGCCCGACGTCCGAGGCTAGGCTTCGCCTCGCCCGACGTCCGAGGGTAGGCTCCGCCTCGCCCGACAGCTGAGGGTCGTCTTCGCCTCACCCGACGTCGGAGGGCAGGCTCTGCCTCACCAGACGTCCAAGGGCTGGCTCTACATCACCCGACATCCGAGGGCAGGCTCTACCTCGCCCGATATCCAAGGGCAGGCTCTGCCTCGCCCGACGGCTGAGGGCCGTCTCCACCTCGCCCGACGACTGAGGGCTGGCTCCGCCTTGCTTGACGTCTAAAGGCAGGCTCCGCCTCGTCTGATGACTATACCCTGCTCATTCATAAAGACGAGCACAGGGTATGACAGGACATTCGAGTCAACTGCAGTACCGAGGGCCATGCCCTGCATGCCTGCCGAAAGGTACCATCAGGATACGATAGGACGAGCGCTTTAAGCCCTTTCAGACCTGATAGAGTCCGAACAGTGTTGTAGGCGTCGACTTATATCCCATAGTATTATAGGCACCGCCATCAGCCCTCAGGTGTGGATATTAACACAAGCATATGACAACCACTACGATCCAAGATAGAACTCACATCATCTATAGTGACGAACGTATGGTCACTTCCCCATCTACTCCCCAAAGGGTCATATCTCGGCTCTCTGGCACGCCGCACCGTCCACCAGTGTAGGATGGGACGTACCCACTTGCTGAAAGTGGCCAAGGCACGACCCTATACGGATTAGCAAACATGCCATCCCTGACACGATTTGCCATGTTAGCAGGGTAGGCACAGGGGAAAAGATAGACCTGGCTCCTTCGAAGGACCTTCTCTACCCTCTAGCTTTTTTCTCTTTCTCCCATCTATAATCCCTGCTCCCCCTTGGTCTATAAAAGGAGGGACAATGCACCCCACTGACGACGGTGAATCGATTCCACACATAACACACAACCAAGTAGCAACTGTGCTCTTGGCGTCCTTTTGACCTTTCCATCAAAGACTTGGGACCTGTCCCCCTCTCGACTGTTTGTACCCCCTACTATGAATGTTTTTTGGTACTAATAACATAAGCAGCAGCAAACTAAACGTAGGAACATTCAGCCAGAACTGGCACAAACCTTCTGTCCTTTAGTACACCATCCGAGCCTAACGCGCAACAATTATAAATTTACTAGTCGATGTTTGTGCACAACACCGATAGTTGGCGCACCAGGTAGGGGCCTTTGCGTGTTCCAAATCAGGCCTCGAATGGCTAGCCACGCAATCAGCTGGGTCCCAGGCGTACACGTGTGTTTCAGTGACCTGGACTTCATCGTCACGGTGGGAGGAGAGTTGGCTTTGGCCTATGTCGCCATCCAATCTCTCCTCTCCATCGACTTCAACTACGGGAGGCTTGAGCGCCAGCCCGGCGTCTCCCTTGGACCCTAGCCATCCAGGGAGAACCCACGCCACCTCACCCTCTCCCTAGAACACTCCGCATGGAGCACCCCGACAGCGCTTCCGTTCGGTCTCCATAACATCGTGGCGATCGTAAGCCACCTTGTGGCACAGCGCATGATCCCGTCCTCCACGAACAATGAGTTCATGGGGATGACCGAAAACATCACGAAATCCCTCCACGGCCTCCTCGTGGAGTAGCCAGGGTCGAACTCTGGCTTTGACTCCAGCAGGGGGAGCCACCACCCCTCCCAAGAATGTTTCATGGTGGATACCCCTGAGGGACATGTCAAAAGCGTCTCCGTAGATGAGGCTACCCCGGCAGGCAACCTGTAACCCCCCTAGTGTTACGATCTCGTTTAGCACCGCGATTTAGGCCTAAGTAAAATTTTCAAAATGAGTTTCTTGTGTTTTTAGTTTAAAATGTCCTTGAGGCGATAAGCGAATCCGGTGACCTAGTTTTATGGACTCGAATAAACGCCCAAGTTAAATTACTTAGTGCGTAGAAATATTTAGGAATGTCCAATAACGATTTTAGCAAGTAAATGGTAGAGGGTTTGTTCTGTTAGATTAAGCATGAAAAGCAACTTTTATAAATAAAATAAAATCCATAAATAAATAGAACGATATATATAGCTTTTGAATCTCATTAAAATTCGAGCTTTGTTAAAAATCTCCTTGTGCCTAGATATTGCTAATTATCAAAATTCATAAATTGATAGAAATATCTATAGGTATATACACACACACATGTTTATTTTGAGAAGCACGTTTTGTTGAAAAGCCTTGGTTTAGTTATTGACTAGCGAGCGAACGGATCTACAGCGATGATGGGACGTCTCCCTGCCCTGCTCCATCGCTTGTCGTCGGTAGTGCGTTCCCCTTGTTCAAAATCAATCAACTCTGGTTTATTAGCGTTGCGCCGTGTAGTCGAGTTTCGTCGTTGTGCCACTGCTCCCTCTCCATCATGTTTTTTCTCTGAGAACGATGTCTCCTCACATTAACTCGGCCTTGTCCTTGCCTACTGCTACTGCCCGCGTTTTGCTGCCTCGTCCTCCCTGTTTCCCCCACGTCATGCTTATGAATTAGACGAGCTTGCATAAGGTCATTGTTTTTTCTATTACACGGTCTACCTCCGTAGTCTTCTCTGTCCCCACCGAGCGAGTGCACATGGCACTCTACTCTCCCTCCCTCTGCTTTCCTAGTACCGCCGCTCCTCATTTGCCTCCCCGTGTCATGCGCTAGTGCCGCAGCGCTACCCTCTCGGGTGCCATCGCTCCCCGCGCTGTTCCACCCCACCAAGGCCATAGTCATCGGTGCCCCCTCCTCAGTTCCTGCCCGCTGCCCTGCCATCTCAGCTCCGCCGCGGCTACTCCTGTTTCCCCAGTGCGCCATGGAGCCGTCCGGCACACCGCCTTCTTTGCTCGTAGCTCCCTGTGCTGCCGTCCAGCGCGCATGCCGCGGCCTCACGCTGGCCCATGCCCCTTGCGTGCTCACCCTTCTCGCCACGCCAAGCCTCTATCTCATCGGCATTACACCTTTCCGTAGCGCCATGTCCGTTTCCACCACATGCACGGGCATGACTTTGCCGCATCCTCTGTCATTTCTTCTTTGCATGCGCATGAGCTCGCACGGAGCCACGCCGGGAGCCATCCATCTCACTGCCGCCTGAGCCTCCATCATCGGTCGTGCCTCACGCCGTCCGTGGTCAGTCCCCTCACGAGCGCCTGGGCCATGTGGCCACGCCGTTCCATCTTCGTAGCACCTCACCGCCGCTAGGATGTTGTGTTGCATCAGGCCGCCTATGCCTTTCTCCTACATGCTCGCCATGCCATACCAACTGCCTACCGGAGCCGGCCCTCCCTAGCGTGAGCTCCACCGCGCTGTAGTTCTGAGAGCCTCCCCTACAGTCGCTGCCCCTCCCGCCTGCTGCATGGGGCCGGTGATGCGCCCCATCACCGCAAAAGCCCGCACCTACGGCCGTGACAGCCATACCTCCACTCCGCAGCACCAAGACACCGTCACGGGCCAGCCGCTCCACCACTATGCCACAGTCGCCGGTCACCGCGCCCCTCCCCTACGGTGCTCTGCTTTTGTGAAGAGAAGGTGAGATGGGTGAGAATCCAAGAATAATAGTTATACGGGGTTCTTATTATAAAATACGAGACTCACATAAATAGTACGTTGTACCGTTAGTTGATTTAGAGAGAACTGAGGGGCCAAATCGAATAAAGTACCATTGTCATTGGAATCTGGCCGTGTGGGCCGCGCTCGTTCACCTGTGGGCCATCTGCCCGCTTGGGGCTGCTGGGCCGCCTGCCGCGCTGGGCCGTCACCTGCCCCGCTGGGCTGGCCGGTTGCCTGTGCGCCTAGGCCGGTTGCCTATGCGCCTGGGCTGGTTGCCTGTCCACCTAGGCCGGTTGCCTATGCGCCTAGGCTGGTTGCCCTTTTAATTTTCTAAAAGTATGTGTTAATTTAGTCTTAGAAATAAACTGGTAAAATTCATAGTAAATCATAGAAAATCGTAAAAATGTCAAACTAGTTTTGTTAGTCTCCTAAAATCATGATCTACCTGTTAGTATAGTTTGTTCACATAGTGTGATAATATTCTTGGAAGCTATATAATTAATTTAAGGTACTTAATCTTATAAAAATGTAAATTGTAGGAATGGTTGTGATAAATTAGTAATAGGGTTGGATCTAAAATTTCTACGGTAGGTTCCTAGCAATATTAGGTACTCATTATAATTTTTATAGCTCCATAATAATTAGTTTGCTAAATAGATAATGATGTTCTATTATGAATAAAGATTAAATTGATAGAAGAGAATAAAGAAACAACCTTGGTTTATATAACTAAAATAATTATGGGATATAACGCCTTATCCGACAACGTGTATATGTAGCCTAAGTACAGACGTCGTTAGAACTCGCTCGTTAGCTTAGTGCGGCATGATCATGTTTCTAAGCATTCGGGTATCGTTTCTAAGCATTCAGCTACCCGAGCACCTTTCCACGACATCGTGCCCGAGAAGCAGGCCATGCCACTAGGGTAGATCGATCTGTCCATCACCTTCGGGGATCGGTTCAATTATAGCACTGAGACCCTCACCTTTGAGGTGGTTGGGTTCCCCTGAAACTTTCCACGCCATACGGGGACGTCCATGCTACGTGAAGTTCATGGCTGTCCCCAACTATACATACCTCAAGCTAAAGATGTTGAGTCACCATGGGGTCATCACTGTTGGCACCTCCTTCCAGCGGGCCTATGAGTGCAAGGTCGAGTGCTGTGGCCACGCCATAGCAATTGTCGCCTTCGGGGAACTCGTGACCCTCAAGGAGAAGGTCTCTAGAGAAGCGCCCGATGCGAAGAAATCAACCAGGTCATTCAAATTGACAGAGGGCTTCAAGGAAGTCCTCATAGATCCTAGCAGCTCCAAGGGTAAAATGATATGCATTGGTACCACACTTTCCTTCGAATAGGAAAGCGCGCTCGTCAACCTCCTCCGCGGTAACAAAGACATCTTTACGTGGAAACCCTTAGATATGCCAGGCATTCCGAGGGAGGTCGTCGAACATACCTTAAAGATCCATCTAGGCTCCAAGCCAATGAAGCAACACCTGCGTCGCTTTGACAAGGAGAAGCGTAGGACCTTTGGTGAAGAGATAGCAAAACTATCGGCTGCTAGATTCATTAAGGAAGTATACCACCCAGAGTGGTTAGCCAATCCCGATCTTATATGAAAGAAGAGCAGGAAGTGGAGGATGTGTGTAAACTATATGGGTCTCAACCAAGCATGCCCAAAGGATCCATTTCCATTGCCACGCATAGACCAAATAGTCGACTCAACCTCGGGGTGTGAAACCCTATGCTTCCTTGATGCGTACTCTGGCTACCATCAAATCATGATAAAATAGTCCAACCAGCTCACGATATCTTTCATCACCCCCTTCGGATCGTTCTGCTACATCTCTATGTAGCCTAAGTACAGACATCGTTAGAACTCGCTCATTAGCTTAGTGTGGCATGATCATGTTTCTAAGCATTCGGGTATCGTTTCTAAGCATTCGGCTACCCAAGCACCTTTCCACGACATCGTGCCCGGGAAGCAGGCCATGCCACTAGGGCAGATCGATCTGCCCATCACCTTTGGGGATCGGTTCAATTATAGCACTGAGACCCTCACCTTCGAGGTGGTTGGGTTCCCCCAAAACTTTCCACGCCATCCGGAGACATCCATGCTACGTGAAGTTCATGGCTGTCCCCAACTATACATACCTCAAGCTAAAGATGTTGAGTCACCATGGGGTCATCACTATTGGCACCTCCTTCCAGCGGGCCTACAAGTGCAAGGTCGAGTGCTATGGCCACGCCATAGCAATCGTCGCCTCCAGGGAACTCGCGACCCTCAAGGAGAAGGTCTCTAGAGAAGCGCCCGACACGAAGAAATCAACCAGGTTGTTCAAATTGACAGAGGGCTTCAAGGAAGTCCTCATAGATCCTAGCAGCTTCAAGGGTAAAATGGTATGCATTGGTACCACACTTTCCTTCGAATAGGAAAGCGCGCTCGTTGATCTCCTCCGCGGCAACAAAGACATCTTTGCGTGGAAATCCTCAGATATGCCAAACATTCCGAGGGAGGTCGTCGAACATACCTTAAAGATCCATCTAGGCTCCAAGCCAGTGAAGCAACTCCTGCGTCGCTTCGACGGGGAGAAGCATAGGACCTTTGGTGAAGAGATAGCAAAACTATCGGCTGCTGGATTCATTAAGGAAGTATACCACCCAGAGTGGTTAGCCAATCCTGATCTTATATGAAAGAAGAGCAGGAAGTGGAGGATGTGTGTAAACTATATGGGTCTCAACCAAGCATGCCCAAAGGATCCATTTCCTTTGCTGTGCATAGACCAAATAGTCAACTCAACCTCAGGGTGTGAAACCCTCTGCTTCCTTGATGCGTACTCTGGCTACCATCAAATCATGATGAAATAGTCCAACCAGCTCATGACGTCTTTCATCACCCCCTTCGGATCGTTCTGCTACATCTCAATGTCATTTAGACTAAAGAACATTATGGCTATGTACCAGCGCTATATGCTCAGATGCTTCAAGGACCTCATCGGGCGGACCATTGAGGCCTACGTCGATGACATCGTAGTTAAGTCAAAACGGGCCGACCACCTTGTCGCCGATCTTGAGCAGACCTTTGCAAAACTTTGAGCGAATGGCATCAAACTCAACCACGAGAAATGTGTTTTTGGGGTCCCAAGGGGCATGCTACTCGGCTTCATCGTCTCCAAGCGTGGCATCGAAGCCAACCTAAAGAAAATCTCAGCCATCACAAGGATGGGTCCTATTCAGAACATAAAGGGGGTTCATTGAGTCATAAGGTGCCTCACCGCACTCAGTCGATTTATCTCACGCCTCGACGAATGAGGTCTCTTCCTTTATCGTCTCCTGAAGAAAGCCGACCACTTCGAGTGGACATCTGAGGCCTAGGAGGCACTTGACATGGTCAAACCGCTTCTAACAAGGGCCACATTCCTAGTTCCTCTAAGCAACGGAGAATCTCTCTTGCTATACATAGCGGCCACCATGTAAGTGGTCAGCGCCACCCTAGTAGTAGAGTGGGAGGAAGAGGGGCATGCCCTCAAGGTGCAGTGCCTTATGTACTTTATCAGCGAGGTACTATCCGACTCTAAAACCAGCTACTCTCAAATCCAGAAGCTCCTATATGCCATCCTCATCACTAAGAGGAAGCTACGCCACTACTTCGAGTCACACCCCATGATGGTTGTGACGTTGTTTCCCCTCGGTGAGGTCATCTAGAGCCAAGACACCATGGGAAGAACCACAAAGTGGGCACTCGAGTTGATGGATCAAGGCATCACATATGCCTCTCGAACGGTAATCAAGTCCCAGGTGTTGGCTGACTTCATCGTGGAATGGACCGAGGACCAGACACCGCCGACGATCGTTGATCAAGAGTACTGGACGATGTAATTTGATGGATCACTGATGAAGAAGGGCGCCAACGCGGGGCTGGTCTTTGTATCACCCCTCGAGGTCCGCATGAGGTACATGGTTCAGCTCCATTTCCCCTGATCAAATAATCTGGCTGAGTATGAAGCGCTCATCAACGACCTATAGGGCCTCAAGCCTAGGATCTTCAACCAGTTAAATAAGTTCGGCGCACGCTGGGTTGCCGAGCTCCCTGCGGTGCACTGGAGCCTGAGGACAACTCCCAGCTGGGTCACCAGCTACATGCCTTTCTTCATGGTCTACGGTTCTAAGGCTGTCCTCCCAACCGACCTCGACTATGGAGCACCAAGAATTAGAGCATACGATGAAAAGGGAGCTAAGGCATCCCACGAAGACGCCATGGACTAGCTAGACGAAGCTCGTGACATCGCCCTCCTCTGTTCGGCCAAGTACTAGAAGGTGCTGCGTCGATACCACAACCGACGAGTGTGGGACCGAGCCTTCAACGTCAGGGACCTAGTTCTTCGCCTCATGCGGAGCAACAAGGACCGTCACAAAACTCTCCCTGCCCTAGGACGGACCATACATCGTCATGGAAGTACTCTGGCCAGGCACCTATAAGTTGAAAACAATCGACGGCGAGGTCTTCACCAACACCTGGAACATCGAGCAGCTACGTCATTTTACCCTTAAATAAACACATACTTTTTCTTATCAGTTTTTATCTTAAAAATCCCTAATCTTTAGTGACATCCGACCCCTGCAAATTCCAAGGGGTCGGACCTTACTCAGGGGTTGATATAAGTATGTTTATCTTGCAAACACTCTCTGTGTTATCTTTGCAAACATTCTCTAAGTTTTCCCTTTTTTCTCATGGCAAGTCCTAAAGGCTAGGATTTTGGGAATAAAATCTGAATATAACTGGTAGGACTACGGGAAACCCATGCCCCAGCGGCTACGGCCTCCTTGCTCACTAGCGTGATTAGAATTGGTTCGCTCGTACTCCAAGTTTTTTACGACCTTAACTATGGGAAGGGTTGGAAGGCACCAAACCTCTTCTACAAAAAGAGGGAGAAGAGCTGAAAAGCTGTTTGCCGTAATGAAAGTAGAAAACTTGTTCATTTTTTGCACAAATTCATCTCTTACAAAGTAATTTCATCACAAAAGGACTAATGTATTCATAAATACAAAAGACTGTTCACTCGAGGGCTCCCCCACAACTTATTCGATTATAGTTTCTGACCAATTCTACTATGAGCACTACTAAGGTCACCACGCCACACTCACCATCTGCGATGTCCTACTGCTCCATAGGATCCTCGAGGGCGCCATCATCTGCAACATCGAGCACCACGTCGGCGACTATGGTGCCTTCACCAGGGCGTCTAGGGACTATGCCATCTTGATTAGCCACAACCCTAACAATAGCACTAATCTTGCTTTATTCCTTACTACTATCCCATCTTGATCTTCCTTATTTCTAAAGACCCATTTGGTTCCAATCACATTGTGTCCTTTTGGTCTCTCTACTAATTCCCATACTTGATTTCTTGTGAAGTTATTCAATTCTTCATGCATAGCATTCACCCAATCAACATCCTTCAATGCTTTATCTATCTTCTTTGGTTGAATGGATGACACAAATGAGAAGTGTTCACAAAATAATGCCAATCTTGATCTTATTTATACACCTCTAGAAATATCACCAATGATAGTGTCCAAAGGATGATCCCTTGCAATATTGGTTGGTTGGAGGATTGGAACTTAATTGCTTGCACTTGCTTGATCATTGGGTTGAGATGATGTACTAACCACTTGATCTTGTTCATTGTCATGAGAGCCACTTGCACTAACTTGATTTATATCATCTTGAACATTTGAGTTAGAGAGCACATGCACTTGATCATCTTCATCGTCATTCACTTGCCTAGGCCTTAATTCACCAATATCCATATTCTTCATGGCATTTGAAAGTTGAATGCCTCTAACATCTTCTAAGTTCTCATTCTCTACTTGTGAACCCTTGGTTTCATCAAATTCAATATCATGAACTTCCTCAAGAGTACCACTATCCAAATTCCAAACTCTATATGCTTTGCTTATAGTGGAGTAACCAAGTAGAAATCCTTTATCATATTTCTTATTAAACTTGCCCAATCTAGTGCCTTTCTTCAAGATATAGCATTTGTAACCAAAGACCCAAAAATATGCAATGTTAGGCTTTCTACCATTTAAGAGCTTATATGGTGTCTTCTCTTTCAATCGGTGACAATAGAGGCGGTTGCTATAATAGCAAGCCATGTTGATAGCTTCGACCCAAAAAGATTAACTCATATTGTACTCACTAAGCATAGACCTTGTCATATCAATGAGTGTTCTATTCTTTCTATCAACAAGGCCATTTGATTGTGGAGTGTATTTGGCCGAGAATTGATGTCTAATTCCAAATTCATCATATAACTCATCAATTCTAGTGTTTTTGAACTCACTACCATTGTCACTTCTAACTCACTTGATGGTTGTTTCAAACTCATTGTGAATTCCCTTGATAAATGATTTGAATATTGCAAATACATCACTTTTATCCACTAGAAAGAATGCCCATATGTATCTACTGTAGTCATCCACTATCACAAAGCCATATTTGTTTCCACCAATACTTGTGTATTGTGTTAGCCCAAACAAATCCATGTGTAATAACTCAAATGCTTTACTAGTGCTTATCATGCTTTTATTAGAATGGGTGTTTCCAACTTGTTTGCCGGCTTGACAAGAGCTATAAAGCTTATTCTTTTTAAACACAACATCTTTCAAGCCTTTAACTAAGTCATACTTAACCAATCTATTTAATTATTTCATTCCAACATGATCAAGCCTTCTATGCCATAACCAACCCATGCTAGACTTAGTGAACAAGTATATAGATAATCTAGCTTCACTAGCATTGAAATCAACCAAGTATAGATTCTCATATCTAAAGCCTTTGAAGATCAAGTTAGAGACATCTACACTTATGATCTCTACATCATCTACCCCAAATATGCATTTGAATCCAAGATCACACAATTGAGCCACAGATAGCAAGTTGAAATTCAAGCTCTCTACTAGCAACACATTGGATATGCTCATGTCATTGGATATTGCAATCTTACCAAGCCCTTTGACCTTGCCTTTGCCATTGTCACTAAATGTGATACTATCATAACCATCATTGCCATTAGTGTTGATTGAGTTGAACATTCTTGCATCACTGGTCATGTGTTGAGTGCACCCACTATCAAGAACCCAATGCTTTCCTCTGGCTTTGTAATTGACCTATAAAAGAAGATCAATTCTTTTTAGGTACCCAAACTTGCTTTGGTCCTTGAAGGTTAGTCACTAAGCTCTTTGGTACCCAAATGGCTTTCTTTTTTGAGCCCATCCATGGTTTACCAATGAACTTAGCCTTTACACCATTTATACCCTTAGTAAGCATATAGCATGAATCAAGCTTAATGGAGGATACATTAGCATGTTTGCTCTTATTTTTGCATTTTTTGCTCTTTACGACCCACTTGCTTGCAACTATTACAAAACCGACCATTGTTCTTCATAAAACTAGTCTTGTGAGAAGCAATGGCCGCCTTGCCTTTCTTTGGGGTATAGCCCAATCTCTTTTTGTAGAGAGAAGCTCTTTGACTACCCAAGCATATAAGCAAGCGGTCCTCACCACCATAAGCCTTAGCTAAGGTGTGAGTGAGCTTAGTGACCTCCTTCTTGAGGTTCTCATTCTCAACCACTAGTGAGGTATCACAAGTGAGACCATCACTACTAGATGAGGTAGAAGTAAAAGTGCTACAAGAAGGGTTAGTAGAAGCAACAATGATAGGCATAGATAGTGATTCATCAATTATATAATAAGTTAAACCTACATTGCAAGTTTCAACATGTTTCTTTTTATTTTGCTCATCAAGCAAAGAGGAATGAGCCTTTTCAAGCTTTTTGTGAGCTTTGTCAAGCTTCTCATTGGCTTCCTCTAGCCTCTCATGAGATGCATTGAGCTCATCAAAGGTTTGCTTAAGGGCTTTTAGTTCCTTACGCAAGCTTTTGCATTCCATTCTCTTGATATCAAAGTGTTCTCTAGCGTCTTCTAGCATGTTAATTAATTTATCCTTAGTAGGTTCATCATCATCACTATCACTATCATTTTCATGTTCATTATCATCAACATGTTCTTCATCACTTTCATCATCACAAGATTTTACCTTAGTGGCCTTAGCCATGAAGCATGATAAAGATTCGAAGGGAGAAGGCTTCTCATTGATAGCAATGCTTGCAAGAACCTTCTTTTTGGTGGTCTTGTTATCATCACTATCATCATCATCATCACTTGAGGAAGCATCACTATCCTAAGTGACTACATATGAACCACCCTTCTTCTTCTTGAAGGCCATCTTGTCCTTCTTCTCTTTCTTTTCCTTCATGTCCTTCTTTTTGTTCTTCTTGTTGTTATCATCATTTTCACTATTGTATGGGCATTGAGCAATAAGATGATCTTTACTTTTACACTTGAAGCACCTTCTTGACTCTTCTTTGTTCTTGGATGAAGACTTCTTTCTTCTAGCATGGTAGCCCTTCTTCACCATGAACTTGCCAAATCTCTTGATAAATAGAGCCATCTTCTCATCATCATCATCATCCCATGATTCATCTTCTTTACTTGATGTTTCTTGCTTTACTTTGCCCTTGGATGATATGGCTTTGAATGCCACGCTCTTCTTCTTCTCATCCTTCTTCTCATCTTTCTTCTCCTTCTTTCCTTCCTTCTCATCATCATCTCTATAAGTATCATCGGTTATTATATCTCCCCATACTTGGTTTGGTGTCATGGTGTCCAAACCGCTTCTTACTAGAATGGTGACCAATATACCAAATCTTGAAGGTAAGCATCTCAAGAACTTGTGAGAGAAGTCCTTATCCTTCACTTCTTCTCCAAGTGCTTTGAGATCATTGATAAGCACTTGAAGCCTATGGAACATCTCTGGCACACTTTCATCATCCTTCATCTTGAAACTTGTAAACTTCTCTTTAAGGATATATGCCTTAGCACCCTTTAAGGCTTGAGTGCCCTCAAATGATTCTTCTAACTTCTTCCATGTCTCATGAGCCATCTCAATATTTTTGACTTGCTCAAATGTTCTTTAATCAATTGCATCATGAATAGTATTTAGAGCAATGCTATTGTTTTGGAGAAGTACTTCAGCCGCGGTGAGATTCTCTGGATCTTCAATCTCAATTTTTATTTCTACCACCTTCCAAACCTTCCTATTGATTGACTTGATATAAGTTGTCATCTTGGCCTTCCAATAGAGATAGTTGGAGCCATCAAATTGGGGTGGCTTTTTGGTGTTGTTGATTTGAGTCATTTTAACACCGAAGATTGTTAAGCCTCAAATAACGGTGACCTCGGCTCTGATACCACTTGAAAGGACCTAATGGCTAGAGGGGGTGAATAGCCTAATAAAAATTTCTACAACAACACTTAACAAAATGGTTAGACAATTATGAGGCAAAGCAAGTATTGCGCTAGCCTACTCAAAATGCAAGCCATCTACCACAATTCTAGTTTATATAGTATCTATTCACACAATAGCTATGACACTACTCTATGTTAGTGTGCTCTCAAAGGCTAACTAAAGAGCCACACTAACTAAGCAAGCAAGCTCTCACAACTAGCTACACTAAAGAGCTTGACAACTAGTTTGCGGTAATGTAAAGAGAGTGATCAAGAAGGTTATACCGCTATGTAGATGAAGGACCCAATCAATCACAAGGATAAATAACAATAAAGACC
This sequence comes from Miscanthus floridulus, assembly GCF_019320115.1. Taxonomy (NCBI): domain Eukaryota; kingdom Viridiplantae; phylum Streptophyta; class Magnoliopsida; order Poales; family Poaceae; genus Miscanthus; species Miscanthus floridulus. The sequence continues at coordinate 194,631,477 of NC_089580.1, forward strand.
AATCACCTCGGAATCAATGATGAAAATAGTGATTTTTTATCGAGGTTCACTTGCTTGCCGGCAAGCTAGTCCTCGTTGTGGCGATTCACTCACTTAGAGGTTCACGCGCTAATTGGCTTCACACGCCAAACCCTCAATAGGGTGCCACACAACCAACATAAGATGAGGATCACACAAGCCATGAGCAATCCACTAGAGTACCTTTTGGCGTTCCACTGGGGAAAGGTCAAGAACCCCTCACAATCACCACGATCGGAGCCAAAGACAATCACCACCCTCCACTCAACGATCCTCGCTGCTCCAAGCCATCTAGGTGGTGGCAACCACCAAGAGTAACAAGCAAAATCCACAGCGAAACACGAACACCAAGTGCCTCTAGATGCAAACACTCAAGCAATGCACTTGGATTCTTTCCCAATCTCACTATGATGATGAATCAATGATGGAGATGAGTGGGAGAGCTTTGGCTAAGCTCACAAGGTTGCTATGTCAATGAAAATGGCCAAAGGTTCTGAGCTACAGCCGGCTATGGGGCTTAAATAGAAGCCCCCACGAAATAGAGTTGTTATACCCCTTCACTGGGCATAACACGGACTGACCAGACGCTTCGGTCCAACTGACCGGACGCTGCTCCTCAGCGTCTGGTTGCCCTATGGTGGCCACATGTCTCCTGCATTCAACAGTGAACGTTTGATCTCAACGGTCGACATATTGACCGGACGCTCCGACAGAGCTGACCGGACGCTGGACCCTCAGCGTCCGGTTGTTTACAGTAAGGGTCTAAAATGTGTTTTTACCGACCGGACGTGTCCAGTCATGCTTGATCAGACATAGCCCAGCATCTGGTGCTTAACCTTAATCACTGTGCCAACCAACAACACAACCGGACGTAGCCCATCAGTGTCTGATCACAGAGCGACCCAGCGTCCGGTCAGTTGACCGACGCTAGCATCATTGCGACCAACTCCATTTTACTTCTAACTTCTCCACCCTTGCTCAAATGTGCCAACCACCAAGTGTATCACCTTGTGCACATGTGGTAGCATATTTTCACAAACATTTTTAAGGGTGTTAGCACTCCACTATATCCTAAATGCATATGCAATGAGTTAGAGCATCTAGTGGCACTTTGATAACCGCATTCCGATATGAGTTTCACCCCTCTTGATAGTAAGTCTATCAAACCTAAATGTGATCACACTCTCTAAGTGTCTCGATCACCAAAACAAAATAGCTCCTACAAATTTTACCTTTGCCTTGAGCTTTTTGTTTTTTTCTTTCTTCTTTTCAAGTTTAAGCCCTTGATCATCACCATGGCATCATCTTCATCATGCTATGATCTTTGTTTGCTTCGCAACTTGAAGTGTGCTACCTATATCATGATCACTTGATAAACTAGGTTAGCACTTAGGGTTTTATCAATTCACTAAAACTAAACTAGAGCTTTCAAGGTTGTCCATGCGAAGGCGAGGAGGCAAAATACAGAACCCTAGGGGCAAACCCCTTGGTTTTATAGGGGCGACGGATGTGAGAAGAGCAACCGCCCACCTAGGTCTCCAAGCCTGCCATGATACATCGCTGTGTCACATCGTGGGATATGCGCCCACAATCCATATCCTTTCTCACCAAAATCACATCGGACGTTTCGCCTTCCCTAGGTAGACCAGGACTCTTTTCTCACAGAGGGGACATGGGTCAAAAAGCTTTTCTCTAGCCTGCCTGGGCCTAAGAGTTCAAGGACCAGCCCAACAGTCTCGATGGCCGTCCCAACGAGGGATGGGCCCACGAGCGACCAAAACTTAGGCACACAAGCCTCAAGAGAACCTCGATGTGCAATCAAGTCCCAACCGGGCTAACCCTAGAAGAATTCCCGCAAACAGGATACCAGGGTTTCCTTTAAACTGTCCAATTGACAAAAGCCAAATCTCACAGCCATACCCGCGAAGGGTTTGAAATTACCCCCGGGCGATTCTATCCGAATCACCCGGGGGCTCAGGGGCTACACCCGACGGGTGCGCTTGCGTGCATCCTCTGGCAAATCGAAATACCTCCCGGGCGATTCTGCCCGAATCACCCGTGGGCTCGGGGGCTACACCCGATGGGTGCGCTCACGCGCACCCTCTAGCGAATCAAAATACCCCCGGGCGATTCTACCTGAATCACCTGGGGGCTTAGGGGCTACACCCGTCGGGTGCGCTCGCGTGCACCCTCTGGCAAGTCAAAATACCCCCTGGACGATTCTATTCGAATCACCCGAGGGCACGGAGGCTACTATCGGGCACCTAATACCGGGGTACCCAATTAGGTGGAATTAATAACCATCAAACGTTGACGCTTTCGGTTAGACAAGAACGCTACTACACTTCTTCCCCGAACAACGGAAGATTAGTTCCGCCTTGCCCGACCCCCAAGGGCTAAGACTTCGCCTCCTTCGACAGCTGAGGGCTAGCTCCGTCTCGTCCAACGTCCGAGGGCAGGCTCTGCCTCGCGCCCGACGGCTGAGGGCAGGCTCCGCCTCACCCGACGACTGTACCCTGCTCCTTCATAAAGACGAGCACAGGGTACGACAGGACATTCGAGTCAACCACAGTACCGAGGGTCATGCCCTGCATGCCTGCAGGAAGGTACCGTTAGGATACGACGGGACAGGCGCTTTAAGCCCTTTTCGACCTGACAGAGCCCAAACAGTGTTGTAGGCGCCGACTTTTGTCCCACAATATTGTAGACGCCGTCATCAGCCCTCGGGCGCGGATACTAACATAAGCATATGACAACCACTATAATCTAAGACAGAACTCATATCATCTACAGTGATGGCCATATGGTCACTTCTCCGTCTACTCCCCGAAGGGTCATAGCTCGACTCTCTAGCACGCCGCACCGTCCGCTGGTGTAGGATGGGACGTACCCACTCGTCGAAAGAGGCTAAGGCACGGCCCTATAAGGATCAATGAACACGCCATCCCTGACACGATATGCCATGTTAGCAGGGCAGGCACAGGAAAAAAGGAAGACTCGACTGCTTCGAATGACCTTCTCTACCCTCTGTTTTTTTCTTTCTCCCATCTATAATCTCTGCCCCCCTTGGTCTATAAAAGGGGAGGACAGGGGACCCCACTAACGATGACGAATCGATTCCACACACAATACACAACACACAGCCAAGCAGCAACCGAGCTCTTAGCGTCCTTTCGATCTTTCCATCAGAGACTTAGGACATGTCCCTCTCTCGACCGTTTGTACCCCCTACTACGAACCTTTTTTGGTACTAATAACACGAGCAGCAACAAACTGGACGTAGAGACATTCTGCCCGAATCAGTATAAACCTTGTGTCCTTTGGTACACCATCTGAGCCTAACGCGCAACAATTATAAATTTACTAGTCGGTGTTTGTTCGAAACACCGACACCCGCCGCCGCCGTACCTCGGGCCGCGGCGACGGGGTCCCTTAGGTACCTCCGCTTGGTGTCAGAGAGCCTGGTGAGCTCGACGACCACGGCGACGTCCACGGACTGGATCGCCTCCAAGTCGTAGGGGAACTGCGCGAGCTGTAGCTACGTGTATGCCGCCTTGACCGCCGAGACCCCCGTGAAGAGGTTGGCGAGCAGCGCGTTCGCCACGGCCTCCGACGTCACCTCCCCCTCCCCAACCGGCTGCCAAACCGCTCCTCCTCCCCCCAACTTTCCCTATGTCTTGTCAGCCACCGCCATGGACCCCATCGTCGGTCATGGCCGGAGCTCCAGCGAGGAAGGGATAGAGATAGAAGAAATAGATGGGGGACAAAAATATCATTTCCCATGGTCGGTCTATACTGTCAGGTCGAGTTGCCGTGCCACGTCAGCTAAAATGGTAAGAATATATCAAATGCACTCTCTCGATGATAAATATATAGGAGTAATTTTAAGAGTGGTATCTAGAGAGGTGACATCCGTTATAATGATAAAAAAAATTTAAATATCTCATAGAGCAGAGCTCAACAGACTTCAAAAATTTCGGCACTTGAGCATGTGCGTGTTTCTCTTCCTCGTGTACTTTGTCATCACCACGTACATTGCTACTATGAGAATCAAATTTTTCCACGATAGGACAATGCCACTGGATAGGACCAAGCATATTGACATTTGGGCACGCTAGAGTCGCGATCTGAGTCGCGATCTTCTACTTCACGAATGCAACGTGTTCTTTTCGTTTTGCTGATAAGTAAGGCTGAAAGTACTGTTAGTTAATTTATTATAAAAAAAATATTATTTATTAACTAAAAAAATACGTTTTATAAAATAAACGAACGGGACAATGGAAACTGCTCAGCAGGGAGTGAGAGTGACGTCCTTTCTCCCCCTGCTAGCTACTCGTATAGTCGTATTTTGGTACAGGATCCTGCCGAACTGTTTGTCCGGCGACAAGCAGGCCCACTTGTAAGGAAGCGTACAGGGCTACGGGCCTGTACCCAGTAGGCCAACCGGGATCAAATCAAACAGATTGGCGGCATCGAGCGGTACATGATCAAATCAAACAGATAGGCTGTGACTTTTTCGTCCCGATGAACTGCATGGGTTCGGCGTCTGTCCACTTCCACTGTTTTGCCCGTTTGCGGGCACCACCACCCTAGTTGTTAGGTTTGCTCTAGTTCAGATACTAATAAACCACCGTCTCAGAGAGCGACTGAGCGAGATACCTGGTTCAGCCGTTGGAAAGGCATCCTCCGGATAGCCAAAGGCATCCTCCGGATAGCCCTGAAGATATAAGGCCACCCCTTAGGTCATAAAGCTACGTTGGTATTGATTGTTTTTTTTATATAATATCGAAACTTGAGATCTTTTACTACGATGGTGTAGCTTTGACCGTATTAGGTCGACCTCCTTCGGCGTTCGTTAGAAACACGTTGCTTATTTGTTTAAACTATTCTTCTTAATACAGTGATACGTAAATCTTTTATGTATTCGAGAAAAAAGAGAGACCTGATTCAGCGGCCTCAGCTTGACCAAATTCCCAGGTAAAAGTGGCGGCTAACTGCCAGCCAAAGTGGCACCAGAAACAAAAGAAACTTTGAACGTTACTGCCTCGTGCTAGAAGTAAACTTCAAGAGCACAGTCCAAATACCGTTCAGTTTGTCAGGGACTTCCGGCCTGTTTGCTGGTTGGTTTCTGGACTAATACTAATTTGTTGTGAGAGAAAAATACTATTGACTGACTGATAAGCTCTGGCTGGAAAAAAAAAAAGCGAACATGCTGTTTGTGAGATAGTCTGCTGAAATCATGAGCAACAGGCAGCAACGACAGCTGCTTTGGTTGCTACAGCCTCGTCAGAAGCTTGCTTTCTTGCGCATCGGCAACTGGCTGGGCTCGGCACGCACCACGCACGGCACGGCCACTCACCGCCTTATCTTTTTATCTCGCCGCAGGCAGGAGTAGGACGGCACGGCACGGCCAACCGCACGGTACCTACGCAGCCGGTGCCGGTGCCGGTGCCGGAGCCGCGACTCCCAGCCAAGCCAGCACGGCCAACCGCCCACCGAAATTAATCCCGCGCCGTGAGTCCTGTGAGCCACTGGCCGCAGGAGCCGTGCGGGCGAGCCCCACAGGCCACAGCCCAGGGCCATCATCACCCTTCGGGCCTTCACCCATCCAGTGGCAGCAGTAGCACAGGTATTATAACGTGCGCCGCGCCCACCGCAACGAGTCCCTTCCCTCCTCCGCGGACGCCGCACCGAGCCCGCGGGCGGGGCGAATCGTTCGCGGCCGAGGCCGAGCGCGCTGCTCGTGCGGGCGGGGGGGCGCCTGGCCGCGTCCCGGCTCGGCGATACCTCCTGGGTCGGCCCGGGACAAAGCCGAAGTTCCCATCCGCCGCCCGCCCCGCCCTCCCCCGCGCCGGGGCGGCGGCCCCTTGCAAAAGGCCACGAACCTTTCCTAACGTTTCCCCACGCGCGCTGCCCCCCAAACCCAAAAGTCGCTTTTCGGGTGTCTCGCTAGGGTTCTTTTTTTTCCCTCGCGATTTTCTGGCCATGTCGTACCAGCTTGTCCCCGCCTGACTCCATTCACTCCCCTGCTGTCTGGGTGGCTGCTGCGCTGCGGCGGCCTGCGATAGCCAGTTTCCGCGAGAGTTCCATCCGACCCGACCCGATGGAGGAAGACGAGCAGGCGCAGCCCGAGAGGGACAAGGAGAAGGTGCCGGTGCCGGTGCCGGAGCCGCCTCGGTGCGGCAGGCACCCGTCCCAGCTCCTCACGGGCATCTGCTCCTCCTGCCTCATGGAGCGCCTCTCCTCGGTGCGGGACCAGCCCGAGTCCGAGATCGTCGAGGTCGCCGCCGCGGAGCCCGCCGAGGGCTCCGGCGCCGCGGACCGGGGCAGGCTGCGCAAGACGCTCATGCTGCTCTTCCAGCTCGACGACTCCACCGGCGGTGGCGGCGCGCGTCCGTCGGAAGGGCCGCAGTCGTTGGCGGAGTTCCAGTCGGGTTCCGAAGAAGGAGGTCGAGGGGGCAAGCGGAAGGGCCCCGGGTCGTGGCTCCGGTCGATTCGTCTGCCGAGGGGAGCGTTGCGGTGGAGGAGGAATGGGCCGGCGGCCTCTGCCAAGGAGCTGCCCTCGATGCCGCCGCGCGGGGTGGCGGTGGTGGATCCGAGCGCCAGCGACGACGGCGGAGCGCAGGTGGAGCGGAAGCCGAGCTTCCGTCGCTCGTGCGAGTGGATGGCGTCCCGGGACCGGGACCCGAGCAGAGGCTCCCTGGAGCCGCCCCGCCACTCGTGGGACGGGTCGATGGTGGGCAGGGCGTTCGCGTGCTCCTTCGCCTGCTTAGAGGAGCCGGAGCCGCCGGAGGATGGAGCGAGGAGGGTGAGGAGCAATGCGGAGGAAGCGGTCGGGGAGGCCCGCGCCGTGGCTGCTGAGAGCAGGAATGGCGGGCACTCGGACTCGGCTGATGTAGGGGGCGATGGGCGGCGTCTGAGTCTCAGGGGAAGGAGCTCTTGTGACACTGGGATGGAGATGGCCGTCTCTGGTGTTGGGAGACGGAGGTCTAACAGGTGGAGCAGGGTGTGGGATCGGAGCATAACGAGTCCGCTCAAGGAGTTTGTGAGGAAAGGGGAGCATGTTCTCGAGCGGTCCCTCTCGGAATCCAGGAGAGAAGTCCGGAAGGGTAAAAATGCGGAGGCAGCAGACATCAGTGGCGAAATTCATCAACCCGGACGCAACGGACATGTTCAGGGCAGAGCAAGCCAAGGCACGATCCGAAGCTCACAGGCTGCAAGTAATGGGGATGTGCAGAATTTCCGGACCGATTGGCTCAAGAATAGCAAGATTGGCAGAAGCAGGAGTGTTCATTATACATCTCCTGGGAACCTGGACAATGGGATGCTTCGGTTTTATCTGACACCAATGAGAAGCTCCAGAATTGCAAACAGGGGGAGGAGGAGAAGTTCACGCTTGTTTGCGAGAGGACTTTTCGGTTTCATATGAGTGGCTGAAGTAGAGCGTTAGCCCATGCCATGTGTTTTTTTAAGATGGCAGCAGCAGAAGCAACTTTTCTTTGCAATCTACTTGGTTTCTAAGGATTGGCAGCATCGTAAGTTTTTCCGCCATATTCTTTCTTGTAGGAGACTGTTTAGTCCCAACTTAGACTCAAAGAAGCTTCACTGTTAGTTGCAGATTTGCTGCTCAGTTCCTTTAAAATGTTTCTTATAGATGGAATCTGGACAAACCTGTGCAGATTAGTATCACAATGTAATTACTTTTGTTGATAATAATATTTGTATTATTTGTTCCGAGAGTTCTCAATTCTTCTGTCTTATTCAAAGTATATTTTGTTCTAATACGTTACTCTTCATAATCATATGCATGTTTATCAGTCGGTGAGGAAACTTGCAAGCTAAAGAATTCTCAACTGCTGTTAAATATGATTAGCATTTAGTCATAGGAACAACCAGACATCAAGAGTCTGCATGTGGTGTCCCATTGAACCTCTTCCTTTTTATGTCAAATATTTCTTTCCTATATTTGCTTGTCTTTGGCATTATTTGCTGTTCATATTTGGGCTGTCATTACAGTGCAAGTGTGCAACCACTGCTGCATGCTCTTCATTAGTACTGTAGCCTATAAATGGCATGGCCAGGCTTCTTTCATGTGGGTTGCTATCTCCTATCATCGTTCTCAGAAAAAAATCTCATAGATGGGGCCCTTGTGCTGTTCATAATTCTTCCATCAGGATTCTCAATCCATCATATTTTTACGCTGAACTAGACTTAGTAATGGATCAAGCATGAATCGTCAACTGCACATGCATTTGCGTAACAATATTTTTGTTTAGTCAAGTTGAATCGTATAGACTATTTCTTAGGGATTGGAGTTCCTTCCTTTCCAGAGTTTAATGCCTAAATGTCCCTTGATGATCATTATAAAAAAATGTCCCTTGATGATCGTTTTCATATATATTTTTAAAACAAGATGATTGCATTGTATTGCTGATTTGTGTTTGATTCAGTTTTTCTGTGTTATTTCATCTCTATCCATTTTACTTATTATATGTTGTAGATTTCTACTGTAAGCATTGAACTATAGAAGCATATAAATTAGTGAACTTGCACGAATGTTGTTCAGAAGGATGTACTTTTCTTTTCTTCTGAGGGGCTTGGAGCCTTGGTGCTATGTCCATTTAACTATTGCTTGACTTCAAATCCTATCCTATATCTAATTTTGCAAAGTGTGTCACTAGCTGACCACGTGATATACGAAAATGCAGGACCATTTCTCTTTGGGTGTTAACTTTCAATTTAACTCGTCCCACTACTCTGTCCATGAAAATTTTGCAGGTTGCAGAGAATTCACATCCCCTGAGAATACACTGCTGCCCCTACGGTCTTTTACTCGTTGTGTATGCTGCAGAATCATTCTCTTATCCAGATAATCATACTATGCATTCTCCAACTAACAGTTCAGTTGCATCGGCATGCTTCCCTGGTTTGCAAAAGTACTTGGAGAAATCGAGCTGCTATCAATTAAACAAATTCTTGAGTGAAGTCAGAACTCAGAAGACAACCAGAGAATCAAATCATTTTCCAAGAAATCCATCCACATGGATGAGAATGAAGCAATATCATGGACAGTGGATAAAGCAGATTTCATTGCCATCCTTGAAGCAACAATTTGTTCTTCAAAGAAATAAATTACAAGGGCTTGAAATGCTATCGCGAGCTATAATTGCGATGCTTTCCAACTACACTGGAGAGACTACCAGATGCTTTCCAATTTGGCTAGAAAGACGGCCAGAACATGCATACTCCAAATGACATCAAGAGTGCTGATGGACTAGCTTGCCTTTCTAAATTCCCTACCTGTAGGGCACCAGCGCCAACGTCTGGTGCTTGTATTGGAATACTGATGGAGAATAGTCAGATTTATAACTCTCATTGTCTTTTTCGGAGGTGGTAACGTGGTATGCGTCATATCAGACGTGGTGGGTAGTGGCCTACATTTTTTTGTGAATTAATGGGATTGCTATAGCAATGTATAGCTTTGGCTATGTTATTGCTTACTCCACCAGCGTGAACTTTGTTTGTCTGATCTTGAACTATGGAGCGATTTGGCATTCACATTTAAGTTCTCTTTCTGAAGTATCCAAGTTATCTCTACCATTATCTGAGGGGTTAATCGAATACATGTTGACGAGGATGTGCGAGGCGAGCACCCGCACAGGGCCCCTAAAATTATAAGGTCCCTTCTCCGCACACTAGCATAGGCAGTAAGGTGGCTTGTATGGCAGAACTGTCTGAAATAACACATTTATGAGGGTATTCGTCTTCTACCAGATACTAAGCACCCCGAAAGCAAGTTACAACGGACGGTATCCGTCGGATACATACCAAGGGAGAACCCGAAAGATCCATATTTTTCCAAGGATCCAATAATGAGAACGGGTTATAATACTTGTCCATTTCATACATCAGAAGTTCTTAATAAAATTACATTATTACATTACCAAATGTCAGAGTGCGGAATGATGAACAACGAAATTTAAAATAAACATCTAGCGATAAAAACGAGGATCCGTCTGAGCCCAACAGAAAAATCCTCCACACAAAGGTACTTCATCACCTGCAACAGGGTAAATAAACCCTAAGTACACAATGTACTCGCAAGACTTATCCGACTAGTGAGAATAATTTTCCGACTCCAAGGAATATGATAAGCTTTATGGTTTACTGATTTTCTTTTAGCAGAAAGCAATACTAATAGTGAGTCCTTATTTATATTATTATTATCAGCCGCATTAAATTATTATATATCCAGTCTATATAAGCACCTGATCTACTTTTAAGCAAGAGTTGAGCAATCAGTTCAATTTCATCACCTTTTATCTTTCAGTTCTTACTACGGTGCTAGACCTAAAAACAAGTCGTACCGGATCGCCCGGCGATTCGTGAATCAATACCTCCCAGCTGGGTACCTTGAAAACACACGCTCCGCTTGTACCCCAGGCACAAGCAGGACTAACCCATCACCCTCATGTCCTGGGTGTCCAGGTCTCCGTCCAAACTTGGACTCTAAGCCCCCACTCCTGAGTCCTAGACTCAGTGCGGTGCAAGAACCTCCATCATCCCTGTCTCCAATCAGTCGGTCCGGAAAGAGCCGGTTCCACGGCAAGAGAGCAACGAGTCTTTCCCATGCCCATACACAAGTATGTGCTCAGGATAATAGGTCTGTGACTTGCCTCGAGACTTATGCAACTACTGGTCCTTAATCGACACAGACAGGGAAAAAGTGTAACCGAGTTATGCCCTGTTGGCCGTAGGACACAACCCCTTACACCCACCAGTACCCAAATCATATCCCTGCCCGGTCACCATTTTTCCTTTCCATCATTTTATCATGTGTGATCATATTTATCACCTATTTGCGAGTAGCAGCAGGTTACTCACGCTACCGATATCCTAAGCATAGCAACTACTCGACCTGTACTAGGAGGATTCATGGGTAAATATATTTATGCATGTAGTTTCCATAAAATGCTTGTAACTTAAATGCACATCATATATATATTCAGTGATCATAAAATAGGGGTTATGCACCGGGACTTGCATTGGACAAACGACGAGTCAGTAAGGTTAGCACCAAAAGGCTTCGGGGCTCCCTCCCGCACGAGGATCTCCTCCTCGTACTCTTCAATCACTTCATCGTACTCTGGTTCATCGACGGCCACGAAGTCTACCAGCTCGTGATCTATATGCATGAAATGATGATGTAATGCCTAGTGATATAACAACTCTTAAAATAAAAGTACATCTGTTTAACTACTAAACTAGTGCTACCGACCATGGTACTAAGCTATCTATTGTTACCGATAACAAGTTTGAAGCATGGCATTCATTATTATAGCAATTACAGGTATTCTTACTCCTAATACCGATTTACGTTATATATGATAAAGCAAGGATAATAGCCACTCTATTTATCAACTTACTCAAGACTACAAAATTTACAGCAAGTACATAATAATATAGTGAGCCTACTGTAAAATTTGCATAGTTACATCCATCACCATTTTACCACAAAAATTTCTACAATTATTAATCTACATAATATTAAGCCCTTTAGTTTGAATTTATGAACCTATCATTGTTACAGCTAACTGTAATCTAACTACACTAACAAATATGTTGTATTTTTGTGAACCTAACAAACTTGGTTTCACTATTTTTGGACATCTACACGATTTACTATCATTTTCAAAGTTCTGTTTGAAACAATATTGAATAAATCTTCAATAATCCGCTGAAATAGGAAAACCAAATCTCTCTTTGCGCGGCCCGCTTTCGAACAGCTCGGCCCACCCCCGAGTGCTCAGCACCCTGGCGCAGCCCTGCCCGTAATGTCCGCGCGCTCACCCACGTAGCGCACCAGCGTGGCCCAGCGCGACACGGCCCATGCGCGCCAGCGGCCCACGGAGGTAAGACCCGCGCGTGCCACATTAAGCAAAAGAGCCCTCAGGTTCCAAACAAATAGAACCTTAGTCCATGCCACTATTCCCTTCTCTCACTGACTCTAGCATTTAACCCCCTGTTTTGCTTCAAATTTACAATGCGAGGTCCTTGGCCGGACTTAACAGAGACAACGATCCTCCCGACCTAACGCCGGTGAGCCCACACTCCCACGGCCTCGATACTTACCTCCACGACACTCAACCCAAGCGCATCCGATAGAGGTACTAAACCGCCCGGTTGGTGACGCACAGGCCCATGGCCGCGCACCCCGGCGGTGTTTGGCCACGGTGGCACCGATGCCGACGAATAACCTTGCCTAACACCTCAACCGCTACTCCTTAATCATCTATGGACTGCGTTAAACAATGTAGAAGTCCTAATTGGTCTGCTACTACCTTCAAACGCGTCGGCCATGGAAACGACATCTACCTACATCCGCCGGGGACGGCCATGCGCTCCGGCGAACCCCAGCCCTAATTGAGTCAATCAGCTACCCTAGGAGCAAGAGGACCTCACCAATAGTGTGACGGACGGACTGGGCAAAGGCACGAGGCTCGGCAAGATGGTTGGCCATGAACATGGGGTGATTCTGGTTCCCAGCGAGCACGGCGACGGCGTCTCCGGTGACCCACGGCTCCACCGATGAAACCACTGCACAAGCGCGATCACCAAGTCAACCATTACGCAATGCACGGCCTAATTGAAACGACGAAGCACCACACGATGCCCTGGTCGTGCGCCCGCTCTGGCGGCCACGACGGACCGCCGTGAGGGAAACACCCCGCCTCACCTCACTGTAGGTCAAACGAACGCCGGGACGACTTCACTCGAAAGCTAACCGTCTGAGCTCGTAGTGTGCATAGTTAATTAGAAAACGGTGGAGTGTGTGAGGCCAATAGCAGGGGCGACGCCTATGGACTTATGGCGGCCGGCGACGGCAAAATTTCAAATTGGCGCCCCATCCTTGTTCCACCGCCACAGTGGCCGGTTAGGCACGACGTCGTCCTTCCACTTGACCACCACACGTGCTCGATACAAAGAAAAGGGGCCAGCGCATCGATTTGGCTTTGGCATGGCTCGGCCGGCCGGCGACTTCCCGGGCGACGTGACTGGCACCTTTGGCGTGGCCTCGAGCGCAAGCATGAGAACGAGGCAAGCAGAGCAAGCCCACGTGCGCGCACACCCGACGTCAACGGGAGCAGTAGCAGGACAGCAGTACTGGATAACGCGCAGTGCAAACGACATGACGCGACGCGACGACGAGCAACAGCCCTGGGCGAACGCTCTGGAGGAGGACAGAGCAGCCAGGCATGGCCGGCCCAGCCCGCGCGCGTGCCGGGTGCCATAGTAAGGCAGGAGGGGACCCAGACCGGTAGCGCAGGACCAACACGCGGCGTGCCAGTAGGGCGAGGACGGTGGCAGGGACAGCCAGTGCAGCGGCCCATGCGCGGCGTGCCTGTACAAGCGCGGCACTGACAACGCGGCCGACGCAGCAGCATGCTAGGTAGGCCAGCGCAGCTGTGCCAGGCCGAATAGGGTGGCGACCGCGCCCCAGGCGCTGGCATGGCCCAACCCGTGGCGTGCACGCATTTTAAAGCCATTCAAAAACTCAAACCCAAAGATTCAAGAGTCGAACCAGCTATTCTACACTCAAGAGGGTAACTAGGGCTAGCCAACCGTGCCAAAACATCTCGCCACTTCTTAACCCGATCGCTCTACAAAAATTGTCGAACATGGCTTCGTCGACTCATTTTCAAACTTACGCGAAATGACTAAACTTCGAACGGTTTCGCGTCGAATTTCTTTTCCGAGCTACTTGATATATTAGCTAGCGAACCTCGTCCTCGACCGTACGCATTTCATCGTCGCCTACGAAGTTCGTACTACAACTTTATCAAAGTTCGCATAAACGTTCTATAGCATTTTTGTTTGATAAAATTTGCTTAGAATACTTAACGATATTAAGCGACATGAAGTGTAACATTTGTTTCTTGTTTCAGATGAAAGTTTCAAGCGTCATACATCGATTTATATTTTATGTTACACATATTTACACATAAGTATGATGCGCATACAGTGTTTTAGCAAAAGCTGTACAATGTAACACCGAGGGTGTTATAGCTTGTCCAGTGCATATCCAAATGAAGTTATATGTTCGCCTGAACCTATCATGGCTTATCAATCATAGAACAGTTTTTTTTTCAACAAATCAGCTTCAACCGACTTATCAGCGGCAGAAACCATCGGTACGATAATAACACTAGATTCATTGATCATTAAATAAGTGTTTCAGTGATGCATGGTTCTTTTATTTTCGTCACTTTTTCAGTAGAACATCGAACGTAGTACCCCTATGGCCCTATACAGACCACTAGCCGAGCCTTGCAGTTTAGCACTAGCACACTAAAAAAAATATTTCACTTTGTTTCCCCAAACTAAGCCACGTGCTAACATGGTCTCTGATTTGGGCAACCGAGAAGGCCATTGATTTTGTCAGAATATCAATCCTAGCAAGCAAGCCTTTAATTACATATAGAAGCTCTATAATTAATTGTATTTCTTGTTTGTATTATATCTGAATATGGTAAATTTTTTGCTCTGGCCAGTATTTCACTCTGGGCCCCCAAATTTCTGGAGACGGCCCTGTAGATATACCATTAATAATTTTGTTTAAATCCACCTGGTTAACTTTGCAACTAACTATTATACATCTGACTCAAATTAACTAGAATTGATAATTTTTAGCGGCTCCTCCCTTTATCTTGTGATCTAGTGTATTCCGGAATTTTTAGGACAAATTAAGAGAGACACATGTGCTCTCATTTTATTTCCTAATCAAACGCTATCATCAACATGATTAATAGTGATCGATTGATAAATAGAAAATAATTAGTGCAAAACTAGTTTCCATCTCCTAGAATCCCTTATACTACCTCTATTCTCTTGTATAAGGCGCAGTTGGACATGACACTGTCTCCCAAATTGCACTTTGACTATTTATTTTATTTTATTTTATATATTTTTATAAATTATGATAATCTGATAGTTCATTTAATTACAAATCTAATCATATCAAGTTTATATTATAATAATTAAAAATTATTAGCTAAATTATTGGTGAGAGATTGTAAAGTTTGAATGTTGATATGGATGTGCCTTTTATAAAAGAGAATGGAGGAAATATTTAATACAAATTTTGAATGCTACTAGAATGCACTATATTACATGACTGATGGAGTAACTATTACAGTTCGAGACCAATGAAATAGACTGGGTATGTATAAGTCTGTTCTTGTAGGTTGTCTCTTTCCTTCGTGAGAATGCGCTATCTTACATGACTAAGGGAGTAATTGTTATATGTTCGAGACCAATTAAATAGACTTGGTATGCATGGGTGCGTTTGTTTGCCTGGTCCAGCACGGGCGCAACGAGAGGTGTTTGTTTGCCTGAACCCCCTTTCCAGCCCGGCCACACGACCATTAAAGCAGGCCTCAGCCAGGCCCCAGGGGTTCGTTCCTCCCGGGCTCGGCTCGAGTGGGCGCGGTGCGTGCGATTGCCTTCCTTCCCGTCACCTTCCTTCTCGATACCTCCCTTCTTGTTCCCGTGGGAAACAAGCGCTAACCTAGCCGCATGAGGAGGTGACTCATCGGCGACGACCATGGAGCGGCGGTGGCGGTGTTCGACCGCCCACAGGAGCCGCGCAAGCTGTGGGGACGCTGGCCCTAACCGATGATAGCCCCGCGAGGGTGCGGTAGGCCTGCCTAGCCACCGCGGCCGTACCGTCCTCGCTCACCACGCTCGCGGTGCACGACAGCGCGCGGCTCCACGTCCGGTGCACCTCCCCTGCCCTTCCTTGGCTCCTTGCCATTGCCTCCTTCGGTCCTTGCCTTTAGCAGCTAGGGGCCCACGGCTCACTCGTCCTCGTTCGGTTCGGCGACCAGTGCGTTGTGGAGTTCGACTGATGGCGCCCATGCGGCGGTGCTGGTGGCCAAGAAGCTGAGCGAGGCTGGGTTGGTCGTGCTGTAGAGTTCGCGGACGTGGAGTGCCTATGGCATATCCCCGGCCGAGCTCTTTGTCATGCTAGGGCTTGCCCTCCATCCCAAGCACGAGGGGGAGCAGCACAGGGGCACACGGCAGCAGCAGGGAGTGAGGAATAAGAAGATGTGGTTGAGATGTTCATGCCGACAAGGTGCTCAATGAAATACCAATGAGGTGAGGAGGAAGAAGGTGTGGTGGTAAGTGTACCATATTCCTGTTGCAGGGTAACCATATACATTGACTCAGGCAAACAAACACCAGCTCGCCCTCAGCTAGCCCCAACTGCGTCCAGACAAACAAACGATCCTAGTTGCACCTCTTGGGGTTGCCTCCCGCTGCCCAGGCCCGGCTAGGACATGCCGGCCATCCTAGTCCAGGCAAACAAATAGGCCCTATAAGTCCGTTCTTATAAGTTGTCTCTTTCCTTCAAAAGAATGCACTATATTACATGACATTATTATATGTCTAAGATCAATTAAATAGACTTGCCTGTATAAATCAGCTCTCCTACGAGATGGTCAGCTGATGGTTTCTATGGTTGATAAGTCGGCTGATGCTGTTTTATTGTGAGAGAAAAACACTATACCATGGTTGATAAGCTTGGCTTATGGTTTCCTTTGTGCTTTTTTTGACAAGGGTTTCCTTTCGTGCTTTACTCACCTCCTGTCCCCCTCTCCCCTGTGCCCATCATAATAAAAATAAGAGGCTTTTACCTGTATGCCATTATAAAAGATTACAATTGCCTATAAGCCACTAAAAAGTTCAAGTGGTCATAGGTGCCACTGCTCGAAACTTTTTGTCGTCCACGTCATTCCGTCGACATCTGCCACTAACGATGTCAAATGGAGCTGTGAAAATTCAAAACTGCCCTCTGGCTAGAGTACGTTGCTGAAAGTTGCATTTTCCTCCCGTGCCACTTCCTAGTCCTGTGGCTTTGGCATTCGTCTGACAGTGTCAACTTGGGGCTTAATTAGCCACTAATCTGAAGCGTAAATGACCCTGACCTCTTAATAAAAGTTGTAGAGCTTAGGGGGGATGACAACTTTGTTGCAGCGGCCCAGACCGAATCAAATGAAATATGCTGCAAATGAGATTCCAAGATGCCTACTCGGGAGTCTGACCCAAAAGATTATCCACATACAGCATAGAAGATCACCAAATAGCAGACGGGTTTGGATACCTAGGCTCACTCACAAGTACAGTAAAGCCTACTATGCTTTTACAAACCAAGCAAGTTTTGCTTTATATTAGAAATTTTATAGCACCATAGGACCGATGCCCTCGGTACTGCTTTGCGAATCATAATCAATCTTTTTTTTCTGAGGATCCTCTCACTGTAGATTAGCCTGTAGGAGGCCATCTCTTATCTGCACCACTACATCCTTGACAGCTCTAGGACCATGGGGGATGAACACTGAAGAGGACTTGAAGGAGGCCCCAATCTCCATCATGGTGTCGAGGTACTAGACTACTGGGTGACCAGGACCATGTCCATGATGTCCTTGGCTGTGGTGCCTGGAACCTTTTTGAGAAGACGAGCACACTGCCCCTCAACCCGTCCACAATGGCCTGACGCTGCCTTACAATACCCACGCCAGCCAGCCAACCAGGCGCTTGGATTCCGCCTCTCCTTCGGCTTTCTTGATCTGGAGTATCTTCTCAGCCGCAGCGCCAAACCAGCCCCGCTGTCGCATCCACCGCGTCGTCCTCCATGCACGGCGCAAGCTCACCGAGCTGGGTGGCGTTAGGGGCCAACGAACGTCGCCACCAGCCACAGCCAGTGCACCACCAAGAGCTCGCTCCTCCAAGCCTCCTCCACCCTAACTGGCTGCTCCCTCGCCTTCCCCATCTCCCCGCATGTGCGCCGCTCTCCGTTCCTGTTCACCACCGACGCTGGAACACCCTGGGCCGCCACTGGTCTGCTCTTCGCCGTGCCACAGGCTCGCGTGGCCAGGAGGCCACGCCCGTCGTAGCGCGAGCTGAGGCCCCTCGCGGGTGCAGCCTACTGTCGCGCCGCAACAGCGGCCTCGCCCCCGCGACCGCTGGCCGCCACCGGCCGGGATTTGGCAAGCCGAGCCCGATCCCCCACCGCTGCGTCTGTTGCAGAAGAAGGATGTGCCCGCAATAGAAATGATGGCATGAGTGAGCAGGGGCGCGGCTCAGGCAGGCGGCGGTGACTCCAGCAGACGACGACCAAATCAAGTAGGGCCACGACGCGAGCAAGCGACGACGGGGCAGCAGCGTGGCCCGGTGAGAAGCAGTCGGCGAAGGGCGGCGCGGGAGGAGGCGGTCGGGGTAGGCTAGCACGGGGCAGGGAAGTGGCCCCGCCGGGCGGAGGATGGCGTGAGAGGATGCTACGGGCGGCCAGGTGGATCGGGTGAAGGAGAAGAGGAAGGAGAGGATAAGGTACTGAGGGAGAGGGGCATTTTAGACATCTTTACTAACCGGGTCCACATGTCAGGGCAGTTAAACGGTGAAAATTGGACAGAAGATGGACGGAATGACGTGGACGATAAAAAAAAAAGTTTCGGTCAGTGACATACGTGCACAAACTTTTTAGTGGCTCGCAGATAATTACAATCTTTTTATATAAGTGCATCTAAAAATAAAATCAATAATAGAGAGAGAGAGGAGGTAGCAACAGCGGTTGCTTAATCCCTTCCTTTTCCTCCTCTTATCTCCAGCGCATCTCAAGAGGCGGAAAGGGAGGGGCGGAGCGGCGAATTCTTGTTTTTTTTTCCCCAAGACAAGATGTCTTCTCCAAGCAAGCGCCGGGAGATGGACCTCATGAAGCTGTAAGGATTCTGGTGGCGTGTTTCGGTGATTTTTCTATGGGATTTCGATGGGGATTCCTTGATCTGTGTTTCTACTGCCTGTTGATGCCTGCAGGATGATGAGCGACTACAAGGTGGAGATGGTGAACGATGGGATGCAGGAGTTCTTTGTTGAATTTCGTGGGCCTAACGAAAGTACGGATTTATAACGCAAAAGGCCGATTTAGGTTTTCTTTCTAGGGCCGATGATTCTGTAGCTCCTGATTTATGATCTATATAGACCGAAGTGCAAGTTTTCAGAAAGTTAAGAATTTTTTCTTGATCGTTGTGGCGTTTATCTTCCACTGCTGTAGGCCTGTAGCTTAAGAATAGATTTGATCAGATTCCAAATTTTAACTTGTTGCTGAGCTGCTTTTGCTGCATATGCTGTCTTTACTATCTGAATGCTGCACTTAAAGCTTCAGTCTTGTTGTGCACTAGTGATTTAGGAGGACTGGCTGCACTATCTGAAGGATACTTTGCTGAATTGAATAGGCATTTATCAAGGAGGTGTGTGGAGAGTTAGAGTAGAGCTGCCAGATGCGTATCCTTACAAATCCCCATCGATTGGTTTCATCAATAAGATATATCACCCAAATGTCGATGAGATGTGAGTACTTTTGAACTCAATGATCCATTACTTTGCCAATTCAAACCATGATAACAATCTAGCTCCTAACCACTTCTGGATGAATGCAAACTGCAGGTCTGGTTCAGTCTGTTTAGATGTCATCAACCAGACATGGAGCCCAATGTTTGGTAAGATTGGTCTTTGCATTTCATTATTAGTATGGACAACCAGTTAATTATCTCCATGCCTTATCTGTATACAGTTAGAGCTCCATGTCTTGTACTCAATTATAACAGGGTTAGCTTTGAACCTATGTGTGATATTTTGCAGATCTTGTCAATGTGTTTGAGGTCTTCCTTCCACAACTTCTGTTATATCCTAATCCTTCTGATCCATTAAATGGAGATGCAGCTGCGTTGATGATGCGTGATCGCCCTGCTTATGAACAAAAAGTGAAAGGTAATACACTATGTACTAGTGTATGTTTATTACTGCCTTGTTCTAAACTTGGTTGGAGATTTATTAAAACATTTAACAATGACATTGAAAGTTGGGATACTATGTACTGAATTTCCTTTGCAGTTTGCACTCCCTTGTGAACTAGTAGAATGTGGGATAATTCATCTCCTTGACATACATGGACTGATCAATTTAATTTACCTCACTACATTCATTTTGATGGCAAACCATTTTAAGTAATAAAAATATCTTCAAGAATACTTCAATACTGGTTTTAGGTATGAAATAAAAAAACTTCCAAAGAATGTGTTGGTTTATTGTAGGCGCTCTATGTGCAATGATTATTTCAGTATACCTAAGTAATAGCTGCCTCTGCTCTGCTCTCGTGCTGCGTCTGCTCTGCTCTTGCGCCGCCAACTGAGCGTGAGAGAGATGACCACGGAGCAAGATGGTGTTCGGTGGGACGAGCAGGTTCGGCTAATTGGAATGAGCGAGCTGCCGAGCTCACCCCGAATCTTACCCGTATATTCCCTCTGAAGAATCGCTCTGCTCTGCTCGTTCTGCAACCAAACAGCCGTGAAAACAGGATGGAACGGCTCCATCCTAGTTCGCTCCTCAACCAAACACATCCTAAGCTACCGTGTGGTCTGAGTGAGTTTCAGATGTGGAGGTCCATAAAATTTTTTAGTTGCCTAGATGAGCAGGTCCCTGTATCTGGTTGGGACTTGGGATGGCACAGGATGTGCTGTTTTATTCTTGATGGGATCTGGGGAGAATGCAATGGGTTTATTTGATTTCAGTTATCGAAGGCCTCATTTAAAATATGAATACATAAGGAATTTAATTAGAGAAATAATCAACCTACCAGGCTGCCACTTTGCACGATGTGTTTAGCTATTAAGAGCTTAATTGTTTCCAGTGGTTCCTCTACTAGAATATTATTCCAGCCAATCGTTGGTCAAATGAAACATAACCATTTTTGGCGTTTATTGAATTACACTCTCTTCCTTGGTTTCTTGTTTATTGATATTGAATCACACAGTCTTCCTCAGTACTTGAAAGCTCAGTTTTCCGTTCCACATTTTTCTTTAGAGTACTGCAAAAAATATGCCAAACCAGAGGATGCTGGTGTCATCCCAGAAGACAAGTCCAGTGACGAAGAGCTGAGTGAAGATGAAAATGACTCGGGTGATGAGGAGATAATGGGCAAACCAGACCCATAGTCAAGTTGGAACCTATACCTGTAATCTGCACACAATGTTTATTGCAGCAACTGCAATTAAACAGTCCTTGAACGTTCCCGTGCAGTCTGAATGCCATGTAAATAAACTGCAATTTCATGTTCGCTAATGTTATTTCCATCCCCAGTTGACCAATTGGATTTACAGCATCACTATGTCCTCATGCCAGGAGTGTAGGTTTGTGCGTTGGCTAGTTGCTTTAAAATTTGTGCAATCTTTAGCACAAGCAAATTCCTCAATCCGTGCAATAATTCATGAACCTTTTAAAGTCAGTGCATAGGTAATGCGCTATTTGAGATATTGGCCGAGGATGCAATCTGCTGCTGCATGAACTGATATAACCTGGAGAATCTCTTCAATTATTGTGGGGGGTTAGTGCTTCATCAGTGTTACATTGTGCAGATCAGTGCTCCATCAGTCACAGTGTTTGCATTTAACCGTGGTACCCTATCTGACAGTCAGCCTGTTCGTTTGGTGGTCTCAGCTAGAGCTTATCAGTCAGTCAATAGTATTTTTTTTCTCACAATAAATCAGCACCAGCTGAGCTTATCAGTCCAGAAACCAACCAGCGAACACGCCGAGTATCTGCAGTTCTGCACAACATAGCTATCGTATAAAGTTGGATAACATAAGATCAAATAGCGAAGCTTTGAAATTTCCTCCATTTCTTTAGAAGTAACACGAACTTAGGATATGCTTGTATTGTAAGCAGCGGTAGGAAAGAGATTAAAAAGTGAAGCATTGAAATTTCCTCTTGTTTAATTGAAAAGTAGTAGCACATTGAGAGTTGACCTTGATTGATACATAATAATAGTATATGCAAATCAACATGGCTTCCATGCAACTTGGAGATCAGAAGGCGCATGGAACATGCAAGTAATTGGCATCAATCCGTTCGCATCGTGCGATAGTGCTTTGGTGAGCCACGCTTGATCCGTTGGGGGTGCCCAGGGCCCAAGCAAACCGTCTCCTCACTCAAGTCACATGGCAAGAATGGCGTGCCGAGTGGCACTCGCCGCCGCCGTCCTCCTGTGCGCGGCCGCGGTGGCGGCCCTGGGGGCGAAGCGGGCGCGCATCCCGGACGACCTGCGCGACGTGATAGACGACGAGTGGCGCCATTATGGCGCGCCCTCGTCGCGGGGCCCGGGCCGTGGCGACGGCCTGCCGCCTGACCTTTCAAAGATGGATCCGGCCGCCCTCCAGGCCGAGCTCCTCCGCGGCCAAACCGGCCCGTCGTTCGGCTTCGTGAAGTTCCGCCCCGGCACCGCCCGCTCACAGGTGTGGATCCCTCGACCTCGATCGCCGCCACGGCCGCGCGCTCGTCGCCTCGTTTGACCGTGTCGTTAAAAATTCTGTTTTTTTTTTTTTTAATTTCAGGAGGATGTGGTGGGGATCGCGACGAGGTGGAGCAATGTGCTGCGGACGGGATCGGTGGACGCCAAATTCGTGGCGGTTAATTTCGGAACGCTCATGTTCACCATGGAGAGAGGGCGAGACATTCTAGAGGTTGGTGCTTCCTTCCTTTGGATTGGCCATTTTCTTACAATGGCAGTAAAGTTGGGGCAGAACAGTGGTCTTTTGATCTGGAAAAAAAATGGTGGTCTTGATCTGACCAGTTCACCTGAAAGATTAGACGTTAAGAAAAAAAGTTAGCAACTTAGTTCAACAATCTCATTCACGTTGTGGACTCACTAGGGACTGGTGATGTGGACTGCAATTACCTTTCCCTGAAATTGTGTTAGCTACATATCATACTCATACTGCATATTGGACAGTTGATCCTGAATTTCAATTTATAAGAAAAGTTAAGCGATATGTTTCATCACTGCCTAGCACGAGCTGGATAAGTTTTCATCATTTCATTGTAATCTATGCATGGTCCATGGCATGAAAATCTTATACGAAAATTAGACGAAATCACAGGTCTACTCATGTCTATTTATCCCATGACTCATTCACTTGAGCGTTATTACAGCTCAATGGTAGAGAGCACACTTTGTCATTGGTGAAAATGATGGCACTTCTGTAGCCATTCTACCATCTCTTTAGGACGACCGTTCTATCATTTTCAGAGGCTCAGTGCACAGCATGTAAAATTGAGGGCCGAAACAACCTAGAAACATGATTTCCTTCCAGATTTACAGATAAGATTCGTTTTCCTTCCCAGTCTGCTCAAATGTTTATAATTCCTCTCTCTCTTTTCCCTGGTTTCAGCTGAAGGAGTTTATCCTGAGTCAGGCCGAGGCCTACGAGTTTAAGATAGGTGATCAAATTTTCCGCAGGCCTGGAGACCCACCCCTGGACCAAGTTCTTGAGAAGCCACAGAAAAAGAAGCAAGTTCTTGACAAGCCACAGAAAAAGAAGCGTCATAATTCTAGAGATGAACTGTAGATTCATTCTAATTTGTTCTACATGTCCTGTTCTTTTGTTCGTTCGTTCTTCTCTTTGGTCTACTCAGTTTTGCTCCCATAGCAGTTTTACCTTGTGCAACCTGACAAAATCACAGGTAGTGGACTAGTGGTCCTCCTTGCCAAATGGTCTGTGTTACTGCTGCAGTATTGTAACCACCGTGCTGCTCCCCTCCCATTCTGAATGCAAGAAGGCAACCGTCCTTGATCAGAGTCGTCTTCACTTCAGCCTCGCCACTGCCTGATGTTGCCCGTTGCTGTTTGTCGGTCCATTTCCTGCAGTCAGCTGTAGCCTTTTTGTAGAGGCGGTTAGGATCTCTGGACCATTTGAAGCCAAAACCCCTAATCCAGAGAAGACGGGTGTACTGGCGTGATCGGCGACCAACAGCGACGTCATTGCCCGTCACTGAAAGAGGAAAAAAAAAAAGAGTAGCGTAGCGACCACCGGGCAACCAACAGCGACGCCTGCCGCTGCCGCAGCCAAGCCATTGTCATCATGTGTGCATGATCTGCCCATGCCCAACGCGGTGTCTCTTGTGCAAGGCACTGCACTGCGCGCTGGCCACCCTTTGCCGCCGCCGAGGAGGCTTGGGATATCTGCAACCTACTGTTTCCTCCAACCATCCACAGCTCCGCACCTCCGCGTCACCTTGTGCCACAAGGTAGCGCAGGGCAAGCTTAGATCCCCGGCGCCCATCCCTCCCAGATCCTTCCCAGATCAGGAAGAAGATACGAGCGGCCGCCTGGAAAAATATCTCGGACTATCTGGCCCGCCTGCATGCGTTCTGGACCGCGCACACGGCACGCGCGCGCCCGGCCCTCCGCCGAACAGAGCGGCACGGCGAGGGCCCAGGGCTAGTCCCAGTCCCATGCCGGTGGCGTTCGCAGCTGGCGAACGAAACGCTCGGGCGGACGCGGACGCAACGCAAACCAGCCCGCGCCCGGCCGGGTGCCCCCGGCAAAACACACGTCGCGATCATGGGCGCGCCACGCGGACGCGGACGACGCGCGCCGCCAGCCCGCCACACGGACAAGCAACGGGAGCACGCACGGGGCCCGCCCGCCTGCGGGGTACGGTGGGCGCCCACTTGCCACGGCGTCGATCGTCCAGGGACCGAGCTGCGCGCGTGTCCATGCACCAGGCCGTCAGTGCCCGATCCGACGGCTCCTGTCACTGTGGAATTCTAGGACGTGCGCGTGTCGTCTGGCGTGTCTTGTTGAGTGCTGGCCAACCTCTTGTGCTTCCTTCCAAGCTTCCGCCGAATCAGACGACAGGTCTAGCTAGCGGTAGCAGCATCTGCTAGTAGCAAGCTGGAGATAGGAGGAGAGGCCGGAGACTTGTCTTGGCGCCCAATGCAAGCACGATTTCCACGGCCAGAGATATCTTGGGGCGGCGTCTTATAAGTCCTCTGCCCCTGGCTGGTCACTTCCACCGGAAGAAGAGACGCGCAGATAGCTGCTTCGCGGATCGAATCGCATCCATATATCAGTTATCAGCTGCGCTTCAGCCTGCAACAGGAAACGTACGTGCAGCCTTGTGCATCGGGCGGAACTGGTTGGGTTATCGCTCGGGTTCGTCGGAGCGCGCACACGCAGGCGCAGCTTCGTTCACCTATCGACGATGGGCGTCGCGTTCGGGTGCTTCGGAGGCTGCGTGCAGAAGAGCGACGGAGGCCGGCAAGGTACGCGCCACTGCATCGACGTTCGTGCATTGTATTCACTCAGCATTTGTCATGGACCTCATGGTGTGTGACACGTACGTAGAGTAACGCATTTGTCATGGTCATGGTCACCACGGCGGCGGAGTCAGTCGGCGCCGGTTGGCGTCGCGTTGCGTCCGTGCATGCGTGTAGCAGCACGCCAGAACACCCGTTAACAATGTTGTCGCTTCGCTTTTACACACAGCAACGCACAACCTTGTTACATTGCCATTTCTGCATTGTTAAGCAACTCAACCCGCCATTTAAAATGCACCTGTAGATATCCAATATCCATTCACGAACCCTAGCCTGTTGCACTACTAAAGGTCTCTTGACCAGGGGGAAAAATGGGTGAGCGGTGGGGCTAGAGCCCCCCCCTATCGATACTGGGCATGTGGAGCCCCCCTAAACCCTTCTTTAAAATTTTATGCATATATGTATTAGGTAGGAGGGGCTAAGGTTAAGAGAAGATAAAAAAAACCTCTATTCTTTGGTTCAGCCCCTCTTAAATTTTTTTCTGGCTTCGTCACTGGTGGTAGCATGTTCAAGTGTTTCCAAGCATGCATCCACCAGCATCATCCTCAAGGTGGCTGGCTTTAGATCGATCCTTCATTCATCATGCGTGCCTTCATCTCTGTTGTACAGTAGTATACATGAATGCAGTGCAGGCATGGCACTTGATCTCTGTTGCTAAACTGTGTTTGCGTTGGAATGCAGCAGTGCAGGACCCCAAGCCCGTGATGGAACCGTCGTCGAGCTTCGACTTCCGGGAGGAGTACACCAGCGCGTTCCGCACCGAGTCCTACAACGACTTCTGGGCGCGCGTCCTGGACATCACCCTCGCGCACGGCGCGGGGCTGGTGCCGCGCCCTGGCGGCGGCGGCGGCGGCGTCACGGCGTCCAAGCGCCTCCCCTCCTACCGCCTCTTCGCGGAGCAACTCCTCGAGCCGGACCAGCGCGCCGTCCGCGCGGCCCTCGCCTCGCCCCGCAGCGGCCAGCTCCACCCCAGCGTGCGCGACCTCCTCGCCACCTACTACAACGAGACGGCGAGCGCGTCGTTCCTGTGCAGCCACCTCCTCAGGGACATCGAGCAGATCCGCCTCCGGTACCGCCCGCTCAAGACCACGCTCCGCAAGCTCGCCAGCGACGTCGGGGTGTCCAACCTCGCCGACGTCTCCGCCGCCCTCGGCCAGCCCTTCGCCGCGCTGGCCGTGTCGCAGGGCAAGCTCCGGCAGGTGCGGCTCAGCTCCGCCGACCTGCTCAGGAGCCTCGACGCCAGCAGGAAGAAGGCGCGGCTCCGGATCAAGAGCCTCGCCCGGCTCAGGCAGCTGCTCTCGGCCTCCTTCATCACCGTCGTCGCCGCCGTGGCCGTCGTGGGCGCGTTCATCGGCGTGCACATCCTGGCCGCGTTCGCCGCGTTCCCGATGATGTCGCCAGCCTTGCTGGGCCTCTTCTCCGGCCGGTCGGTGCGGCGAGCACTGGTGCAGCTGGAGGCCGCGGCCAAGGGCACGTACATACTGAACCGGGACATGGACACCATCAGCCGCCTCGTGGCGCGGCTGCGCGACGAGGGGGAGCACATGCTGGCGCTGCTGCAGCTGTGCGTGGAGCACCGCGCCGCGGCCGGCGAGAAGGGGAGGCTGGTGCAGGAGGTGCTGAAGCAGCTGTGCAAGAACGAGGAGAGCTTTAGGCAGCAGCTGGACGACCTGGAGGAGCACCTCTTCTTGTGCTTCATGACCATCAACAAGGCCAGGAGCATGGTCATGAATTTCATAGCTGGCGCAGAGCACAACTCTAGTTGACCACAAGAAAGAAAGAAAAAAAAGTGTTTGTAGAAAGGTTATAGCTTGTGTACATACTAGTTTTATTTCTCAGTACAGGGAAAAAGAGAGCAAAAAAAGATAGGCCAAGATTTCCGAACACTAGCCATTGCACTTCTCTTCGATTTTTTCTACGCATAAGCAGCAGATTGCAACATTCGAAATAGTAACCTGACTTAGGGTTTTACTACATGCACCTGCATATGTTAAATTTCAGTATTATGAAGCTAAAAAAATCCACTCCAATGGATTTTTGAAGATCCCAGAATACAACATCACGGTGCAACTACTGGGGCAAGTATACATTTATGGCTTTACAAAACTTATGGTTTTGTAATAAATGGTAATTGAGCAAGTTTATCTGGTACACGAATGATAATCCAATGTAGTAGGGAGTAAGATCAATCAGGTGAAATTCTCCCTTCAGGTATCTTTCTCTCCACTCGGCCAGTCCTTGATGGAGGCCAGATTATGTGGGTAACCCTCCCCTGAACTAGACCTAAGGGAATCTGAAAAACAGCACAAATACAAAATAAGTCACACTGATGCAGCATAATTTGTCACTAACATATGGTATTGCTTTCTTATATATAGTTGTAATGAGTTGTCTGAACTATTGACAAAGGATGCATTCTTTGGGAAACAACCAGAAGCTCAGAATTGAAAGCCAAGAATGAATTGTGCCCAATTTATGCTTTCTCGCCATCTCCTCTACTAACTGTTCACTAGTTGTACACCATGGAGACATTTGAACCGATGATTACTGAAGAAAACCACTGTCTGTCTAAACAAGCACACAACCAAGCTCATTGGTAGCAGCTTTATAACTCAATAGTTTCATACTTGGCAGTCAATGCAACACAAGTTTTTTTCAGAAAAGGGACCAGATTTTGTTGCCAGTTCTATCGTCACAAAAGATTGCAATACAGCAACATAAATAGGAAGAAATCGCTGCAAGTTG
Source organism: Miscanthus floridulus (assembly GCF_019320115.1). Taxonomy (NCBI): domain Eukaryota; kingdom Viridiplantae; phylum Streptophyta; class Magnoliopsida; order Poales; family Poaceae; genus Miscanthus; species Miscanthus floridulus. The sequence goes on from NC_089580.1 coordinate 194,659,452, forward strand.
TAGAGCCTCAAAGATTATCACCAAGGACACAAAGTGTGTGCTCCTAACCTGAGGTGCACTAATGTACTTGTCTGTTGTGCTATAGGTTGTCCTGACTGTCAAAGTTTTGCTTTATTCCCATTTTTTCAGTTTTTTTTTGCTTCTCTTTGGTAAGTGCAAGCGGTAGAGTCTTACCGCCTATGACCGGAAGGTCCCGGGTTTGAGTCGCGGTCTTCTCGCATTGCACAGGCGAGGGTAAGGCTTGCCACTAACACCCTTCCCCAGACCCCGCACAAAGCGGGAGCTCTTTGCACTGGGTATGCCCTCTTTGGTATCTAGTTCGTCTAGAGCTTGGTCCAAAGTGTTGCTTAGGAGCTTTCAGTTGCTACAACCATATGGTGTATCAATTTCATTTTCAGGCAAAAACTACAGAATAAGAAAAAATGCTTTGAAGAGGCAACGAGACAATTTATTATCTTGCTATAACTACAGATCCAATAGGCTATCAATTTAAAGGACCACAGTGCTAAATAACCATGTAAATCTGAATGTTCTAAGATATAGTACCTATAGCATTATTCTAAGAGATTCCAACAAAGATGAATGCAATACATATATTATTTAATGGTTTAATGATATTTCCAACCCAAATGCTCCACATCCACATATAGGCACCCAGTCTAACTTTAAAATGGCAGGGGATGAGGGGAGCATCTCAGCACTTTCACACAAAAGGAACACTCCAGGAGTTTCAATTTTTTTATATAAAAAAGCTAAGGCTCAGATTCTTTCGTAAGTACCATTGCTGGTCACTGGCCTTTTCAAATCACACGCACATGCCCTTCGGATTGAAACAGGCTACAACAAGATCCAACCATGGAACCAAAAATCCCCATGACCATCAGTAATCGATGCAGAGCAGGAGCATTATATGCACTAATAAGTTTCATTCAGTCAACTCGACATGAGTCAGGGCACCTGAATAAGTAGTATAGATGTCAAGAAGAACAAACTTACCGGGCCGAATGCCCTAGAATCCCAGCTACGAGCAGAGTTATCACCTTCAACCCAGCAATGACCTTCTGGGATCTTAGTGAGCTTAAGGGACCCAGGGATCTGTATCCACTCACCAGGAAGCCCAATCAACCTCTTCACAAACAACTGCTTATGATTGCTAGGGCACCTATGAGCACACGGGGAATGGTCAGCCAAGAGAACATGGAATAAGTCAGCGGCAATGACCTTTTCCCAAAATTACCCCGTCCTTACTTGAACAAAATCACATCACCATGTGAGAACTTGTACCGCTCAATGCACCTCTTTTCGGCTAAAACGAAATCACCTGGTTCCAACACCCTGGTCAGCACAAACCAGAAGACCAAACTATTTGAATATGGACTGCAGCATAACCTAGTTGTCCATTGCCCAATTGATATGTACGAATTGAAATCATAATACCTCCCCAGACGTTGCTGGCGGCGGTAAAAGTAGGATACATGGATTCGCCGGTCACCGAAGTGAAGGTCACATAACGGTCGGAAATTGAGACGCCAATTACAGCCGCCATTGCATTCCTCTTGGCTATTGACCAAAGATGGTTGTAGGTTCCCATGTTCAATTATCCGACCAACTATCTAGTCACAAGGATAAGGATAGCAACATTAAGTGAAACAAAAACCTTGAATAATACTGCAGGCCAAGGAGTGAAGCATGCAAGAACTGCGTGTGATCAGGAATCCCCCCCCCCCCCCCCCCCCCCCCCCCCCCCCCCCCCCCCCCGACACAGTCAGATTCAACTTAGAGCATGTGGAATCAATCAAGACTTACCAAACGATGGTACGGATTGGATTTACACCGATCCAGCTGAGGGGCGAGCAGACTCAGCCGCTGGAGAAGCACCGGTACTATTTAAACTACCGCAGAGTTATTACGGAGGAGACCGAGGTTGCCTCCGAAGAGGCGCCCGAGAAGAACAGCGGGGCGCCGTTGTGGTGGACGTGGTCGTCGGCGGCGCGGGGTTGGGGTTGGGTTGGAGCGCCTCTTCGGTCGGAGAAGATGGTGCGCACCCTACTTGAGGCCACACCAGCCGTCCGATCGCGCGACAACGGTGCAAATAAAAGCACGTTCTTTTGTTTCCACACGTTTGGCGATATTTAACTTTTTACCGCTGTTATCCATGGCGACTCTTGATATAGCAGCTTTAGGTTTAGCGCTACGTTTTTAGTATCGGAGAGAGAAAAACGATATACATTTGTCACTTTTACACGCGTGGCACGCCAGCTCTGCTGTCCAGCACGGATCCGAGTCAGCAGCAGGCCGATGTAAAATAACCGCCCTGCCCCTGGCGTCTATATTACCCCGCGACCCACTCCACTCTCTCCCATCCGCTCCCCTTTTCTCCTTTCTCTGGTCCGCGCGCGACGCCCACCAACCACCGCCATCGCCGCCGCCGCCCCCCACTACGAGCCATGTCCCTGTGCCATTACGCCGAGTCATCTGGAAGGGCGAGGAGTCGGGTCTAAGGTGCCTGGAGCTTCCGCATCGCCTCTGTCTGTGTGGATTCAGTAGGCGAGTTGAGCGGTTTCCTGTTGATCCCTTACCCGGATTGCGGCCTTGCTCGGGTGGTGGAGGGGCGAACCAAGAAGGATGGTGATAACCACGGGGCATCTGTACTTCAAGTGTGCGAGGAATGGGGTGAGTTCTGTGTACTGCCCATCCCCCATTATCACAGTTAGGGTTCTAACTTTGAGTTTTTTTGAAGTTTCCCAAGCTATGTTGGTACTATATATTCGAGAAGCATTACTTCAAGCAGCTAAAGGAGAAGGGCATCATCCAGGTTCGCCCCTCCAACTGGGCAGAGTTGGTGGATCATGAAGATGTTTCAGTTGACAGTCTAAAAGGTCCCGACAATAATAGGAAAGACCTGGAGCACTAGATGGAGACATTGATTTGGAAGATGAATATGTTCATTGTGTGTGTTGTATCTGTTTTTTGATCAGTTGTGATGTATGTTGCAATGAAGTGACAATGTATGGAAAATGAAAGTTGTGTTTCATGTGACAATGTATGAAAATGAAAATTATGTTTGAATGTGACAATGTGTAAATTGTGTTTCAATGTGTCTTTTGGCAGTGCCTAACTTGGTAACAAACACAAGATAGATCAACTGAAACAATTGTACATGTTAACAACAAACACAAGACAGATCAGGCACACGTTAACCATGACAGATTCAACATAATAGATCACACATAACAGATGGAACACATTAACCATAAACCAACCAACAGTGCTACATTCAGGCCATATTAAACAAAGTTGTTTAGAGGAGTTGCCATAAGTTTTGGCCACATGCAATAGTTCATGCCACTTACATAGTTCTGGCCACTTATATAAGCATGTTCTGGCCAAGGCAAGGCCTCAATTACACAAAAGAAGTCATTTTGTGGGCCTTTTACAACCAAAATGAATGTCATCCATGCTATTTTTTCACTCCATTCACTCACTTCTTCCCCTTCTTGGCTGGACTCTTCTTGGTCTTGATTGCTAGCTGCTTCTTCCTTGGAGTGAACTTTTTAGGAAGTGGATCAACAGTTACTGTTGTAGTTTCATCTAGCTCACTCATAACTTGGAGTTCATGGTATAGGTTTCTATTTGTGAAGAAATTACATCAAAATGCCCTCAATTAGACAAGTTGTAATGCTTTTTTAAGTATGACATACCTCCTAGTGCTTGTAGAGGGTGGTGATGGCGGTGGAGGCTCAACTTCAAGTGGTGGCACATCTAGGACATCCTTCTCAGCAGCAGCTATAGCTTCTTGGGCCTCCTTTGTTGCCCTAGCTGCTGCTTCTCTAGCCACTGTTGCTCTTGTCCTAGGTGTGTTTGCTCCATTTGGTGTAGGGTCTATCTTGTTCTTCTTTCTCCTAGGTCTAGGTGCTGATTTCTTGGTTCTTTTTCTATAATGCTAGTGTTAGGTATCATGGTTTGAAGGCAATAGTAATAAAAATCAGTTAGTGTGCAAATTACCTTTTCTTTGTGCTAGTCAGATGACAGCTCTAGCTTCCACTATTGTGGACATACTCACCACAGCTAGGGCATTTCACTTGTCTTGTTGCTTTGCCACTTCTCTCACTTGGAGCAAGATGTCTTTTCTTCTTCTGCCTTCCTGGTGGTCTAGTCTTCTTCGTAACTGGTGGGAACAACTTGAAGCCCTTATCCACCTCTGGCCATTGTCCTCTATCTGTTATGCTAGGAATGATCCCACAGTATGCAGCCTAGAACTTCTCAACTGAGTAGTACTTGTCCACATACTGATCTATATTGGGTTGCCTTAGGGTTGTGATGACAGCTAATGCTTGTGAGCAAGGCTTTCCAGTCAGCTGCCACTCTCTACATGTGTAGACATGTTGTGGCAGGTAGACAACATGCCTTCTAACCTCTCCATCCTTGTAAATCTCAGTCACTTCTGCTTCCTCTGGGTGCCCTTTAGTCACCTTGAGATGGCCTAAACCTCTAGAGCCTACATTGAGCTGATGGATAACTACAGGCAGCATTCTAGGAGACAGTGCATTTGCTATCTTCCTTCTCTTAGAAAAAAGAGTGAGGGTCTTCTCTCTAATGGCATCAGCCAAGCAGTGAACATGCGGGTCCTTGTGCTCCTTGATCCAGGCATTCCAACTCTCAGCTAGATTATTATTGATGTAGTCACACTTGATCTCTATGCTAAACTTGCTTCTTGCCCACAACAGGTTGTGATGTTCTTTGAGCCAATTAAGCACCTCTGGACTAGCATCTATTACCTTGTCAAAGAAGTACTTAAATTTATGGGGTGTATATGCCCTTGTTGCAGGCCACATGTTCTTAGCATAAACATCTCTTGAGTAGTACTTCTTCATGTTTTCCATCAAATGCCTGAAGCATTCCCTCTGTTCAATGTTAGGAAAAACCTTAGCCACTGCAACTTCAAGGCCCTTGCAAGCATTAGTGTAGACAGCTAGGTTCTCCATAGGTCCTATGGACTTTGAAAGGATCTTGATGTCGCCTAGAGGGGGGTGAATAGGCCTATTTAAAACAAACTCATAGCAGAAGTTAAATTCTAGGTGCGGCACTACTGTTTCCAAGGTGCCGCACTGCGGCACTGCCTCACAAAAGTGCGACACTACCGCACCTGTAGATAAGCTCAAACTACAATTCAAAAACTGCCCAAGGAAAAGTAGATCGAGCAAATTACTAATGTTTCTAGGATAGTGTAGAGCCTATTCCACCACCTGGATGTTGACGAAAGTGCATGAGCAAGTAGATCGGGACCAAACCCTAGAATCACCACAAATACAAGTATATCAATGCAAATCACAAGAACATAAGTGAGACACCGATTTATCTCGTGGTTTAGCTTGCCACTAAGGCTTACCTATGTCCACGTTGTTGAGGTTGCCACAAAGGCTTTGGGTCTCTTTTAACCCTTTCCTCGTTCTAAAGTTAAGATAATGAACTCTTGAGATGAGGGGTGATTTCACTAGCTGTTTGGGGTGATTACAAATCTCTCGAGGCTGCCACATAAGTTGGCAAGCTCCATGGGTGATGCTCTAGCCAGCTATGAGCAAAGCTCTAAGAGTAATAAACACAATCGCCAACCAAAACATGAACCTAGTACTCTAGGAGATGAAGAACAGTTAGGGTTGCTCTCTAATACAGTTTGGAGGCTCAAACTCTCTTGGATTTAGAAGGGGGTCAAAGGGAGAAGTTTGAGGGTCTTCAATGGTGAGTGAGAGAGAGCAACTCTTTTCTATTTTTGAGTGTGCTAAAGTGAGGAAGAAGAGACAGAGGGCCGTTGGGGAGGAAGGGGAAAGGTATATATATACCCCCAGCCCCCAACGGTCACCGCACCCAAGGGATCAGGTGGGACGGAGCCCACGGCCTTGAGGTCGGACGAGACGGAGCCCACAACTTTGGGCGAGACAGAACCTGCGTCCTTAGGGTCGGACAAGACGGAGCCCATGGCCTCAAGGTTGGTGTAAGGTCGAGATGGCGACTAGAGGGGGGGTGAATAATTATTTCTAAAACATAATCGTGCTGGCTAACCGAAACAAGTGTGGAATTAAATCTTTCGGTCTAACCAAGACTACACCCCTCTATTTATGTGCTCTAACATCTTGCAAAGATCCTAATTAAGTAACTAAGGTGTCGGGCTAGCTAGAGCTCACCTAATCAATTTTAGAAGAAATGTCACACAAACCTATGCCACTAATACTTTAAGCAACGAGGAGCTCCTACACATGCTAGTAAGCAAAAGCATAAAGCCAACTAAGCTCACTAGCAATGCTCAATAACAAGGCAACCAATGCCAAATTATAGAGCGTAAATACTTAGCTACACAAACTAAGCAATGTGACTAACAAGGTTATACAAACCAAATTAGTCACACAAGAGAGCTACTTCTATGCTATACAATCAAGAAGGTAATTAGTGAGCTACACAAGTAAACTAATTACAAGAGCAACTACACAAGCACAAAGTATATGAAAGTAAATACAAGCTTGTGTAAGGAGATAGCAAACCAACAGGAAGAACAATATTGACATGGTAATTTTCTCCTGAGGTTCAAGTGCTTGCCAACACGCTATGTCCCCGTTGTGTTGACCGCTCACTTGGTGGTTCGATGGCTAATTAGCATCACCCGCCAAGCCCGCACATCGAGCACCGCAAGAACCTACTTTGAAAGTGAGAGTAGCTCAATGACACGCTCAACTAGAGTTGCTCTTCGCGGCTCTCGCGGGACGAGCACAATGCCCCTCACAAAGCTCTTCTCCAGAGCACCACACAAGCTTCTTGCAGGCTTCAACGGAGACCACCACCAGGCCATCTAGGAGGTGGCAACCTCCAAGAGTAACAAGCACCATCGGCTTTTAACTCGATCACCTAGTGCCACTTGATGCAACATCATGATGCAATCGCACTAGAATCGCTCTCTCACATAATCGGATGATAACTATCAAGCATATGTGAGATGTAGGGCTCCCAAGCACTACCACACAAGCCACCAAGGCTCTAGTGTGCTCAACTCACAACCCAAGGTCGAGACCCCTTCTATTTATAGCCCCCACAAAAATAGAGCCGTTGTACCCCTTCACTAGGCACAGCTCAGGGTGACCGGACGCTCTGGTCAGATAGACCAGACGTACCCTGCCGATGCCCGGTCAATAGATGCATGCCATGTGTCGCCTCCGTTCAACCTTAGTCGCTTGATCTCAACGGTCAAGTTATGACCGGACACAGCACAGTGCCAAGACCAGACACATTTCTACCAAGTCCGGTCATTTCTAGAGAGATTCCATACACGACTGAAAGGTCCTAATAGCTAGAGGGGGTGAATAGCCTAATAAAATTTCTACAACAACACTTAACAAAATAGTTAGATAATTATGAGGCGAAGCAAGTGTTGCTCTAGCCTACTCAAAATATAAGCCACCTACCACAATTCTAGTTTAGATAGTATCTATTCACACAATAGCTATGACACTACTCTATGTTAGTGTGCTCTCAAAGGCTAACTAAAGAGCTACACCAACCAACCAAGTAAGCTCTCATAACTAGCTACACTAAAAAGCTTGACAACTAGTTTGCGGTAATGTAATGAGATTGATCAAGAAGGTTATACCGCCGTATAGATGAAGGAACCAATCAATCACAAGGATGAATAATAATGAAGACCAATCACCTCAGAATTAATGATGAACATAATGATTTTTATCGAGGTTCACTTGCTTGCCGGCAAGCTAGTTCTCATTGTGGCGATTCACTCACTTGGAGGTTCACGCGCTAATTTGCTTCACACGCCAAACCCTCAATAGGGTGCCACACAATCAACACAAGATAAGGATCACACAATCCATGAGCAATTCACTAGAGTACCTTTTGGCTCTCTGTCGGGGAAAGGTCAAGAACCCCTCACAATCACCACGATCAGAGCCGGAGACAATCACCACCCTTTGCTCGATGATCCTCACTGCTCTAAGCTGTCTAGGTGGCGGCAACCACCAAGAGTAACAAGTGAATCCCACAACGGAACACGAACACCAAGTGCCTCTAGATGCTAACACTCAAGCAATGCACTTGGATTCTCTCTCAATCTCACAAAGATGATGAATCAATGATGGAGATGAGTGGGAGGGCTTTGGCTAAGCTCATAAGGTTGTTATGTCAATGCAAATGGCCAAGAGAGTGAGCTTGACCTGGCTATGGGGCTTAAATAGAAGCCCCCATGAAATAGAGCCATTGTACCCCTTTACTGGACACAACACGGGCTGACCGGATGCTCTGGTCATGTTGACCGGACGCTGGACCTCAGCGTTCGGTCACCCAACAATAGCCACGTGTCCCGAACTCAACGGTCACTTAAGTCGATCGGACGCTGTGCTATAACTGACCAGACGCTGAGCCACCAGCGTCCGGTCATTTCTAGTAAGGTTCTAGAAACGCTTTTCGCCCACCGGACGCATCCTATCAAGCACGACCGGACCCTTCCATTGTTCGGTCAAAGACCCTAGCCTCTGAGCGTTGCCCAACAATAGGACCGGACACACCTCGCCAGCATCCGGTCACCTTGTGACCAGCGAGACTAACTCCTTTTCACCTCTAACTTCTTCACCCTTGATCAAATGTGCCAACCACCAAGTGTATCACCTTGTGCACATGTGTTAGCATATTTTCACAAACATTTTCAAGAGTGTTAGCATTTCACTAGATCCTAAATGCATATGCAATGAGTTAGAGCATCTAGTGGCACTTTGATAACCGCATTTCAATACGAGTTTCACCCTTCTCAATAGTACGGCTATCAAATCTAAATGTGATCACACTCTCTAAGTGTCTTGATCACCAAAACAAAATAGCTCCTATGGTTTATACCTTTACCTTGAGCTTTTTGTTTTTCTCTTTCTTCTTTCCAAGTCCAAGCACTTGATCATCACCATGGCATTATCATCATGCTATGATCTTCATTTGCTTCACCACTTGGAGTGTGCTACCTATCTCATGATCACTTGATAAACTAGGTTAGCACTTAGGGTTTCATCAATTCACCAAAACCAAACTAGAGCTTTTAATCTCTCCTTTTTGGTAATTGATGACAACCCTTATACAAAGATATGAAATAAAATTCAATTGAATCCATGTTGCTTGCCCAAGCATATTTACCATGTGTAAAAGATTATGGACAAGTTTTATGAACCCTAAATGGTAGCAATTGCTCCCCCTACATGTGTGCTAAGAGTTTGAATTGAAGCTTGCATATATGCTTAGATAGGAAATGTAGGAGACAATGTCTACCAAATGATGCTAATGTATAAAAGATGGACCTTTGAAGCATGATACCAATTGGAGTGCACCATTATACCATCCTTAGCATCATGGTTAGCTTTATACTACTTGAAATCATACTTTGAAAAGATACCACATGGAAAAACTTGGAAATGAAAGTTATCTAGTGATTTTATTTCATCATTCAATCTTACACTTAGCATACATCACACAAGCATGGATATCGAAATTTAAAACTTATGCCATGCAAGCAAACATATGAAATGCACATTCAAATGCACCATACAAGTTCATGAGCTTGCTCCCCCCTACTTGTGTGCTCTAATTTTTAGTTGATTCCTTTCCTTTGTCATATCTCTCCCCCTATGTCAAGTTCTCCCTTTTTGTTGTCGTTTCACTTAGTACACTAATATTCTCCCATGTACTAATATCTTTGTTGTTTCTCTCCCTATCACTTATATCTTTGTTTCTCTCCCCTTTCACTATCTTTGTGCACTTTTCTCCCCCTTTGTCATTAATGACCACAAAGACTTAAAATATAGATAGTACCACTTGTAGGGTCGAGATTATCAATGTCAATCAATAGGGTGAGGATCATTTTTTTTTCCAAATTTGGTCTAATCTAGATCATTGATCAAAGTTATTTAACTCGGTTTGATCTAAGGACAAGCTTCTTCACACCTCCAAATAAGGGTTATCTTGTACCATGTTGAGTTAAACACTTAGAGTTCATTTTCTAGATTAAACACTAGGTTTACAAGCCCACAAACATGTCATATGCTATCACTAGATCAAGTCAAGCATAGAAGCAATAGTGATACTATATAAACATCAAATTTATTTGATTTTCATGAATGAGCCTAATAAAATTGAACCACTTGAAGGTCCTAAAAAGATTGAAAATGTGACTAAATGCACTAAACATGTCCTTAGCAAGGATGTATGTTATGCTAATCAACTTTTACCTTGAATAGCTCGAAGGAGAGGCATGTCATATGAGTGGGGGTGCATCAACACATATTTGAGAAATCCAATATGTTCAACTCATTCTTTAGCTTGCAAAACCTTTTCTCATCCAATGGCTTGGTGAATATATCGGCAAGTTGATCTTCGGTGCCTACACTCTCAATACAAATGTCCCCTTTTTATTGGTGATCTCTTATAAAATAGTGGCAGATATCAATGTGCTTTGTTCTTGCATGTTGAACCGGATTGCTAGTCAACTTGATTGCACTCTCATTGTCACATAGCAGTGGCACTTTCTTGAACTTGATTCCAAAGTCACTCAAAGTGGCCTTCATCTAAAGTATTTGTGCACAACAACTACAGGCAGATATGTATTCGGCTTCAGCGGTTGATAATGCAACACTATTTTACTTCTTTGATGACCATGAAACAAGTGATCTTCCTAACAATTGACATGTGCCCGAGGTGCTCTTCCTTTCAACCTTGCATCCCGCATAGTCCGAGTCGGAGTAACCAACTAGCTCAAATTTTACTCCTTTAGGATACCATAAACCAACATTTGGTGTATGTTTCAAGTACCTCAATATTCTCTTTGTAGCCTTGAAATGACTTTCTCTTGGAGAGGCTTGAAATCTTGCACACATGCATACACTAAACATAACATCCGGCTTTGATGCGGTCACATAGAGTAGGCTTCCAATCATGGACCGATACAACTTTTGATCCACCATGTTTCCACTTGCATCACTATTCAAGTTGCCATTTGTTCCTATTGGTGTGCTAATGGCTTTACTATCAATCATTTCAAACTTCTTGATCATGTCCTTGATGTACTTGCCTTGACTTACAAATGTACCATTCTTCAATTGCTTGATTTGAAGACCAAGGAAGTAACTCAACTCTCCAATCATGGACATCTCAAACTCATTAGCCATCATTTTTCCAAACTTATCACAAAACTCTTGATTGGTTGATCCAAATATGATGTCATCAACATATATTTGCAAGACAAATAGATCTTTTCCAATCTTCTTGATGAAAAGAGTGGTATCAACCTTTTCCATTGTGAACCCTTTAGAGAGTAGAAAGTCTCTCATTCTCTCATACCATACTCTAGGAGCTTGCTTCAAGATATACAATGCCTTCTTCAACTTATATACATGGTTGGGCTTCTTGTCATCTTCAAAACCAGGAGGTTGCTCAACATATACTTCTTCATTGATGTAGCCATTGAGAAATGCACTCTTAACATCCATTTAATAGAGCTTTATGTTGTGGGCACAAGCATAGGCTAGCAAGATTCTAATTGCTTCCAATCTAGCAACCGGGGCATATGTTTCTCTAAAGTCAAGATCTTCAACTTGTGTATAACCTTATGCTACTAATCTTGCTTTGTTCCTTACTACTATCCCAACTTGATCTTGCTTGTTTCTAAAGACCCATTTGGTTCCAATCACATTGTGTCCCTTTGGTCTTTCTACCAACTCCCATACTTAATTTCTTGTGAAGTTATTCAATTCTTCATGCATAGCATTCACCCAATCAATATCCTTCAATGCTTCATCTATCTTCTTTGGTTCAATGGATGACACAAATGAGAAATACTCACAAAATAAAGCTAATCTTGATCTTGTTTGTACACCTCTTGAAATATCACCAATGATAGTGTTCAATGGATGATCCCTTGCAACATTGGTTGGTTGGAGTATTGGAACTTGATTGCTTGTACTTGCTTGATCATTGGGTTAAGATGATGTACTAGCCACTTGAACTTGTTCATTGTCATGAGATCCACTTGCACTAACTTGATTTGTATCATCTTACACATTTGAGTTAGAGAGCACTTGCACTTGATTATCTTCATCATCGTTCACTTGCCTAGGCCTTAATTCACCAATATCCATGTTCTTCATGGCATTTGAAAGTTAAATGCCTCTAACATCTTCTAAGTTCTTATTTTCTACTTGTAAACCCTTGGTTTCATCAAATTCAACATCATGAACTTCCTCAAGAGTACCACTATCCAAATTCTAAACTCTATATGCTTTACTTGTAGTGGAATAACCAAGTAGGAATCCTTCATCACATTTTTTTGTCAAACTTGCCCAATCTAGTGTTTTTCTTCAAGATATAGCATTTGCAACCAAAGACCCAAAAATATGCAACGTTGAGCTTTCTACCATTCAAGGGCTCATATGGTGTCTTCTCTTTCAATCGGTGACAATAGAGGCGGTTGCTACAATAGCAAGCCGTATTGATAGCTTCGGCCCAAAAAGATTAACTCACATTGTACTCACTAAGCATAGACCTTGCCATATCAATGACTATTCTATTCTTTCTCTCAATAAGGCTATTTGATTGTGGAGTGTACTTGGCCGATAATTGATGTCTAATTCCAAATTCATCACACAACTCATCAATTCTAGTGTTCTTGAATTCACTACCATTGTCACTTCTAACTCTCTTGATGGTTGTCTCAAACTCATTGTGAATACCTTTGACAAATGATTTGAATGTTGCAAATACATCACTTTTGTCCACTAGAAAGAATACCCAAGTGTATCTTATATAATCATCTACTATCACAAAAGCCATATTTGTTTCCACCTATACTAATGTATTGTGTTGGCCCAAACAAATCCATGTGCAATAATTCAAATGCTTTGCTAGTGCTCATCATGCTTTGCACTTGTTGTTGCATTCTTGCTCTTTATGACCAACTTGCTTGCAACTAGTGTAAAATCGACCATTGTTCTTCACAAAACTAGTCTTGTGAGGAACAAAGACTGCTTTGCCTTTCTTGGGGGTATAGCCCAATCCCTCTTTATAGAGAGAAGCTCTTTGGCTACCCAAGCACATAAGCAAGCAGTCCTCGCCACCATAAGCTTTAGCCAAGGTGTGAGTGAGCTTGTTGACCTCCTTCTTGAGGTTCTCATTCTCAACCACTAGTGAGGTGTCACAAGTGAGACCATCACTACTAGATGAGGTAGAAGTGGAAGTGCTACAAGAAGGGTCAGTAGGAGCAACAATGATAGGCATGGATAGTGATTCATCAATTATATCATAAGTTAAACCTACATTGCAAGTTTCAACATGTTTCTTTTTATTTTTCTCATCAAGCAAAGAGGAATGGGCCTTTTCAAGCTTTTTATGAGCTTTGCCAAACTTCCCATTGGCTTCCTCTAGCCTCTCATGAGATACATTGAGCTCATCAAAGGCTTGCTTAAGGTCTCTTAGTTCCTTACGCAAGCTTTTGCATTCCCTTCTCTTGATGTCAAAGTGTTCTCTAGCATCTTCTAGCATGTCAAATAATTCATCTTTAGTAGGTTCATCATTATCACTATCACTATCATTTTCATTTTCATGTTCATTTTTATCATCATGTTCTTCATCACAAGATTGTACCTTAGTGGCTTTAGCCATGAAGCATGATGAAGATTCGAAGAGAGAAGGCTTCTCATTGATAGCAATATTTGCAAAACCTTCTTCTTGGTGGTCTTGTTATCATCACTATCATCATCATCATCACTTGTGGAAGCATCACTATCCTAAGTGACTATATATGAACCACCCTTCTTCTTCTTGAATGCCATCTTGTCCTTCTTCTCTTTCTTTTCCTTCTTGTCCTTCTTGTTGTCATCATCATTGTTGCTATTGTATGGGCATTGAGCAATAAGATGATCTTTGCTTCCACACTTGAAGCACCTTCTTGACTCTTCTTTGTTATTGGATGAAGACTTCTCTCTTCTAGCATGATAGCCCTTCTTCACTATGAACTTGCCAAATCTCTTGACAAAGAGAGCTATTTTCTCATCATCATTATCATCCCAAAATTCATCTTCTTCACTTGATGTTTCTTGCTTAGCTTTGCCCTTGGATGATGTGGCATTGAATGCCACACTCTTCTTCTTCTCATCCTTCTTCTTATCTTTCTTTTCCTTCTTTTCTTCCTTCTCATCTTCATCTCTATATGTATCATCGGTCATGATGTCTCCCAACACTTGGTTTGGGGTCATGGTGTCCAAACCACTCCTCACTAGAATAGTGACCAATGTGCCAAATCTTGAAGGTAAGCATCTCAAGAACTTATGGGAGAAGTCCTTGTCCTTCACCTCTTCACCAAGTGCTTTAAGATCATTGACAAGCACTTGAAGCTTATGGAACATCTCCAGCACACTCTCATCTTCCTTCATCTTGAAGCTTGCAAACTTCTCTTTGTGGATGTATGCCTTTGCACCCTTCATGGCTTGAGTGCCCTCAAATAATTCTTCCAACTTCTTCCAAGCTTTATGTGTTATCTCAATATTCTTGATTTGCTCAAATGTTCTTTCATCAACTGCAACATGAATAGCACTTAGAGCAATATCATTGTTTTGGAGAAGCACTTCTTCGATCACGGTGGGATTCTTTGGATCACCAATCTCAATTTTTGTTTCTACCACCTTCCACACCTTTCTATTGATTGACTTGATGTGTGTGGTCATCTTTGACTTCCAATAAGTATAATTTGTGCCATCAAATTGGGGTGGCTTCTTGGTATTGTTGATTTGAGCTATTTTTACACTGAAGATTGTTAAGCCTCAAATCATGGTGACCTCGGCTCTGATACCAATTGAAAGGTCCTAATGGCTAGAGGGGGGTGAATAGCCTAATAAAATTTCTACAACAACACTTAACAAAATAGTTAGACAATTATGAGGCGAAGCAAGTGTTGCGCTAGCCTACTCAAAATGCAAGCCACCTACCACAATTCTAGTTTAGATAGTATCTATTCACATAATAGCTATGACACTACTCTATGTTAGTGTGCTCTTAAAGGCTAACTAAAGATCCACACCAACCAAGCAAGCAAGCTCTCACAACTAGCTACACTAAAGAGCTTGACAACTAGTTTGCGGTAATGTAATGAGATTGATCAAGAAGGTTATACCGCCATGTAGATGAAGGAACCAATCAATCATAAGGATGAATAACAATGAAGACCAATCACCTCGGAATCAATGATGAACACAATGATTTTTACCGAGGTTCACTTGCTTGCCGGCAAGCTAGTCCTCGTTGTGGCGATTCACTCACTTGAAGGTTCACACGCTAATTGGCTTCACATGCCAAACCCTTAATAGGGTGCCGCACAACCAACACAAGATGAGGATCACACAAGCCACGAGCAATTCACTAGAGTACCTTTTGGCTCTCCGCTGGGGAAAGGTCAAGAACCCCTCATAATCACTACGATCGGAGCCGGAGACAATCACCACCCTCCGCTCGATGATCCTCGCTGCTCTAAGCCATCTAGGTGGCAGCAACCACCAAGAGTAACAAGCGAGCGAAACACAAAGACCAAGTGCCTCTAGATGCAAACACTCAAGCAATGCACTTAGATTCTCTCTCAATCTCACAAAGATGATGAATCAATGATGGAGATAAGTGGGAGGGCTTTGGCTAAGCTCATAAGGTTGCTATGTCAATGCAAATGGCCAAGAGAGTGAGCTTGACGTGGCTATGGGGCTTAAATAGAAGCCCCCATAAAATAGAGCCATTGTACCCCTTTACTGGGCACAACACGGGCTGACCGGACACTCCGGCCATGTTGACTAGACACTAGACCTCAGTGTTCGGTCGCCCAACGATAGCCACATGTCCTGAACTCAACGGTCACTTGAGTCGATCGGACGCTGTGCTATAACTGACTGCACGTTGAGCCACCAGCATCTAGTCGTTTCTAGTAAGGTTCTAGAAATGCTTTCCGCCCACTGGACGCATCCAGTCAAGCATGACCGGACCCTTCCATCGTCCGGTCAGAGACCCTAGCCTCTGAGCATTGCCCAACAATAGGACCGGACACACCTCACCAGCGTTCAGTCGCTGAGCGACCCAGCGTCCGGTCGTTTGACCGACACCAGCATCTCTGCTGTTACAACTGACCGGACGTGCCAGTTCCACTAGGACCAGCATCCGGTCACCTTGTGACCAGTGAGACTAACTCCTTTTCACCTCTAACTTCTTTACCCTTGATCAAATGTGCCAACTACCAAGTGTATCACCTTGTGCACATATGTTAGCATATTTTCACAAACATTTTCAATGGTGTTAGCATTTCACTAGATCCTAAATGCATATGCAATGAGTTAGAGCATCTAGTGGCACTTTGATAACCGCATTTCGATACGAGTTTCACCCCTCTCAATAGTATGGCTATCAAATCTAAATGTGATCACACTCTCTAAGTGTCTTGATCACCAAAACAAAATAGCTCCTATGGTTTATACCTTTGCCTTGAGCTTTTTGTTTTTCTCTTTCTTCTTTCCAAGTCCAAGCACTTGATCATCACCATGGCATCATCATCATGCTATGATCTTCATTTGCTTCACCACTTGGAGTGTGCTACCTATCTTATGATCACTTGATAAACTAGGTTAGCACTTAGGGTTTCATCAATTTACCAAAACCAAACTAGAGCTTTCAATGACTGGACGCACCGCTGCTGCATGACCGGACGCTGACCAACCAAAGTCCGATCATTTCTAGAGAGCTCCTTGAGCCTCTATTTTGTGACCGGACATGTCCAGTCAGTCACGATCGGATGTAGCATCAGCATCCGGTCCTTCTCCTCTTCTCTACGCCACCACGTCAGTAGGACCAGACACACCCACCCAGCGTCCGATCATGAAGTGACCTAGCATTCGGTCGAAGACCAATGCTTGCACCTTCACTGCTACTACTAAGCGGACGTAGGACCCAGCGCCCAGTCACTATGTGACCAGCGTCCGGTGCACTATGTGAAACCCTGTCTTTTCTGTATAGGGCGTTGGTGGCACCGTCGGACTGTCCGCACTCTACGAGCGGACACTCCATCGGTGAAGTTTTGAACCCTTGCTCCCAAGTGCTAAACACAATGTGTATCACCTTTCGCCATCGTTTCTTCACCAAGTTGATCCACATCAACTCCAACTTCTTCTCCTTTGCAAATATGCCAACACCACCAAGTGTACACCACAATGTGTATGTGTGTTAGCTTTTCACAAACATTTTCCAATGGATTAGCCACTCAACTTGCCATGCCACTCGATCCTAGCGATGATGCAAAGTTAGATCACTCAAGTGGCACTAGATGACCGATATGTAAACAAGTTTGCCCCTCTTGATTGTATAGCCATCTATCCTAAACTCGGTCATCAATTTCTCTACATACCTATGACCGGTGAAATGAATTGTCCTAGGTTATACCTTTGCCTTACGTATTTCATCCCATCTCCTCCAATGTCAATGCAACACATGCACCAATACGATCAACAATGATATGATCCACTTCATATCATCACATGATCATATTGGTTCATCAATCTTAACTTCACTTGCTTTTCACCATTGCCTTCATCCATCGGCGCTAAGTCTTGCTCAAGCTTCATCGCTATGCGGTCCATCACTTCAAAGCCTTCAACTTGCCCTTCATGCTTGCAACCGGTCCATTAAGCCAAGTCATGTCTTGATCTTCTCCACCTTGATCACATGACTCAATGTCATGTCTCATAGGTAATAAGCTACTTCATCATCACATGTGTGACCTTTGCAACATCTTCTAGCCATTTCCACCTCCATGGCATATGTTGCTCACATACATGTATCTGTGGACTAATCACTTGTGTATCTCACAAAAATACAATTAGTCCACCTAGGTTGTCACTCAATTATCAAAACCACACAAGGACCTTTTAGTCGGGCGATATAGAGCCCACGACCTTAGGGTCGAGCGAGACATTTTACTACATATCGAGCCATCTAAGGAAGTCAGCGTGGGCGCTAACTTCTTTGTGCCACAACTCAAGTATAGCAGTGCCGCACTATGGCAGTGCTGTGGTAGAACTGCCTAATCTAATACCTCCCAGGAGTACTAATCTTCTATTAGACACTAAGTACTCAAGTGAGGACACTAAATTACACAGCTCTGTTGAGCACACCCCAAGGGAGAACCTAAAGATCCACATTTTTCTATCAGGATCACAAATGAGAGAATAAAGCTTACAACATTTTAGCCTTTTCTTACATCCTGTCGGGTACCTTAGAACGGGGTGCCCTGAGCAAACATCAAAGGGGTCACTTAAGTCCCATCAAAAAACAAAGCTAGAAGGTAAGCCGTGGGCCCCTCACCCGCCATGACCGGGCCCACTAAGCCCTCCGCCTCGCCTCGAGCCTCGCGCAGGAGGTCTCGGCATCCTGACACAATCTCTGCCTCGCAGGAGGCTCTTCACGAGAGGCCTCGGTAGGGAACACGATCTCCGCCTCACGCGAGGCTCCCCACGGAAGGCCTCGGTAGGGGGTGCGTTCTCTGTGTCGCGCGAGGCCTCTCGCGGAAGGCCTCAGTAAGGAGTCCGATCTCCGTCTCGCGCAAGGCCTCATTCTCCATGTCACTCGAGGTCGGTTCGTCCATGGCCCGTCGCCCCCTCGCCTCGGCCGACCCTCCCGACAGCGCGTCGTGTCTCATTAATACTTCGACCACTCCCGCAATCTCCGCCGGACGAGGGCTCAATGCCACAGAATGGCCAACGGGACCTGAGGTCGCATCAGCGCCATACCGGCTGGGACAGGGCATGGTGGGGATTACCGGCCACTGTGTTCTGACGCTATGCCCACGATCAGCGCCCACACTACACTGTGTCCCACGATCCCCGCCTCGAAAACAACATCGCACGGACAACTTATCTCGGGTCATCACCGCCTCCAAGCCAACGCACCAGATCAGCCGCCCACTCGAGGCCTCGGCACTGTGCACCAAGGTCTCAGCTATCTTGGGGTTCGTGCCTGCCGAGACCCCCCATTATGGTGCAGCCTCGGCACCGACCAAGCCTCGGCCTCACGCACAGTCCGTCCACAGCGGTTTGCACGTCCACCGCCGCACCCACTCTGAGGCAGTCCCAGGGCTCTCACGATGCACAGGATCGGATGGGACTAGCACGCCGCCCTAGTGCTCCAAGGACGGACCACTTCGACGACCACGCCACCATAGGAACAGGCCACAGGGCTCGGACATGCCGCCCCTGTTGGCACGACGTTACATAGTTAACACATGGA
Organism: Miscanthus floridulus; assembly: GCF_019320115.1. Lineage (NCBI taxonomy): Eukaryota > Viridiplantae > Streptophyta > Magnoliopsida > Poales > Poaceae > Miscanthus > Miscanthus floridulus. Next base: position 194,678,784 of record NC_089580.1, read on the forward strand.
CTATCCTTGTCTTCCCTTCAACTGTAAAAGGAGAAGACTTGGGCCACTTAGAGGGGACAGAAAAAAGAGGAACACCTTGTAACACACACGCACGCACACATCCCAGCCGCCTGAGAGCAATGTCTCAAACGGCCCACACGACACCTTGCTGAGACCTGGGACTAGCTCCCTCTCTCCCCTAGCTTGTAACCCCCTACTACAAGCACTTCGGTGCAAGGAATACAAGATCGATCTCTCAAACTGGACATAGGGCATCGATTGCCTGAACCAGTATAAACCTTATGTCTCTTTGCATCACCATCCGGGATTAGGGGCACGCAGTTCAAATTCACTAGTTGGTTGAGGACCCCCCGGTCCGAAACACCGACACATCCCTTTTCATGCAACATCAGAGTATAATATTTATTATTTATAATAGCGGAATATGATCATGTTATCAGAGTTATGAACAATTTAATTTAATAGCGGAATATAAACATGTGATCATAGTTACAGCGGAAATAAATACCTATTCATGACATGATAAAGCATTGATACATAAACTATGACATCAGATTATAAAACTTCTATTTATAAAAATATTTAATGAGAGTTATAAATAACAACTATGATCGCAACATAAAGGAATCCTCGTTGATCCCACCAAGAGGTCCCGCACACAAGTGTCAGCTTTAGCATCTACCTATCACCTGCAACAGGGTAGAGCAAACCCTGAGTACTCAATTGTACTCCACAAGACTTACCCATTAGGAGAAAAGAAAAGACTCCAAGGATATGCAAGGCTATCTGACTTGTGGGTTTATTGCATCTGTAGGAGTATTACTAAACATGCGTCCTTATATTCAATTTTAGTAGCAGCCATCGTTAGTTTATTAACTAATCATTCTATGTAAGCACCTATACTACTTTCAAGCAGGTGGTAAGCAATCAGAACTAGTTTTACATCTGTCATATTCTAGTTCTTACTATAGTGCTAGACTATAGACAAGTCGTACCGGATCACCTAGTGATTCATGAACCAATGTATCCTAGCTAGGTACCCTGAAACACATGCCCCGCTTGTACCCTAGGCACAAGCAAGACAAACCCACTATCCTCCTATCCAGGGTCTAGGTCCCCGTTCAAACTTGGACTCCAAGCCCCCGCTCATGAGTCCCAGACTCAGTACGGTGCTTAGACCTCCACTATCCCTGCCTCCAATGAGTCGATCCAAAAAGAGCCAGAACCCATGACAAGAGAACAATGAGCCTTCCCACACCCATACACAAGTATGTGTTCAGGATAATAAGTCTGTGACCTGACTACATCCAGTGCAACGAATGGTCCTTAACCAACATAGGCGGAACAAGCACAATCCGAGCCTCGCTTGAATGCCAAATCAAGTCCAAATCCAAAGTACCATCTTGCCAGGTCTCCAATTATCATTCATATTGTCGGGGACCTAATACCGGGGTACCCTAGAAGGAGGAACCGATAACCACCAAACGTGAAAAACTTCTGGACGCATAAAGGCGTCATGTCATCCCTTGTTTGAGTAACAGGAGTTCGGTTTCGCCTCGCCCGACACCATTGGGACGGGCTCGGTCTCGCCCGAGGGCCGAGGGATAAACTTCGTCTCGCCCGACACCTTGAGGGCGGGCTCGGTCTCGCCCGAGGGCTAAGGGATGAGTTCCGTCTCGCCCGATCCCGGAGGGGCAGGGTCAGCCTCACCCGACGCCTTTGTGGGATAACCCTGTCTCGCCCAAAGGCTCAAAGCCAAACTCCGTCTCGCCCGACGCTTATAGGGCGGGCTCGGTCTCGCCCGAGGGCTAAGGGATGGATTCCGCCTCGCCCGATCCCAGAGGGATAGGGTTAGTCTCGCCCAAGAGATAGGGATTGATCTCCGCCTCACCCGATGGCCCAGAACGAGCCTCGCCCTGATCGATATCTATCCCTCATAATGATGGGTACAGGACGAGACAAGACATTCGGGTCAACCATGGCTCCAACGACCATACCCTGTGCCCTGGTAGGAAAAGGACTGTCAGGGAACGACAGGACTGATGCTTTAGACCCTTTCGGGCGCCATAGAGCCCAAAAGGTATTACAGGTGTGTACGCCTCACCCTGTAGAGTTGTAGGCGCCGCCTTCAGCTCTGGGACACGGAACCCAACAAAGATATACGACAACCGCTACGCTCCAAGAACAGATTTGCTATCTCCACGGACAACGGGTATTCCATCACCACGCTGTGGACCCGAGGGAGCGGCGCCCGCTTCTTGACCCCTCAGGTCCTCCCAGTCGGAAGGCCTTGGCCATGGTGCCACACCGGACCCTGACCCCGAACTCTCCCAACAAGGAATCATGGGAACCAGAAGGCGCACGGAGCGAGGCTGGGAGAGGCTCATAAGTCAAAACCACCATACTACAGCCCATACCCTGCGCAGGGCAGCATTCTGTGACTAACCTAACATCCTATAGAGACATCGACAATATCGTAAGCACTTATCTTCCTTCGCACTCATCAGGATGGAGGACCTGATCGGATAGACGTAAGCCACAAGACTAAGTAGAATACACATCCTGGAGTCCTCACCCTTGTAAAGCTAGCCCCTTCATCTATAAAAGGGGATGCGCATCCTCCATCAAAGGGACGGAAAAATAGGACCGAACAATAGAACGCACTCATACACATGAGCAGCTATGAAGCTCTCGACCACCTTTCAATCCTTCGATCAGAGACTTGGGACCAGTCCCTCTCTCGGTAGTTTGTATCCCTTACTACAGACCGTTCACGGTGCTAATAACACAAGCAGCAACAAACTGGACGTAGGGATGTTCCGCCCGAACCAGTATAAATCCTGTGTCCTTTAGCGCACCATCCGAGCCTAACGCGCATTACTATAAATTTACTTGCCGGTGCTTATACGAAACACCGACAGTTGGCACACCAGGTAGGGGCTTTGCGCATTCCAAATCAGGTCTCGGATGGCCACCCACGCAATCACCTGGGCCCCGGGCACACACCTGCGTTTCAGCGACCTGGATTTCATCATCACATTAGGAGGAGAGCTGGTGCTGACTCACTCAGCCGCTCCGTCTCTCCCTTCCATCAACCTGAACTGTCTCAGGCTTGAGGGTCCACCGGGCAACTCCCGGGGAGACCCATCACCCAAGGAGGCCTCTCACAACGCCACCATGTGTCCGGAAGGGTCCGTATGGAGTGCCCCGATAGCGTTTCCGTTCGGTCTCCGCAACGTTGCGGCAACCGCTGGCCGCCTTCTGGCGCTATGTGTGGTTCAACCACCCACGGACATCGAGTTCATGGGGGCGATTGAGCAGGATACGGAGACCCTCTACGAGCTCCTCAACAAGGAGCCCGTATCGCTCTCTAGCTCAGATTCCAGTAGGGGGAGTCACCACCCTTCCTGGGAATGCTACATGACGCAGACCCCCGAGGGTCATGTCGAAAGCGCCTCCAGGGAAGTGGCCACCCCTACAAACAATCCTGACAGCAGATCCGGGGAGGAGGGGACAGCCCCATCTCACTTGAGGATGGAGCAGCTAAAGGCTCGTCAACAGGAAATCAATGAGGCCAGGCAAGGGCTCGCACGGGAATACGCGGACATCAATCGCGAGATTGAACGCCGCAAAGACAGGGGGCGCGCGCGCCATAGCCCGCACCGTACATCAAAGGATCCTCACCGATGATGGGGCCTTTCCTCACTTTGCTCGAGCCAGCCAGAACATCGCCGCAGCAACCGCCTTGCTGCATGGCCTCCCAGAGGCCGCGACGTCCGAGGATCGACGTGCTCATCGGGAGATTCGCACATTGCTCGAGCGTGCAGCAGCGCAGCAGGCGGAAAGTTCGTTGTCTCGACGACGCGAACCCGACACCAGCCAACGCGCGCCCTCAGTGCGTCCCACCAAAGACGCATCCGTACACCAAACACCGCCAGCCGGCGGGCAGCCCTCCGTCGTCCCTGTACATCAACACCTCGGCCGTGGCCGCGACGTACGTAGCATCATCGACGCCTAGAGACGTGCCCACGGTGACGATGGAGAAGCAGCGTGCCGCGGCTATCATCCCCGACGTGGCGGGCGCTACGATAGCAACGAGGACCAAAGCCCGAGCCCCGCTCTGCCAGGCCCTCAGGCCTTTGGCTGGCACATCCTCAACGCTGCGTTCCCCCTAAGGTATCGACTGCCTACTAACATTCCTAAATATTCTGGCGAAACAAATCCCGGGCTTTGGCTCAAAGACTATCGGCTTGCATGTCAGGCCGGTGGTGCAAGTGATGATAATTTTATTATTCGTAATCTCCTGCTGTTCTTGGCCGACTCGGCACGAGCATGGCTGGAGCACCTACCGTCCAATGCTATTCAGAGTTGGGTGGATCTGACTGAGATCTTCGTGGGTAATTTCTAGGGCACGTACAAACGCCCTAGAAACCCATGGGACCTCAAGAACTGCCATCAGAAGGCCGATGAAACCCTCCGCGGGTACATCTGGCGCTTCTCCCGACAGTGCAACGAGCTCCCGAACGTCACCGACGCCGACGTGATAGGAGCCTTTCTGTTCAGAACAACCTGCGAATCCCTAGTCCACAAGGAACTTCTGGACATCACCACCAGTCATGCCTCTGGAGAGGAGGCGGTCGGAGCCATCTTTGATCGCTCCGACGGAAAGACAAGGCGGGACGAGGACGCCAGCGAAGGCGCCTCCAACCGTCCCGCCAAAGGTAAAAATAAGAAGCAACGGCGTGACAACTCGCTCGCGGCCGCTGCCGACCGCAAAGGTGGCCGGAAGCCCGCGGAAGGCACTCCGAACCACTTCGAAAAAATGCTCGAGGGGCCATGCCCGAACCACGCCTTTCCGGCCAAGCACCTATACAAGGAATGCGGCCTTATGCGCAAATACTTGGCTGGGGTTCTCTACAAGGAGGAGCAGGGGAAGGAGCCTATTCCCACCACTAACGACACGGAGGAGAAGGATGACACCTTCCCAACTCCGACCGGTGCCCTCATGATCTTCGGAGGATCAACGGCCTACGACTCCAGGCGCCGCCAGAAGGTCGCACGTCGAGAGGTCTATACCGCTGGACCGGCTATACCAGCCTATCTCCGGTGGTTGGAATCCACCATAACCTTCGACCGAACTGACCATCCAGATACCATCCCACACCCGGGAAGGTATCCACTTGTCGTCGACCCGATCGTCGGTCCAAAGTGGCTCACCAAGGTACTGATGGATGGGGGCAGCGGCCTCAACATCATGTACGCCAAGACGCTCGACGAGATGGGCGTCGACCGAACGCGCCTCCGCCCTATCCGAGCGCCTTTCCATGGTGTTGTGCCAGGAAGGCAAGCCGTACCGCTAGGGCAGATTGACCTGCCCGTCACTTTTGGGGATCAATCCAATTACCGGACTGAGACCCTCACCTTCGATGTAGTGGGGTTCCCGGGGACTTTCCACGCCATCTTGGGGCGACCATGTTACGTGAAGTTCATGTCCGTACCCAATTACACATACCTGAAGCTGAAGATGCCGGGCCCCCATGGGATCATCACCATCGGCACCTCCTTCCAGCGCGCTTATGAGTGCGAGGTCGAATGCTGCGGACACGCATCCGTGGTCATCGCATCCAAAGAGCTCGCCACCCTCAGGGAGGAGGTCATTGAGGGGACACCCGACGCAAAAAAGTCGTCTGGATCGTTCGAATCGGCAGAGGGCTCTAGGGGCGTCCTCTTGGATCCTAGTAGCTCCGAGGGCAAAGAAGTCCGAATTGGGACCGCGCTCTCCTCCGCATAGGAAAGCGCGCTCGTCGACTTCCTCCATGCCAACAAGGGCATCTTTGCGTGGAAACCCTCGGATATGCTGGGCATCCCGAGGGAGGTCGCCGAGCATACTCTCCAGATCCTCTCGGGCTCCAAGCCAGTAAAACAACGCCTGCGCCGCTTCGACGAGGAGAAACGCAGGGCCATTGGTGAGGAGATAGCCAAACTACTGGCCGCAGGATTCATTAAGGAAGTATACCACCTAGAGTGGTTAGCAAATCCTATTCTTGTCCGGAAAAAGAGCGGGAAATGGAGAATGTGTGTTGATTATACTGGCCTCAACAAAGCGTGTCCAAAGGATCCTTTTCCTTTGCCACGAATAGACCAAATAGTCGATTCCACCTCGGGGTGCAAAACCCTCTGTTTCCTTGACGCATACTCAGGCTACCATCAAATCGCGATGAAAGAGTTCGACCAGCTCGCGACATCTTTTATCATGCCCTTCGGATCATTTTGCTACGTCTCAATGCCGTTTGGTCTGAAGAACGCTGGGGCAACGTACCAGCGCTGTATGCTTAGTTGCTTCGGAGACCTCATCGGGTGAACCGTTGAGGCCTATGTCGACGACATCGTAGTCAAATCTAAGCAGGCTGACCACCTTGTCGCCGACCTTGAACGCACCTTTGCAAAACTCCGGGCGAACGGCATCAAGCTCAATCCCGAAAAATGTGTTTTCGGGGTCCCGAGGGGCATGCTGCTCGGCTTCATCGTCTCCGAGCGTGGCATCGAAGCCAACCCAGAGAAGATATCAGCCATCACGAGGATGGGCCCGATCCAAAACATAAAGGGGGTTCAGCGAATCACCGGGTGCCTTGCCGCCCTCAGCCGATTTATTTCACGCCTCGGCGAACGAGGACTCCCCCTTTATCGACTCCTGAAGAAAACTGACCGCTTCGAGTGGACGGCCGAGGCTCAGGAGGCACTTAACATTGTAACAGAACCGACCAAATCATAAGAACGTAAGTACAAAAACAATCACCGAAGCGATCAAATTCCTGTACTTAAGCTCCCATAATCCCGGTAGTCCAGAAATCACGAAGGATTTCAACCAACTCTCGACATACAAACCAAGATCGTAATGATTCAACACAACACATCATCCGTTACAACATTTCATAAGTAGCATTCGGGTTACATCCATCAGAGTCAAATAAATATTACAAACCAAGTTTGAGTGTGCGGAAGCAACATAGTTTAGTACAAAACATCATAGTTTTCAAATACATTGCCAAGATCAGAGTCATGTCCCACAAAAGCATTATCAGGTACGAGAACTAGTAGAAACCGCGCCCAACGGTCTAGTCTTCATCCCCGGCAGGGAGAAGGCAGTACTTGCAGCAACCAAAGTAGAACTGGTCATCTGCAACAGGTGGGAAATAAACCCTGAGTACGAGAAGGTACTCAGCTAGACTTACCCGACGAAAATCAGAAACAAAAGACACCAAGGATCATGCAAGGCTTTTCAGGTGGGCTAGCTTGACACAGTTGCATAAAAGAGCTTATGATTACAGTAACCAATTTAAACTTAGCATCAAGCTTATCATTATTTACCTGTCTACTAGATTAGCACCTGTACTAGAGCACTCACTTATTAGGAGCAAACAATATTAACCATAGCAGGTATAATAAGGCTGTCATCATCATATCATCATTTCCGAACCATTATGTTATTAAGTGTATCTACATTGGAGATAAACCCGTCAAGTTCTCACTAACCGGGAGAGACGGTGATTCGAATCGAATTGCAACTCAGCTGAGGGGGTATTCCTAACTCTCACCCTGGCATACTTAGCAAGGGTAGCCGTGGGTTACCTTTGGTACAACTCAGGAACCAAATTCGCGGGTTCGATCAGCGCCAGCGCTCTCAGGGATTACCCTTCTGCCAGGATGATCAGGACTTTTAAATCACCTGCCCTTGGACTCACGCCTACGGCTCCCTTCCGAGGCGTACTTTATACTTATCGACTCCCGGCCTGAGTTGAGCTACTCGGCTTCGCGGTCGGTCTTCAGGCCGGCCAACTAAGAGAGAGGCATGCGTTCAACATGAACAGGAAAGGCTCCAAGATCCAGTCCTTAATCGACACAGACGGAGTCACTGCAAACCGGCAAGCCTCCGTCCGGTCTTCATTTCAAATTAAGACTGGTTCTTTTCCACGATAGCAAATATAGCCAACCGTGCCACATGTATCATCCTATATCTCACAGGTGACAGGAAATCACCCGACTTCTACCGCGTTTAAGCAGGGCTAAGCACTACTCGAGCCTGAGCTACATAGGATTCAGGGTAACAATATCTGGACAAGGAATGGGTAACCAATGCAGCAAGTGTTTGCATCCAACACCTAAACTTAATGCAACAATATATGTAATAACAATACTGTAACTGCAGTTCGGAAAATAGGAGGCTTAATATGCTCCGGGGCTTGCCTTTCACAAAGTTGCAAGGACGGTGGTCAGGGCACTCAACGGCGACCTCGTCTGGCACTTCTCCTGAAGGCTGCTCCTCCTGAATCTCCGGTGTCGGCTGCTGCTGCTCGTTCAGTTCCTCGAATTCCAGCAGGGTTACTCCTTCCGGTACACCTATTGCATGCCGATGCAAACGATGAATATCATGGATGCATAAGGAATGGCGTGATGCTTATGATGAATGAATCACAGTGAGTGTTTACGAAAGTATTACTGGACACTCGTTTACCGAGTACTTAGCTCTATTCAAATCACTTTAAGCATGTATCCAACTTAACTTAATAACAAGAGCAACTTACCTAGCTTGCATAACCTAAGATAAAGATGCTCATCTTCAGTTAAAGGCCTAACACCTAGGAACAGTACCATGAACTTAGGATAGTAAAGACATACTTAAAATAACAGTTAAAGCTTCATATGCAACAAGTAGCAACTTAAATCTATCATAACCCGAGTTCTATAACTCCAAATGACGTACAAGAGGACATTCTGGAAAGCTTATGAAATTCTCTACAATTTATTTGTAAACATCAAAGCATGATTCTAAAGTTGACCAACTCCAATTTCCGTAGACCTAGAATCTGTCCCGCAATGACAGGGTTGCTAACTTAATTATTTAATGATGGTGCAAAAGCCTAATTTGACCAAACCAAGTTAACCAACTTGTTTTTCATACCTAAGCAACATCAGAAAGTACAGTGCTAACTTCTAAATAAATTCTTTAATATCCTTTTCTAATTTATCTAGTTAATTAGGTGATTAAAGCAATATATAGTAAACCTGTTCAGAAAAATCTACAAAAATTACAGTAGCTATTTCATGCTTCACATAGACTACTATAAAAATTTCAAAGCCATTGAGTAAGTATAACAGTCTACACAAAAATGATAAGGCATACTAGCTTAAAATGGCATAATTAAGAAATCCTAATGAAAAGTGTCAAGCAACAGATTTCACATTTTTCCTAGCATCATTATAGCATAATAATAATACCCATAAAATTTCACCTTCACTGGATCTATAGAAAAATTATGAAAATTCACACAAGATCCACCTATTAATAAAAGGAAATTCTATAACTTAAAAACTACACATGCACTAGCTCCGAAATTTTTACCAGAGCTTCTAATAGACCTAAATAGAGGACCCACTAAATTTCATAATTTTTGGACCACAGAAACTCAAGATAAAATTCAAACAAGTTTGCATGCTCCTAAAAACACATTTCAAAGTCCTATTTAAATCATCAAAAATTTCTAAAACAAGTGCCCATATAATATTTTTGTTAAATACTAGACATGACCAGGAAACCAACAAAATTAGAACCATAGCATTTGGATTTATATACTAGGAGCTACATATTTTTCAAGATGTACATAAATCTGTGAAATAAATAAACGAAATAAAATGGGAAAACAACACTCAGCCCTACACGGGCCAGCCCAAGAACGGCGGCCCAAGACTACGGCGCGGCCCGAGCTGGACTCCCGCCTGAACCACGACGCTGATAGGGAGGGCCCGCTCGGCAGTGAGCGAAACAGGGGAGGAGCGTCGGTCGGTGGCGTAGCTCGCCGCCGGTGGCTCCTCCGGCGAGACCATCTACGCTACGACATTCGCCTTGAACATGCGCATCTATTGGTGACCTCAATCGGTGCTATGGTGGTGGCTAGCGGGGTCGGCGACTGACACAGCGGCGCACGGCCACGGCACGGCCGGCTCCGGTGGACCGACGACGACACAGTTCCTAGCGGTGACCCTACAAGCTTCAGTGGTGTTCCTATGACCTAGCGCGCGGCCGAGGAAGGAATGGGAGCGGCGCGAGGGCAGCTGGCCGCGTGGAGCGCCAACTCCGGCGAGCTCCCGCCATGGCCGCGGTGGGGAAAAAACGGAAATGCGCTCTTACCGAGGCTCAAACGACCCGGCTGAAGGGTGGAGGAGGTGGAGGGGGTCACGGCGAGGCTGCAGGCGGACGGGGCAACGCGTTTTCGCGGTGGTTAGCTCGTACGGCAGCGGCGATGCTTGGTCGGCAATGGCGGACCGCAGAGCTCGTGCGTTGCTGCGTTCTGTGGGAGGAGAGGAAAACGAAATGGGGAGGCGAGTGCGTCGGACAGGCGCGTGGGGTGCTCAAGACGCGGCTGCGACGCCAGGAGGTGCACGGCGCGTGGCCAGCGCGGTCAGCCGGCCGTCGACGCGCGGCGCACACGCGTCTGGTGCTTTCTGAACCCGGTCGGCCCTGTTCACTGAATCGTTCTTCTGAAAACGCGATTCAGTCATCGTCGAAGGTGACTGACAGAGCAATTTCAACGATCATTTGCTCCCAAACCGTGACGAGTTAGTGGAAGATTTGAACATCAAAACTATAGACCTATCTGCCCTCTACACTTTCTTTTCAAAGATCAACACCTAAAAAGTCATGGATCCGAAGTTATATGAAGCTAGAGTTGGCTTGATGCAACTGGAAAACACTATGACTTAGAATATTTTTCTAAGTGTTGAAAACAGCGTGTATCTCTGACTTGTGGGCCATGTTTGACCATGTTCCACACATTTTCATGACTTGGCTATAAAACAACTTTTGTTCCTTGATAAATTTGCTACAACTTTTGTAAAGAGTGCACAGCCATGCAAAGTCTCTAAGTTGCACTTTTTAAACAGTCAAACAATGAGACTCTTATGGTCAATTCTAGTCAAACCTCCATTCAAGGGCAATTCTGTCATTTTGACCTACATGAACAATGTTCCAACAAGTAAACTAAATGTAGTTAAGGTGTATTAGACCATGATCAACCATTTTACAAAGTTGTTATATCACTTCTAATGATCACATGAAATAAAACAATTAAAACAAACAATTCAATCATATGTTGCAATGAAATGTTTCATATGTTTCATGGCTTGGTTGTTATTCTACACTTGTCATCTTTCTACCATGTTGCCATGTTTCCAAGTATAAGAATTTCATGTTGCATTCTCAAGTTGCACTACTATCATTCATAAGCACTCAAGTACGAAACACATACAATTTCAAATGTTGCATATGTATGTTTCAATGATAATGACATGATGATATAGATAATGCACATGCTTATGAATGAAATGCAATTAGTGGAAGCCAAACACCTAGGGTGTTACAGCCCTCCCCCCATAGAAAAATCTCGTCCCGAGATTTGGAAAGCGTACCATTTAATATAAAAAGCTGGATAGTTTTCTTTTAAATAATCTTCCCGCTCCTAGGTTGCATCCCGCTCACTATGATTACTCCAAACTACCTTGTATATCTTAACCACTCGTGTACGAGTCACTCTTTCTTGAGTATCTAGAACTTGCACGGGCTTTTCCTCATAAGAAAGATCAGATTTCAAGTTGACTTTCCTTGTTGCTATTCTTTCCTCGGGAATACGAAGACACTTCTTCAGCTGGGACACATGGAATACCGGAAATATAGCTCCCATCTCACGGGGTAGATCGAGTTTATAGGCTACTCTTCCACTTTTCTCGATAATGCGGTAGGGTCCAACATATCGAGGCTCAAGCTTCCTTTTAATTCCAAAACGCTTGACTCCTTTCATAGGGGATACCTTCAGATAAACATGGTCACCTACTTCAAACTCAATAGGTTTTCTCCTCTTGTCAGCATAGCTCTTTTGTCTGGCCTGAGCGGCAGTCATATTCTTCTGTATAGTTCGGACTTGCTCTTCGGCTTCTTTTACAAAATCAATGCCATAGAATCTTCTTTCTCCGGGTTCCACCCAGTTCAAAGGAGTTCTACACTTGCGGCCATAAAGAGCTTCAAAAGGAGCCATTTTGATACTCTCTTGATAACTGTTGTTATAAGAAAATTCAGCGAGAGGTAACCAGTCTTCCCAAGAGCCTTTGCAAGAGATAAGACAAGCTCTAAGCATATCTTCAAGAATTTGATTAACACGCTCAGTCTGTCCTGATGTTTGCGGATGATAGGCAGAACTGCGGATTAGATGAGTGCCAAGATTCTGATGTAAGCACTCCCAAAAGCGAGCCGTGAACTGAGGGCCTCTATCAGAAACAATGGATTTGGGTACACCATGGAGACGTACCACTTGTTGAAAATAAATCTCAGCATAATTGTGAGGATGATAGGTAGACTTGACCGGAATAAAGTGAGCAGATTTAGTTAGACGATCTACGATAACCCAGATGGAATCACAACCCTTTTTGGTAGTGGGTAGTCCAACAATAAAATCCATACTAATTTCTTCCCACTTCCAGCCAGGAATAGATAGTGGCTGCAATAGTCCGGGCCTTATGTGAATAGCCTTGACTCTGCAACAGTTATCACACCTTGCCACATAAGCTGCGATTTCTTTCTTCATCTTGGTCCACCAATAATATAGCTTGAGATCTTGATACATTTTACTGCTACCAGGATGGATGGACAATTTTGAAGAATGGGCTTCATTCATAATTTGATTTCTAAGTTCTTTATCTTTGGGTACCACAAGCCTATCATTAAACCAGAGAATTCCCTTGTCATCGACTTTAAAGTGCTTGGTCTCTTTCTCTTTCATTTTCCGCTTGATGTGAAACACACCCACATCCGTCTTCTGGAGTTCGATAATTCGACTTCTAAGAGAGCAATCCACAGTGATATTGTGGAGTACTACAGGATGAAGGAGGTGTGCCAGATGAAAGTCTTCACTAACTAAGGAATTGCAATGGGCCTTTCTGCTTAAGGCATCAGCAACCACATTTGCCTTACCAGGATGGTAATGCACTTGAAGGTTGTAGTCTTTGATCAATTCTAACCAGCGCCGTTGACGCATGTTCAACTCGGGTTGAGTAAAAATGTACTTGAGGCTTTTATGGTCAGTATAGATGTTGCACACATTACCCAGCAAGTAATGTCTCCAAATCTTCAGGGCATGAACAACTGCGGCCAGTTCTAAGTCATGGGTAGGATAGTTGACTTCATGCTTTCGGAGCTGGCGTGAAGCATAAGCAATTACTCGACCCTCCTGCATAAGGACACACCCCAAACCGGTGCCACATGCATCGCAGTAGACATCAAAAGGCTTCCCGATGTCAGGCTGTGCCAATACAGGAGCAGAGGTTAGTAAGGTCCGCAAAGTGTGGAAAGCCTCTTCACACTTCGGAGTCCACTCAAACTTCTCATCCTTTTGCAGTAGTCGAGTCATGGGCTTGGCGATCTTTGAGAAATCTGGGATAAAGCGACGATAATAGCCAGCCAGACCCAGAAAACTTCGGACTTCTGTGACCGTAGTAGGTGCCTTCCACTCAAGAACTTCTTGCACCTTAGTAGGGTCAACCGAAATTCCATCACCAGATAGTACATGACCAAGAAAAGGTATCTTGTTCAACCAGAACTCGCACTTGCTGAACTTAGCATAAAGCTGGTTGTCACGTAGCCGAGTTAAAACAATTCTCAGATGTTCAGCATGCTCTTTTTCATTCTGAGAATATACCAGGATATCATCAATGAACACGACGACAAATTTGTCCAATTCTGGCATGAATACAGAATTCATCAGGTACATAAAGTGTGCCGGAGCATTGGTCAACCCAAATGACATGACGAGGTATTCGAACAAGCCATAACGAGTAGAGAAAGCCGTCTTAGGTATATCTTTAGGACGAATTTTGATCTGATGATAGCCAGACCGCAAATCGATCTTGGAGAATACCTTAGCTTTAGAAAGCTGATCAAACAGAATATCGATGCGAGGAAGAGGGTATTTGTTCTTGATAGTAACAGCATTAAGGGGGCGATAATCCACGCACATGCGTAGAGACTCGTCCTTCTTCTTCACAAATATAGCTGGACAACCCCAAGGAGAAGAACTAGGCCGAATCAACCCTTTCTTCAATAGCTCATTCAACTGACTCTTCAGCTCAGCCAACTCATTGGGCGGCATTCTATAGGGCCTTCGAGAAATGGGAGCCGTACCCGGAATGAGTTCTATCTTAAATTCTACATCACGGTCCGGAGGTAATCCAGGCAAGTCATTAGGAAAGACATCTGGAAACTCACAGACAACCGGTAGATCCTTAATGGCTTTGGCTAAGGTAGCATTGGCTGCACTGTGGATAGCAATATCACGAGGTAACTGCACTAGAAAACCCTTCTTATCCACAGGATCCCTCAACATAACCACACGGGTTGATGTATCGATCAACACTCCATTCCCGCTCATCCACTTCATTCCTAGGATTACATCGATTCCTACCCCCGGTAGGACTACAAGATCCACAAGGAACTCTCGATCCCCGATCTCAATCTTTACATCCTTAACTACTTGGTTCGTCAGGATATTATTTCCAGCAGCACTAATACAATACCCACCCTTGACAATTGTAATCACATTCATATTATGCTCAGATGCAAAAGTAGAACTCACAAAGGAGTGCGAAGCACCCGAATCAAAGAGCACAACTGCAGGGTGATCATTAACAAGAAACTTACCAGCGGTGACCACTTCACCAGCAGGAATTTCCTCCACTGTAGTATAGTGAACACGCCCCTGACGGACGTTTCCTTGAGCATTCTTGGGAGGATGGGGACATCTGTTTGCCCAATGACCAGGTTGGTTACAGTTCCAGCACGGCCTGTTTGATGGTGGAACATTGGAGCTACTCTGCCCAGATGTATTCTTCGGCAAGGAAATGGTATACCCCTTGCGGAAACCGGTTTTAGCTTGGTTCTTCTTCTGCGGTGGGCGGTACTGGACATTAGCAGTGGGTGGACGGTACGGGGCCTTAGATACCATTGGAGCCTTGGACTGGGAAGCACCAGCCTCAAAGTTCCTTTTTCGGTTCTTGGAAGCAGCATATATCTTGTCATTGTTCTCCTGAGTCAGAGTGTCACTGATAAACTCATTGAAGGTGACACACTTGCAGTTGCCCATTGACTTCATTAGTTTTGGGGAAAGTCCCCTCTTGAAGCTAGCTATTCTCTTGGCGTCAGTATCGACGAACTCAGGAGCATATCTTGCTAAGTTGTTGAATGCTTGGAGGTACTCATTGAGACTCTTATTGCCTTGGGTGAGCTTCATAAACTCAGTATGCTTGATGGCCATGAGACCAGGAGGGATAAAGTGTCCCCTGAAGGCTGCCTGGAACTGGTTCCAGACGATCTCAACGTTAGCAGGGAAGGTGGTCCTATGATGGGTCCACCAGATGCCTGCAGGACCTTGGAGCTGGTGTCCTGCGTACGTAGCCTTCATGCCTTCAGTCAAACGGAGCAATCCAAATCTTTGCTCTATCGTGCTCAACCATTCATCCGCTTGTAAGGGTTCTTCTGCCTCACGAAAGATAGGAGGCTTTGTGTCCATGAAGTCCTTAAAAGTGCTATACTGGTTCGGCTCGGGTCCCTGGCGGGCATGCCGATCCTCACGGTTGGCCATCTGGCGCATAGCCTCAGCTAGCATGCGCTGACTCTCCACAATTGTCTGCATTAGCTCAGCTGGTGTGGGCGGTGGCGGAGGTGGTTGTTCCTCATTTCCCATGCCACGACCGCGACGAAGGTTATGAGCCATCTGCAAAATGTATAGCCAATGAGCACTGACGATGTGGAAATTTTTGTAGATGAACCGTATAATTATGCCAAACTGGGTCCATTGGTGGGAATGTATTTAAATAATCAACCGAGGCACAATCATTCATCACAATCACACAACTCATCAAGCGCATCAATTGACCTATGAATGCGATGAACTTAACCAACAATGAGATCCATAAATCGCAAAGGCGAAATTCCACAAAAGCTCACATACGTGAAGCATAATACGTTTGATAAGTTACATCGAGCCATAGTGGTCCCAACTTACATCAAGGGTAACATAGGGTTCGATATTACATCCCAACGATTAACTTGCTACAAAGTTACTTGTTCATGCATGATGATCAACAAAAGACTAGATCTAGTGCATTAGCTCAGTAGTAAGCTAAACTACGCATCGTCCTCGGAGTCAGTGTCGAGGATCTCTCCTCCATCTTCATCACTAGGAGGCTCTAACTCCTCATCTTCCTCCTCATCAGGTGGAGCGTCCTCAGGTCCATTGACTTCCATGTCATCATCACCTTCAGCCATGATGACACCAGAACCCATCTCATTCTCATCATCTGGTGGCAGGATAGGGTGAAGTTGATTATGCAGTAGGTGAACCTCCTCATGGAGATTGTCATTGTACTCTTCTGCAGCTACCAACTGCTGCTCTAGCTCAACCTGCCTTGCTCTCAACACATTCTCCTCGTGCCAGGCTTCATTCCGTTGGTTTAACATGTGAACCAACATACGCTCACAGTTGCGGTGAGCAACTGTCAACCTTTGAACCTCTAGGTTCTCTTGATCCCGTTCCAGCGTGACTTGCTCCAAACGCTGCTGAACTGCAGTCCTTTCAGCAGTCACCTGAGCTAGCTCTGCCCTCAGCCTTTCTGCCTCAGTAGGTTCAGGACGGGGCTCACGAGGAGCTAAACGATGACGAGGCGCCCTACCTCCAGCGGACTTGCGAGCAGTGCGTTTCGTGCGCGCCATCTGTAGCAAAAAGTTATAACGTAAGGGGAGAATCATTTAAGGGATGCGAAATTTAATTATTCGGGACCATCAATTTTAAGGAGGGAGTAATGCAAGAAATGCCATGTATGCTTGAACATGATGCATGCACGATCCGTACGTCCTCACAAACCTAGAAAAATTTAAAGGCTAGCGAAATATACGGTGGCATACATACGTTCTCTCGTATACGATAACTAGTCGATCTACAACGATACGTTGTTAGCGTACCTGCAGAAGATTTCATTTCAGCCCAGTAATTTCCCAAAATGCATAAAAGCAGGCAATAACTAAATACTTTCATACATACATCCCCTGATGTATATACCCTAGTATCACAGCTACCCGTCAGAGATACCCACAATTAAGTACTCTCATAAATACATGGTTAAACATGTAAGTATGCGAGCAACCACAACTACTCTCCCCTAGACCGACGATTGGACGGTCATGCTCTCACAACTCACACTTACCAGAGCGTAGAGGTATTTTGATCCATACATTACCACCCAAGTGGATGGCATCCATACTATAGCACGCCGTATGGACGACGAAACAGAAACAAGCAGGAACCCCCAAGTTAGTACTTTAATAAGCCACCTAAGAGTCCTTATTTGGGCATAAGGGATATGACCACTGGCAATACTTAGTATTTAATTTAGGATTTTCACAAATACTTTTGTTTTAAATACACAAATGACGTGTTTAGTGTCAAATCTTGCTCTGATGCCAGCTGTAACAGAACCGACCAAATCATAAGAACGTAAGTACAAAAACAATCACCAAAGCGATCAAATTCCTGTACTTAAGCTCCCATAATCCCGGTAGTCCGGAAATCACGAAGGATTTCAACCAACTCTCGACATACAAATCAAGATCGTAATGATTCAACACAACACATCATCCGTTACAACATTTCATAAGTAGCATTCGGGTTACATCCATCAGAGTCAAATAAATATTACAAACCAAGTTTGAGTGTGCGGAAGCAACATAGTTTAGTACAAAACATCATAGTTTTCAAATACATTGCCAAGATCAGAGTCATGTCCCACAAAAGCATTATCAGGTATGAGAACTAGTAGAAACCGCGCCCAATGGTCTAGTCTTCATCCCCGGCAGGGAGAAGGCAGTACTTGCAGCAACCAAAGTAGAACTGGTCATCTGCAACAGGTGGGAAATAAACCCTGAGTACGAGAAGGTACTCAGCTAGACTTACCCGACGAAAATTAGAAACAAAAGACACCAAGGATCATGCAAGGCTTTTCAGGTGGGCTAGCTTGACACAGTTGCATAAAAGAGCTTATGATTACAGTAACCAATTTAAACTTAGCATCAAGCTTATCATTATTTACCTGTCTACTAGATTAGCACCTGTACTAGAGCACTCACTTATTAGGAGCAAACAATATTAACCATAGCAGGTATAATAAGGCTGTCATCATCATATCATCATTTCCGAACCATTATGTTATTAAGTGTATCTACATTGGAGATAAACCCGTCAAGTTCTCACTAACCGGGAGAGACGGCGATTCGAATCGAATTGCAACTCAGCTGAGGGGGTATTCCTAACTCTCACCCTGGCATACTTAGCAAGGGTAGCCGTGGGTTATCTTTGGTACAACTCAGGAACCAAATTCGCGGGTTCGATCAGCGCCAGCGCTCTCAGGGATTACCCTTCTGCCAGGATGATCAGGACTTTTAAATCACCTGCCCTTGGACTCACGCCTACGGCTCCCTTCCGAGGCGTACTTTATACTTATCGACTCCCGGCCTGAGTTGAGCTACTCGGCTTCGCGGTCGGTCTTCAGGCCGGCCAACTAAGAGAGAGGCATGCGTTCAACATGAATAGGAAAGGCTCCAAGATCCAGTCCTTAATCGACACAGACGGAGTCACTGCAAACCGGCAAGCCTCCGTCCGGTCTTCATTTCAAATTAAGACTGGTTCTTTTCCACGATAGCAAATATAGCCAACCGTGCCACATGTATCATCCTATATCTCGCAGGTGACAGGAAATCACCCGACTTCTACCGCGTTTAAGCAGGGCTAAGCACTACTCGAGCCTGAGCTACATAGGATTCAGGGTAACAATATCTGGACAAGGAATGGGTAACCAATGCAGCAAGTGTTTGCATCCAACACCTAAACTTAATGCAACAATATATGTAATAACAATACTGTAACTGCAGTTCGGAAAATAGGAGGCTTAATATGCTCCGGGGCTTGCCTTTCACAAAGTTGCAAGGACGGTGGTCAGGGCACTCAACGGCGACCTCGTCTGGCACTTCTCCTGAAGGCTGCTCCTCCTGAATCTCCGGTGTCGGCTGCTGCTGCTCGTTCAGTTCCTCGAATTCTAGCAGGGTTACTCCTTCCGGTACACCTATTGCATGCCGATGCAAACGATGAATATCATGGATGCATAAGGAATGGCGTGATGCTTATGATGAATGAATCACAGTGAGTGTTTACGAAAGTATTACTGGACACTCGTTTACCGAGTACTTAGCTCTATTCAAATCACTTTAAGCATGTATCCAACTTAACTTAATAACAAGAGCAACTTACCTAGCTTGCATAACCTAAGATAAAGATGCTCATCTTCAGTTAAAGGCCTAACACCTAGGAACAGTACCATGAACTTAGGATAGTAAAGACATACTTAAAATAACAGTTAAAGCTTCATATGCAACAAGTAGCAACTTAAATCTATCATAACCCGAGTTCTATAACTCCAAATGACGTACAAGAGGACATTCTGGAAAGCTTATGAAATTCTCTACAATTTATTTGTAAACATCAAAGCATGATTCTAAAGTTGACCAACTCCAATTTCCGTAGACCTAGAATCTGTCCCGCAATGACAGGGTTGCTAACTTAATTATTTAATGATGGTGCAAAAGCCTAATTTGACCAAACCAAGTTAACCAACTTGTTTTTCATACCTAAGCAACATCAGAAAGTACAGTGCTAACTTCTAAATAAATTCTTTAATATCCTTTTCTAATTTATCTAGTTAATTAGGTGATTAAAGCAATATATAGTAAACCTGTTCAGAAAAATCTACAAAAATTACAGTAGCTATTTCATGCTTCACATAGACTACTATAAAAATTTCAAAGCCATTGAGTAAGTATAACAGTCTACACAAAAATGATAAGGCATACTAGCTTAAAATGGCATAATTAAGAAATCCTAATGAAAAGTGTCAAGCAACAGATTTCACATTTTTCCTAGCATCATTATAGCATAATAATAATACCCATAAAATTTCACCTTCACTGGATCTATAGAAAAATTATGAAAATTCACACAAGATCCACCTATTAATAAAAGGAAATTCTATAACTTAAAAACTACACATGCACTAGCTCCGAAATTTTTACCAGAGCTTCTAATAGACCTAAATAGAGGACCCACTAAATTTCATAATTTTTGGACCACAGAAACTCAAGATAAAATTCAAACAAGTTTGCATGCTCCTAAAAACACATTTCAAAGTCCTATTTAAATCATCAAAAATTTCTAAAACAAGTGCCCATATAATATTTTTGTTAAATACTAGACATGACCAGGAAACCAACAAAATTAGAACCATAGCATTTGGATTTATATACTAGGAGCTACATATTTTTCAAGATGTACATAAATCTGTGAAATAAATAAACGAAATAAAATGGGAAAACAACACTCAGCCCTACACGGGCCAGCCTAAGAACGGCGGCCCAAGACTACGGCGCGGCCCGAGCTGGACTCCCGCCTGAACCACGACGCTGACAGGGAGGGCCCGCTCGGCAGTGAGCGAAACAGGGGAGGAGCGTCGGTCGGTGGCGTAGCTCGCCGCCGGTGGCTCCTCCGGCGAGACCATCTACGCTACGACATTCGCCTTGAACATGCGCATCTATTGGTGACCTCAATCGGTGCTATGGTGGTGGCTAGCGGGGTCGGCGACTGACACGGCGGCGCACGGCCACGGCACGGCCGGCTCCGGTGGACCGACGACGACACAGTTCCTAGCGGTGACCCTACAAGCTTCAGTGGTGTTCCTATGACCTAGCGCGCGGCCGAGGAAGGAATGGGAGCGGCGCGAGGGCAGCTGGCCGCGTGGAGCGCTAACTCCGGCGAGCTCCCGCCATGGCCGTGGTGGGGAAAAAACGGAAATGCGCTCTTACCGAGGCTCAAACGACCCGGCTGAAGGGTGGAGGAGGTGGAGGGGGTCACGGCGAGGCTGCAGGCGGACGGGGCAACGCGTTTTCGCGGTGGTTAGCTCGTACGGCAGCGGCGATGCTTGGTCGGCAATGGCGGACCGCAGAGCTCGTGCGTTGCTGCGTTCTGTGGGAGGAGAGGAAAACGAAATGGGGAGGCGAGTGCGTCGGACAGGCGCGCGGGGTGCTCAAGACGCGGCTGCGACGCCAGGAGGTGCACGGCGCGTGGCCAGCGCGGTCAGCCGGCCGTCGACGCGCGGCGCACACGCGTCTGGCGCTTTCTGAACCCGGTCGGCCCTGTTCACTGAATCGTTCTTCTGAAAACGCGATTCAGTCATCGTCGAAGGTGACTGACAGAGCAATTTCAACGATCATTTGCTCCCAAACCGTGACGAGTTAGTGGAAGATTTGAACATCAAAACTATAGACCTATCTGCCCTCTACACTTTCTTTTCAAAGATCAACACCTAAAAAGTCATGGATCCGAAGTTATATGAAGCTAGAGTTGGCTTGATGCAACTGGAAAACACTATGACTTAGAATATTTTTCTAAGTGTTGAAAACAGCGTGTATCTCTGACTTGTGGGCCATGTTTGACCATGTTCCACACATTTTCATGACTTGGCTATAAAACAACTTTTGTTCCTTGATAAATTTGCTACAACTTTTGTAAAGAGTGCACAGCCATGCAAAGTCTCTAAGTTGCACTTTTTAAACAGTCAAACAATGAGACTCTTATGGTCAATTCTAGTCAAACCTCCATTCAAGGGCAATTCTGTCATTTTGACCTACATGAACAATGTTCCAACAAGTAAACTAAATGTAGTTAAGGTGTATTAGACCATGATCAACCATTTTACAAAGTTGTTATATCACTTCTAATGATCACATGAAATAAAACAATTAAAACAAACAATTCAATCATATGTTGCAATGAAATGTTTCATATGTTTCATGGCTTGGTTGTTATTCTACACTTGTCATCTTTCTACCATGTTGCCATGTTTCCAAGTATAAGAATTTCATGTTGCATTCTCAAGTTGCACTACTATCATTCATAAGCACTCAAGTACGAAACACATACAATTTCAAATGTTGCATATGTATGTTTCAATGATAATGACATGATGATATAGATAATGCACATGCTTATGAATGAAATGCAATTAGTGGAAGCCAAACACCTAGGGTGTTGCAAACATGGTTAAACAATTTTTAACTAAGCTGCTGGTCCTAGTTCCTCCATGCGATGGAGAATCTCTCCTGCTATATATATATCGGCCACCACCCAAGTGGTTAGCTCCGCCTTAATAGTAGAGCGAGAGGAAGAGGGGCACGCCTTCAAGGTGCAGCGCCCTGTATATTTCATCAGCGAGGTGTTATCCGACTCCAAAACCCGCTACTCCCAGATCTAGAAACTCCTCTACACCGTCCTCATCACCAAAAGGAAGCTACGCCACTACTTCGAGTCACACCCCGTGACAGTAGTAACGTCGTTCCCCCTCGGCGAGGTCGTTCGTAGCCATGACGCTACGGGAAGAACCGCAAAATGGGCACTCGAGCTGATGGATCAGGGCATTTCTTATGTCCCCTGAACGGCGATCAAATCTCAGGCATTAGCTGACTTCATCGCGGAGTGGACCGAGGTCCAGATGCCACCAGCAGCCGTCGATCAAGAGTACTGGATAATGTACTTCGACGGATTGCTGATGAAGAAGGGCGCCGGAGCAGGACTAGTCTTTATATCCCCCCTCGGGGTCCACATGAGGTACATGGTTCGGCTTCATTTTCCCTCATCAAACAATACTGCAGAATACGAAGCGCTCATCAACGGCCTACGAATCGCCATCGAGTTGGGCATCCGACGCCTTGACGTCAGGGGCGACTCTCAGCTGGTCGTCAACCAGGTCATGAAAGAGTCGGGCTGCCACGATACCAAGATGGAGGCATATTGTCAAGAGGTCCAACGTCTGGAGGACAAATTCGACGGCCTCGAACTCAATCATATCCCCAGGCGCCTCAACGAAGCGGCCGACACACTCGCAAAAGCGGCATCCAGCCGAGAGCCGGTTCCAACAGGCATCTTT